>NC_045980.1:2061199-2408699 GCF_010909765.2 Amblyraja radiata
CCTGCTGAGTTACTCCAGCTTTTAGTGTCTAGCCGTTTAAACCAGCATCTGTAGTTCCTTCTTACACACTCTGCATTTAACTGAGATGCAGTCTACAGGTCTCATGAACATGGCCCAAGGAGTCAGGTCGACTTCCGGACTCGGCTCAACTTCCGGACTCAAGTGCGACTTCCGGACTTCAGTCACTAATGGCTTGTGGACTCACAGTTCAGTCACTCACGGCTTGTGGACTCACAGTTCATTCACTCACGGCTTGTGGACTCACAGTTCAGTCACTCACGACTTGTGGACCTCTGGACTCGGGGGTGGTGGGGGTAGGGGGGTTGTGGGGGTGGTGGGGGTGGGGGGGGGGGGAGTGTGTAGGCTCAGTGGCTCCCGGCCCTGGCTCCGACCGCACTCACCGGCTCAAGACTCATTCACTGGCTCTCGTCCCCGGCTGCACACATCGGCATCCGTGTTGACGGCATCTCGCAGAGCACAGTAAAATTACTAGTCTTTGTTGGATTATTTACATAACATTAAACAATCATATCTGTCCCTTTTATTATCACCGCTAACATAGGTATTAAGATATATTTAACATCGACCAAAGAAGAGTCTTGACCCGAAACATCACCTATCCATGTTCTCCAGAGATGCTGATTGGCCTGCGGAGTTTCTCCAGCACTTTGTGTCCTTTTGTGTATTAACCAGCGTTTGCAGTTCTTTGTTTAATATATACACAATGTAAAGAGATGCTCAGTTGTAGCATGTAGGAAGTAACTGCAGATGCTGGTTTAAACCAAAGATAGATACAAAAACCTGGAGTAACTCAGTGGGCCAGACAGCAGCTCTGCAGAAAAGGAATGCGTGACATTTCAGGTCTGAAGAAGGGTCTTGACCCGAAACGTCACCCATTCCTTTTCTGCAGAAATGTCATTTGACCCGTTGAGTTACTCCAGCCTTTTGTATCTATCTCAGTTGTAGTATTTTGGCGAGTCGAGACAATCGAGTAAAGTAATACTATTTATTTATAACGATCATAAAGCGGGTTACTCGAGCGAGTTTTAGACGGCCAAAATAACGAAGCTCCTTCGAACAGGGTGGAGCTTGAATAAAATGCTTTACCAAAGGCCCGCGGAAACACTCCCGAGATCACGTGACAGCGCCAGCCAACAGCGAGGGTTTGTGATTCCCCAGGTCACCACTAGGTGCCGCTACAGGACCCCCCCCCCAGAACCCGAGGTACGGAACTGAGCGGGAGGCCAGACACGACAACCGGACCGTGTGGAAACAAGGGACGGGACAGGCGATACAAGTGGGACTGGCGAAACAGAGCCAGGGAACGGTAACGGTGCAGAGGAAACAGGAGCAACGGGTGAATGGGAGATAGGCACAACAGGTGCCACCGGGTCGACCAGCGGATGGCCCCTATGGCGGGGTTGAGCCACCACCTGTCGACATCCAGGTGGGCCGGCTTAAGGCGAGCGGCTGAGACGATCTCCTCCTTGCCCTCAACATCCAACAGGAAAGTCGCAACACCCGGAACGGAACCTCGTAGTTTGGCTGCAGCGGGGACCAGTGCGAATCCCAGCGGAGGAATACAAACAGGCTGTTCTTAAGGTCCAGCGGCACATACACTGGGGCTGTCCCATGCCGCGAGGTGGGAACAGGAGCCAGGCCGCTCACTTTCTCCCGGAGACTCACCAGAATGGCTGAGGCAGGCACCGGCTGCCCTCAAGCTGCAGGAAGGAAATCTCCGGGAACCCGCAACGGAGAGCCGTACACCAACTCAACATGTCCAGGTTTGTACGGATGCCTAACAACTCCCAAGGCAACTGGTCGACCCTGTCCGGAGCAGTGAGTGTTGATTTCAGGTGCCAGTGAAAAGGTTCCACTAACCCGTTGGCCTGAGGGTGATAGGCGGTGGTGTGGTGCAACTGCGCCCTGTACAGCTGCGCCAGTGCCGCCCACAATGCGTAAGTAAACTGAACCCCCCGGTCGGTGGAAATGTCCGCAGGCACCCCAAAATGGGCAACCCAATGGGCCACGAGAGCCCGAGAACAAGACGTGGTGGAGGTGTCAGTCAGCGAAATAGCCTCAGGCCCCCTTGTAAAACAATCCATGACGGTGAATGGATGTGTGGCACCGCGAGACGGCGGCAGTGGACCCACCAAATCCACGTGGATGTGCTGGAAACGGCCAGAGGGATCCACAAAATATTGTACCGGAGCCCACACATGATGTCTGGCAGGGGATGCAGGCTCTGGCCCAAGTCGCGACCTGTTTACGGAAACCCTGCCAGATGAATCTGTCCGCCACCAGCGCGTACGTCGCCCGGATTGAAGGGTGGGCTAGGCCATGGATGGCGTCGAAGACCCTGTGCTGCCAACCCACGGGGACAATAGGGCGTGGTCTCCCGGTAGACACACCACGAAGGACCGACACTCCTGTTGAGCCGAAAGGGACGTCGGCCAACTGCAACCGTCCCCTAGCGCCCGTAGGTGCCTGTGGTAGCCGTCCTGTAACTGTCCATCTCGTCACCTGTGCGCTGTGCCTCGCCGAGCCCCGCATAATCCACTCCGTGGTCCACGGCCTCCACAGCTGGGAGGGCAGGGCAGGGTGGGACAGAGCATCGGCAAACATGTTGAGCTTACCGGCCACGTGCTGGATGTCTGTGGTGAATTCGGACACGAAAGCCAGGTGTTGCAGCTGTCGAGCAGACCAGGGGTCGGGCACCTTGGCCAAGGCGAACGTTAAGAGCTTGTGGTCAGTGTAAGCCGTGAACGGCCTGCCCTCCAGAAAATACCGAAAATGTCGGATAGCCAGGTACAGGGCGAGGAGTTCCCGATCAAAGGCTCTGTATCTGCGCTCCGGAGGCCACAGGTGATGGCTGAAAAAGGCCAGCGTCTGTCAGCGGCCATCGATGAGCTACTCCAGCACCCCACCCATGGCCGTATCGGAGGTGTCTACCATGAGGGCAGTCGAGGCAGCAGCATGGTGGTTTTGGCCAGCGCCTTCTACGCACCATCAAACACAGCCTCAGCCTCGGCGGTCCACACGAGGTCCCGTGGCTTACCGGCGAGGCACTGAATCAGAGGGCGCATGATCCTGGAACCTGCCGGCACGAAACGATGATAAAGGTTCACCATGGTGACAAACTCCTGCAGCCCCTTGACGGTGAGTGGCCGGGGAAACTGCCGGATGGTCTCCAACTTGATGGGTAACGGGGTCGTGCCCTGCGAGGTGACATGATGCCCCAGGAATAAAATTGTGCGGAGGCCAAACTGGCACTTGGCGGAGTTGATGACCAGTCCATGGTCTTTGAGCCGCTGGAACAGCGCCCGTAGGTGCGTGTGGTGCTCCTGTTGGGAGTGGCTGGCGACCAGAATGTTGTCTAAGTAGATGAATATGAACTCTGACCCCTGACCCACTATGTCCATGAGCCATTGGAATGCCTGCGCAGCATTCTTTAATCCAAACAGCATGCGCAGCCACTCGAAAAGGCCAAACGGGGTGATGGTGGCGGTCTTATTCACCTTGTCAGGGTGAACGGGAATCTGGTGGTAGCCGCGGAGCAGGTCCACCTAGGAAAAAAAGGTGGCGCCCTCGAGATGGGCCGTGATAACTTGAATATGTGGGAACGGGTAGCGGTCTGCGTTCAAGCGAAAAGGCCCCGAGGAAATCGGCGTCCAGCAACGGCTGGGCCATGTCCGCGACGGTAAAAGTCCAGGAGTGCCGTACATGCAGATGGTTCTATGGTTGACGGCATTCAGGATGGGGCCTCGCTTACCGGCACGGGTGTCCAGTCCAGTCGGGGGGAGGAAGCGAAGTCCGGATTGGCGGTCCCGAAAGTAGAGGCGGTGATTCTGGCCGATTGTGATAGCCTCTACTGACGATCGGCCAGGGCACTTCCTGCAAATGAGCAGGGGGTGCGGCGTCGGTGGCCTTGGCACCCCAGCATTGGTGGTAGTAGCACCACTGGCGTTTACCCCGGTCTCCGGCGGGCAGCTGCGACGATATTTCAAAGGTGGAATTGTGCCTCAATGTGGGCGAACCACACTTGAGGCTGCTCCGCCCAGAAAACGGGCAGTTTCAGGTCCACGGCGTTTTGCTGGAGGAGCTGGGCAAGATTCAAGATTCAAGATTCAAGAAGTTTATTGCCATGTCAACAAGTTGATAGGAATGTGTCTTGGTTCGCTCTCAGACAGATACAATACAGTACAATACAACCACCACATACACCACAATAAATAATACAGACAATACCGTACGAAGGACAATATATACAGGAAGGACAGTACCCAGCAGCGTCATGTTAAGCGTAAGTACAAGTGCAAAAGAAAGTGCAGAGTGATTAGTGCAAATTCAAATATCTGATGGCTTGGAGGTAGGTGCTGACTCTGAAGCGAGATGTTTTACTGTTAATGCTTCTATATCTCCTTCCTGATGGGAGGAGATTAAAGAGGTAATGTGCCGGGTGAAAGTGGTCTGCTATGATTTTTTTGTCCTTTCTGGTGAGTCTTGTTGAGTAAAGTGATGTCACTGAGGGACGTCTGCTGCAACCGATGATCTTAGAAGCTCGGCGCACTATTCTCTCCAGCCGAATCTTATCCTGCGAGGTTGTGTGACCATACCAGACAAGCATGGAGAATGTGAGTATGCTTTCTATGGTAGACCTATAGAAGTGGGTCATGGCTGGTCGACTGACCCTGAATTTTTTGAGCTGCCGCAGGAAGTAGAGTCGCTGGTGGCACTTACTGATTCGGGGTTAGCGGCAGCTTGCATGATCGAAGTCCAAATAAGCGATCGGACTGACGGGGTCTCCAATTTGGCGAGTCGAGACGATCGAGTAAATAAAAATTCTTACTTTTTAACGATAATATCTGGATGGCTGGCGGAGGTCTCCAACCGGACACAATTTTTAGAGGGAGGGACTGGAAACGGCCCGACCCAGCCCGACCCAGCCCAGCCCAGTCGGAGATGGTGCCGATGTCGCCAATCGGAAACTCTGATCCCGGCGGAGGAGAACGACCAGCGAAGCGACCAGCACCCGTTGTGAGTCCCCATCGCACCGCCAACCCCTTCCCCTCGCTGGCTCCTGCCCCGTCCCCGTGATACCACACTCTCCTCCATGGCTCTTCCCCTGTGTTTTTCCTAAGCTCTCTCCCCCCTGCCCCCACTCCCCCGCCCATACACCACTCCCCCCACAATGCCCCTTCCCCCTCACACCCCTCCCACACACCCCTCTCCCACGCACAACCCCCCTCCCTTCCACACACTCCCCTCCCCCACACCCCTCCCCCCACAATCTCCCCCACAACTCCACAATCCCCGCCCACCCCTCCGCCCCCGCAATCCCCCCTCACCCCACACCCCTCCCCCCACACACCCTTCCCCCACCCACAAACCCCTCCTCCACAACACCCCCTGTCCAGCATGGATGTCCAGTCCAGTCGGGGGGAGGATGGCCCACACACACACCCCTCCCCCCCCCACACACACACACACACATGCCACAGAAGGCTGTGAAGGCCAAGTCAGTGGATATTTTTAAGGCAAAGATAGATAGGTAGTTTCTAGATTAGTACAGGTGTCAGGTGTTATGGGGAGAAGGCAGGAGAATGGGGCTAGGAGGGGGAGATAGATCAGCCATGATTGAATGGTGGAGTAGACTTGATGGGCCGAATGGCCTAATTCTACTATCACAGGACTTATGACCTTATGACCCTTTCCTGTGCCTCTTTATAAGGCCAAGCATTTAGGTATGGAAGGCCACTGTGAGCCTGGACAAATGATGGCCAACTGGAATTGGTGCTAGCACTTCCACATGCACCATGAACGGGTGTCTACAGGACCCTGGCTCTGTGCAGTGACTCCGAGCAATATACATTGACATGATCGGCAACATTCTTTGAGCATATGAGACCTGTCAGGTCTTTTGGGTTGGTCTTAACTTTACTGTTGATGACGACCACAAGGTTAGTTTAAGGGATTGACTCTGAATGGCCTACTGTTTAGTTTAGTTTAGAGATACAGCATGGAAACAGGCCCTTTGCTCCCACCCCTCCTCGCACGCACCACCCTCCAAGTCCACGCCGACCATCAATTACCCATTCGCACAACTTCTATGTTATTCCACTTTTGCATGAACTCCCGACACATTGCGTGCAATTTACAGAGGCCAATTTATCTACAAATCACATCTACTGCATCTGGTTTCACTTGGGCAGTTTACAATCCTGGGGTAAGAATATCGATTTCACTAACTTCAAGTAACCTCTGCATTCCCTCTCTCTCCATCCCTCCCCCACCCTAGTCATACCAGCTTTCGTTCACACCTAGCCACTGCTAACAATGGCCTGTCTCCCTCATCATTGTTATTTTTTTGCATATCTTTCATTCATTTGTTCTATATCTCTCCACATCACCAACTATATCTCTCCTTTCCCTTTCCCGTTACTTTCAGTCTGAAGAAGGGTCTTGACCCAAAACGTCACCTATTCCTTCTCTCCAGAGATGCTGCTTGTCCCGGTGAGTTATTCCAGGCTATTGTGTCTATCTTTGGTTTAAACCAGCATCTGCAGCTCTTTCCTACACATATTGCACCTGGGGTTCCCTATGTAGATCCCTGTACATCGGTACAATAAAGATCTGCAAATGTCTGCTTGATCTCCCAGTTGCTAACCACATTAACTCCTCCTCCCATTCCCATGCTGACCTTCCTGCCCTGGGCCTCCTCCACAAACTGGAGGAACAACGCCTCTGAAGAAGGGTCTCGACCTCAAACGTCACCTGTTCCTTTTCTTCAGTGAGGTTGTCGGACCCGCTGAGTAACCAGCATTTTGTGTCTATCTTCGGTTGAAATCAGCATTTGCAGTTCTTTCCTACACACCTCATTTGCTGCTTGGTTAGCCTACAATTCAACGGTATGAACATTGAATTCTTCAATTTTAGGTAACTACGAAACCCTCCCCCCTCTCTCATCTTCCCTCGTATAAACCCCCTCCCCCACTTCTTCCCCCCTACCCACATGCCCCACATGGACACTTATTTCTCTCCTCTCACCTACATTCCTCCTCTAACGGCACAATTCTGCAATCCGTTTTGTTTCACACTCTCTAGCCTTTGTCCAACCATCTGCCTCCTTACTTGTGTCGGTTGATTATCCTACCTCTCCACTCTTCTAGCTTTCTTCCCACTCGCCTACGATCATCCTGTTGAGGGTCCCGAACCAAAACTTCACCTATCCATGCTCTCAGAGATGTTGCCTGTCCCGCTGAGTTACCCCAGCATTTTGTGTCTTCTCTTTTCCAACCGATAAATCTGCATGTCTTTGTGATGGGGTGGAAACCGGAGCACCTGGAGGAAACCCATGCGGTCGCAGGGAGAACGTGCAAACTCCACACCAACAGCACTTGAGATCAGGATCAAACCCGGGCCTCTGGCGCTGTGAGACAACAGCTCTACTAGCTGCACCACTCTGCCGTTCCCCATACTATTGAGGAGTAAGGGTGCTCCAAGCAGCGCCTTCTTTGTCCATAGACTTTCTCAAATTTTTCACAGTCTTGGGGTGATACAGCATGGAAACAGGCCCTTCAGCCCAACTTGCCCATGCCAACCAACGTGTCCCAGCTACACTGGTCCCAGCTGCCCACATTTGTGCATATTCCCCCAAACATGTCCTATTTATGTACCTCTCTAACTGTTTCTTAAACATTGGGATAGACCCTACCTCAACTACCTCCTCTGGCAGCTTGTTCCATACACCCACCACCCTTTGTCGACAAAAGTTACGTTTCAGATTCCTATTAAATCTTTTCCCGTTCACCTTAAACATTTTCATATGGAACAGATGGAGGCCATTCAGCCCAGAATCAATGCTGGCTCATAGTGATCCCACTAATTCCATTCCCTCACTTCCCTCCCAATAACCTATTGTCTCTCAGCTTTTATGCTGAATGTTGGGGGCGATCTTGGAGTGAACTGGGGCAACCCCCCAATGGACAACTTCCCCCAGCACCCACCCTCACCTGTCCACATCTGTCTGATCCTTTGCAGCTACCCAATGATTCTTTCCCCATATACCACCCATATATTCTTAACATTTTGACTTTTTACCACGCATAATATCCTGGGACATGTACAAAAGTATATCAGAGCTCGAACATCTTTAAGGTCATGGAGTTTAGAGATACAGTGCAGAAATGGGGCTATCGGCCCACCGAGTCTGCACCTACCAGCGATCCCCGCACATGAACATTATCCTCCACACGCACTAGGGACAGTTTGCATTTACACCAAGCCAATTAACCTACAAACCTGTACGTCTTCGGATAGAGAACACACGGTCTCTATTAGAGAATGCACAAACTCCGTATAGACAGCACCCATAGTCGGGATCGAATCCGTGTCTCTGGCACTAAAACGCTGTGAGGCAGCAACTCTACCGCTGCACCACCGGATGTCTTTCTAATTTTCCCTTTTGTTGTAATTCCTTTATTCTTCCTACTAACCGTACAAAGGTGGCTGGCTTCTCACTGCCTGGATGCATTCCAGCTCCCTGTTAAATATATATTAGATATGCAATCCTTTACATTCTACCCATTTTAATCACATTATCAAATAGGTTTATTCATGTCTCTGCAACCACCTAGCTGTACGACTGAAACTGTTTGGCACTGATGCCTACTGTTGCCGATCTGTTAAACCTGCACGTATCTTGACCGAGTCTCCCACATGAATCTCCACAAAGAAGCTAGCACAGGGCCACACCGATAGTTAGTCCCTCAGAAGGAATTTGGCAGCCAGTGAAGTCAGCTCTCAAGGACGCTGAATGCTCTGAATATCTCTGCCATCCACAAACATTTTTTTAAAATGGAACGGAATACTTCACTTTATTGACAAGGCACAGTGAAATTCTTTGCTTGCATAGCCAATGTATACAAACAGCCACCTATGGTGCTGACATAGTTACAAAGCACACCGGCTCCTCCATTTGTACCCCCCTGCCCACAGTCCCCCCACGCCAGGTCCCCATTATCCATTGTTCTCCCCCCCCCCCCCCATTGTCCATTGTTCTTCACCTCCCCCCCTCATCGACCACAGACCACGGGTCGCCCCGCAAGGCTTAACCACACTGGTTAAAAGCTAAATGTACAATGAAATCATCTTAAACATTATTAAAAATAAAAAGATCAAATAAAACACTTTAACATCTTTTAAACCACTTGGAAACATTGAAATAAAATCCTTTTGAATTAATTCAATTAAATGTAAAACAGCAAATTACCTGAAACTTGCCCTTTTGCCTGCAGCCCTTCCTCTGGATGGAAATGAATGCCGTCCCTGAATCGATGCCAGGACCCACAATGGGCAAGAATCCAAGATGGGAAACTGCTGAAGTTCATGCTCTACAGCAGGACTGCAGTTGGGATTACAGCTGCAATCAACTGCCTGGAAGCTCATGGCATCCGTTCATGAACGTGGTACACTAGCTTAGAACATCTATCGTGACAGAGGAAAGTTTTAACAGAACATTCAGACCAATATTTCTCCACTTTTTAGACACAAAATGCTGGAATAAATCAGCTGGACAGGCAGCATCTCTGGAGAGAAAAAATGGGTGACGTTTTGGTTCAGGACCCTTCCTCACATTGTCATCCTTTCTACAATCATTACAGTGATGTCCTCCTGGGTGTGGGCGGCGCGACCGATGTTGCAGCGGCCTCTGCAGTCCGTCAGTCTTTTTAAAAAAAAATTCCCGTGGAATGTATAGTTTGTTATGGTTTTTATATTGTTTTCAGCTGTGTATGTGTGGGGGGGCGGATGTGGGGGAAACTTTTAAATCTCTTCCCTGTACGGGTGACCAGTCCTTTTCCCTGTTGGGTCTCCGTTGTCGTTTAGGCCTAACACCGTGGAGTAGCCTCCGACCGGAACGACCTGGGGGCTCCAGTCGCGGAGCCTGCGGACTTACCATCGTGGAGCTGGCCGGATTCGGAGCGTGGAGAGCTGTGGTGGCACGCAGCTGCGACCCGACTCCGGAGCTTCGGAGGCTCCAGCTGCAGGCCTGTGGACGGTGACATCGGGAGCTCGTGGGTCCCTGGTGGGAGACCGCTTTTCAGAGCTTCTGCAACGGCAACTTCTCCTGCCCGAGTTGCGGGGTTGAAAACTACCCGGAGCGGGGCCTTACATCGCCCCGCGCGGCTTTAACGGCCGCGGGACTTGCCATCGCCCGCCGGGGGCGGCAACATCGGGAGAAGAATGGAACACAGGGGAGAGACAAGACTTTGCATTCCATCACAGTGAGAAGGAGAGTCACTGTGATGGATGTTTGTGTAAACTGTGTTGGTGTGTGTCTTGGTTCTTTTCTTGTTGTATGACTGCAGGAACCAAATTTCGTTTGAACTTTTTTTCAGGTTCAAATGACAATAAATAAATTGTATTGTGTGTTGTATTGACCTGACTGCATTTTAAGATATTGAAGTTAAGTAATAATTGATCATTTTGGCCATTTAACTATTTGTTATTTTGTTTTATCCCTTTTTATTGGTCTTTGTCACATTCTACGTCTGTTATTTGATTCCTACTTCTTCTTTGCCAGGCACATTAGTTTAGTTTAGATATACAGCGTGGAAACAGGCCCTTTGGCCCATCGAGTCCGCACTGACCAGCAATCCCTGCACATCCTACACAAGCTAGGGATGATTTACACTTAAACCAAGCCAATTTACTTGCATGCCTGTGTGTCTTTGGAGTGTGGGAGGAAACTGACGATCACGGGGAAAACGTACAAACTCCGTACAGACAGCACCCGTAGTCGGGATCGAACCCGGGTCTCCAGCACAGCAAGCATTGTAAGGCAGCGTCTCTACCTCTGTGCCACCGTGCTGCCATTTTCCCTGGACACTGAAGAAAGCACACAAATTGCTTCCCACTGCTATTGAACTTGCTAAACCTGTTATCCAATTCACTTTCACAATGCCAATATCCGACCAATAATGTTTTTACTTTTACGTTGCCTATCTGATTCATTCTCCATCGCTTGATGTCGGAACAAATCTTCTATTGCTGCTCTTCATCATTATTAGGATAGAAAGAGCTTCAGTACACATTAGAGGAAGTCCATTCCATCTCCTGCCCTCCCTCTTCCAGCCAGTTAAGATCAAGCTATTTGACCAAACCATTGATTATTATTCCATCTTTATATACGTTCTTCTTCTTGTAGGCGCTCTGTAGACTACTACTTATTTAATTCCAATTATATTGGTCTGCCTTGCTAGTGTGATTGATCAATCTTCATACTTCATTACTCTTTATTGGGATCCTCTTTGTGTTTTACCAGCTATTTGCCGCACTGCCCATGCATTGCAACAGTTTCACATCTCCAACTTTTCCAAATAAGTTATACCCTGCACTGTTTATTTTACAGTCCCAAATTCTGCTTCAGTAATTTGTCCTGTATATGGTTCCTCCAAAAAGGAACTGCAGATGCTGGAGAATCAAAGGTGGACAAAATTGCTGGAGAAACTCAGCGGGTGCGGCAGCATCTATGAAGCAAAGGAAATAGACAACGTTTCGGGCTGAAACCCTTTGGGTTTCAGCCCTAAACCTTGCCTATTTCCTTTGCTCCATAGATGCTGCCGCACCCGCTGAGTTTCTCCAGCAATTTTATCTACCTCTGGTTCCTCCAATAGCATTATCAATCAATTTCACGTATAACATGCAAAATAGTTTTTCACTCTACCTGTAAACATCTCAATTTCTGAGCTTATAATGCAAGGATGGTCATTGATGAAGCAGCTGAAGATGGTAGGGCCAAGGATACTCATCTTTTTTTAAAATTAAAAAAATATATATATTTTTATTTATTAGAAGTACAGTAAATTACAATAGTACAAGCCAGATATATCTTATTACATTTATTGTACCCCTTCATTTTTAGGAAAGATATAGATAAAGAAAGTAGAGAAAGTGAGAGAAAGAAAGTTGTGTTCGTGTAAAAGAGTGATCAATGAGAGAAAAAAAAAGAGACCCATTGGTTAGAGAAAATAATTAAGAAATAGACCCTAGAAAAGAAAGGAGGAAAAAGGCGAAAAAAAACAAAACCAAAGCTCTATTCTAAAAACCACGCAAAAGGGATATACCAACTTCATATTTTTCCTCCCCCCTTACCAGATCCTGACACCATTTCTTTTTTGAAGTACTGATGCACCTTATTCTTGTAGTAAGTCGATAAATGCAGACCACGTCTTTTGGAAGTGGTCTGATTTGCCTGCAAGGAGGAGTCTCATATCTTCCGGGTGTAATGTTTCAAACATATTTGAAATCCACATATTTAACGTTGGAATAGGAGCGTTCTTCCAGAATTTAAGTATAAGCTTTTTTCCCATTATTAGCCCATAATTAAATAGATTATTTTGGAACACATTTAGTTCAGGGCTACCTTCCATTGTTCCAAAGATAATCCATTCAGGTTTTGGTATCAGTTTTATTTTGAATAATTTTGTGAAGATTTCAAAAATTTCAGTCCAAAGTTTTTGAATTTTTATACAAAATACAAATGAGTGCGCTATAGTAGCTTCGTGAGATCGGCATTTATCACAAATAGGTGAGACGTTAGGAAAAAGTTTACTTATTTTGGTTTTTGAATCGTATAATCTGTGTAAGATTTTGAATTGTATTAGAGTGTGTCTAACGTTAATCGAGCATTTATACACATATTGTAAATGTTTATCCCACCTCTCTTTTGACATTTTTATAGCTAGTTCTTGTTCCCAGTCTCTTCTAATATCGTCAGTTGATGGTATTTCTATATTTAAAATAATGTTATACAAGTATGATATTAAGTTTGCTGATTCAGCCTTTGTCTTCATTGCTTCGTCCAGTAAATCTGGTGGCATATTATAATAATCTTGTGTATATTTTTTCAGGTAGTCAGATATTTGAAGATATTTAAAGTAATGGTTATTTCTCAGATTATATTTTATTTGTAATTGTTGGAATGATAATAATTTTCCATTTTCGTACAAATCTCTGAGCGTTTTAATTCCTATTCTGTCCCATTGTATAAACGATTTATCTATAATAGAGGGTTTAAACGATGGATTATTAGCTATTGGAGATAACAGAGATAGATTTCTTAATTTTAGGTTATGTTTTATTTGTTTCCAGGTTCTAATTGTACTGTGTATAATTGGATTTTTATTATAATTTGTGTTATTCAAGTTCATTGGTGAGAGGAGGATCGCTCCAATATTACAAGGGGAGCAGTCCTCTCTCTCCATTATAATCCAATCCACCTGCTGGGCAGAATTGTCCGGCAGGTGAATCATATTTTTGATATTTATTGCCCAGTAATAGTACATAAAGTTAGGAAGTGCTAAACCACCCAATTCTTTAGGTTTGCTCAAGTGAGTTCTTTGTATTCTGTGGGATTTATAGTCCCATGTAAAATTTGTAATGTCTGAGTCCAGTTTAAAAAATATATTTGGTAGATATATAGGGATTGATTGAAATAGGTATAGAATTTGTGGTAAAAAGATCATTTTTATAGCATTTATTCGGCCTATTAAAGACATCGGAAGCGTTTTCCAGAATTTAATTAAAGTATTTAATTTCTTAAGTAGGGACTATAATAGTAAGATTAAACGAGAATTTACCAGTTTGAAGTTTGATCTTGATTTTAGGAGGAGTTACGATGAGCGATTACATGAAGAAGGGCCGTCCGTCTGCGTGCGCGTCAATCTTCAAAGCAGCGGTTAAATCACAGATAAAAAGAAGACCTGATTGTGAAGAAACTAGAACTTCCATATGACCTTGATAGTATGAGGGTGGGAGCGGTGGGCACGTAATCGCTCATCGTAACTCCTCATAATATCAAGATCAAACTTCAAACTGGTAAGTTCGCATTTAATCTTACTATTTTACTTCGGAGTCACGTGAAGATTTCTAAGCTCTGTGATTTTACGCCGGTTACGAATCCAGGCGTCACACACTGAATGGATTGACCATGGATGCGTGTAATCATTAAAGCATTCAGACATTACGTAGTTAAGTAAAGACATTGATGCTTTAAATGAAAGAAAAGTTAAAAAAAAATAGTTACCCCTCCCAACCTTGGGGGGAAACTAGGGGACAGAACTTAAAATGGTACGTGCAAACACCCCCAGTCCGGTTATGGGTTTGTTATAAAACCGGTGGACCGTTATTTCATTCATCCATCCTGCAGCCACTAGGATGTTGTCAAGGGGCACGTCCATAGCTCTTGCTGCCGAGGTAGATGCAGCCCTGGTGGAGTGAGATTTAACCATATAAATATTCACTCCTGCTACCGCCATTACCTCCTTTGACCATCTGGAGATGGTTTGAGTTGATACCTTCTGGTGTGGTTTTTTATGGTTGATGAGGACCTATTGTTCTGAGTCTCTGATGTTCTCCGTAACTCTCAGATAGTGGTGTTTGTATGTTACCACACACACAACCGTTGGTCCTCTGGATATGCCAAGAACTGGATCTTCATCCCTGGCATTCCTGGCCTGCTCTGTTTTATCAGGTTCCTGATTATGAATGTTATGTTGTTCATATTGGTGGTCATGTAGTCCAACAGTAGCTTTTGCAGTGTCTGGACTCTTTGTCAGCATACCACCTTCAGGGTTAGTTATAGGCGGTCCCCACTGTCAAAGTAGGGTTAGTTACATGCTCACATCCCATGTGTCCGTGTACCTTGGCCTTGGAGGTATTAAATTGTAAATTCCCTTCATGAATTTTGTTGTATCGACCCGTGCCCTGCTTCCAGCATCAGATAGGAGGAGAGTGCGCCTCTGGCACTATAGATTCCACGATAACTTTGTTTATAGTTATAGTACAAAGTTGATAGGAATTCCAAGACATCCGTTATCCGAACTGTGTTGTATTTGTTCGGACAGTCCTATGCCTTGAAATGGCCTCCTCAGAATCTGCAGACCAACAAGTTAATACGTTCATGTAGTGGATGATTGCTCCCTGTAACTGGGTTCACTAGGAGGTCCCTGCTCTTGGGTACAGCCATAACTGGCTGGACTATAGTTCCCAAATTTTTTTGGGAACCAGGCTTGAGTAGGCCAATCTTGCTTGATTTTGGTCAAGCATCGGTTTGTGAGACAAATTGGCGGAAAGCATACATAAACATTCCTCCCCAATTGAGGGAGAAAGCATCCACTGCCTTTGCTCCTGGATCCAGCTCGCAGGACACATATCTGGGTAAGTGATGGTTTAGTCTAGATGCAAACAGATCAATATCTGGTATGCCAAATCGTGTAGTTATTTCGTTAAATACTGCCCTATTCAACATCCATTCTGTGTTATTTATTAAACATTCGTGATCCAGCATCTGTCACCGTGTTATATCTACCTCGTAGATTACCCAAATATTCCTCTCGATACACCAGTGCCAAATGAGGTTCGAAAATCTGTCGTAAGATACAGATTTTACACCACCCTTGTGATTGATATATGCCACCGCAGTGGTGTTATCAATCTGAATTTGAACAAGCACCGGTTGCATGTTGCTACAGAAAACCTTGAGTCCATATTGTGCCCCCAACAATTCTGGGTAATTAATTCCATGTGTTGGGGAATTACAGACTCCTGCTCATTCCATCTGCCCCCCCCACAGCTCTAGACTGTGTTTGTGGCTCCCCATCCTTAGCCGCTTGCATAGGTCTGAAGAACCCCCGATGGCTTTCGAGCAATATTTCCCTTGAGCTGTCTCATGTTCGTTATCCACCATAGTTATTCAACAATGGCCTCTGCTGGCAATCCATAGTTTTGCCAATTTGGCCTGCATGGAATCTGAGTGTTCGTTCCTTTGCTCGCTGTAAATTCTGGTAATGCAAAGGCCCGTGGCGTACTGCTGGAAATGCAGCTACTATTTGCCAATTACACTCGCTGTTTGCCTGATAGATGGCTAGTTTTTGACTATCAGGTCATAGCAGGCAATTAAATATTGTTGTTTGCCCCTAGGCAAAGTCACCAACATATTTACTGTTGTTGATAGTAAATCCTAGGTAATCAATTACCCTTGTAGGTGTCAATTTTGATTTAACTGGATGTATGAGGTAACCAAGTCTTTCAAACAGGGTTTTGGTTTGCTTTGACTGATGCTTCTGCCAATTCTTGGTGACTCCAAAATGAAAATGTCCTCCAAATATGCCATTACTATGTGGTTCTGAGACCTTTGTAGACCCAGAATTGGTTTCTGTAGTTTAGTCAATAGTCTAGGAGCTGATGTCAAGCCATTTGGCAGAGACATGCCATCCAGTTAAACTTCAAATATCTCCTGTTCTTAGTGAATAGACACCGAATAGTATGCATCTTTGAGGTCGATGCATGCCACGTGACCATTTTATAGGAAGCTCCTATAAACAGTTGTTAGACCGTAACATAAAATGCTGTTCTGAAAGTCTGTACTGCACATATGAGTTAAACCTGGATGAAGTGACATCCTCCATCTGTCTCCTGTCCTGAAAGGCAATCCTGCCCATAATACTGGGCCTGCCTCGAAGACAACTTGGAGGGCCTGCCTCGAAGTCTGCTTGGAACCTATGTATGTTGTGCAGTAAAAATAATCACATGTTATTATCTGTTTTTTAAAACCAGATCTGAAATTCATGTTATTGTCATTTTGAACAAAAACACAAGAGTAAAATTATCAACATGTAACTGGTCCACAATCCATTGTTTCAGTAAACCCAGACCCACCTACCTCCATGGCTACCGGTGGTCTTGTGGTAATCCCAAAGGCCCCTGATGCGGGTTTATTTTCTCTCCTTGATTGGGAGTAGGACTGGTAGGGAGTGTGGATTTCATGTTTCTCCTGACCTCTGCTTGAAAAACCTCTTCATACTGAGCCTGCCTTGTAAGACAATTCTAGCCATAATTCTGAGTGCCTTGAAAGACGACTCTGATCATATTTCTGTGCCCAGCTTTCAACCTACCACCGGCTTCAGTGAGCCGCTTACCCCCTATGGAGATGTGGGGTGTATTGTCGCCTACTGATGAGGTTTTGCTTGTCGTTGGTACCTTGATTGGTCCGACAGCTTTTGCTTCCTTCTTCTGGTCTTACCTGAAGAGAGGATTCGGCGGCTAGTTTCTCCAATGTCACCCTGATAGCGCTGTTCCCTTGCCGGCATTTGTAGTGTGCGGATATTCTGCCAACTGCTGGCTCTTGAGGCCATATGCATGTGCTTTAATATGTTCATAATTTAAATTCGAGATCAGTTACCTACTGATCACTCGCACTCCCCTCCACTGAGAGTGAGATTTGTAGGCAGCCCTGAAAACAGGTGCTGCCGCAGGCCCCTGAGGATACCTGCGCTGACAGGGCCCCTCCAGCGGACCTAAATGAGATTCTTGCTGTGGGTCAGACTGAAACTGACCGTGGATGCTCCTCTCCTTAGAGCAGGAGACATTTGTGCAGCCCTGAAACAGGTTCCGCTGCCTGCGGGTTCTCCATAATACCCGGGCTGTCAATTAGCTAGATCTCCATCCAGGGAAGCACCCAGTGGAACCTGGATGATTGCAGAAGTGCTTCTTTTCTGTTGTTTGTATGGAAGCTTATTATTCATTTTATGTAAAGCACTTTGGTGTCAATGCGAGTTGACTTAAACAGTGCTATATAAGTAAACTTACTTGCTTACTTACTTACTTACTTCTGCTTGTCCCTGGGAAGGTCCCCCCCCCCCCCCCTGTACTTTTGTACTCTGATTCAGTGGTTTTTTTCCATATGTACTTCCCCTCCAATGGGGAAGACATTGGGCTGCCCCATGTGTGAGGCTGCTGGCACGGCCTGCTGTAGAGGCCCGTGCTGATACTGCTCCCTCCTTCGGAGCAGATCATTGTTGGAGCAACTTCTCCATAAGTTGCTCCATGTGGGAGAGTCGTCCTCAGACGCTCTCCGTTGAGGGAGGGTATCCCTCTTCCCCGGACTCATCTGAGTCAACATGTTCGTAAGGCTTGCGGGTGGTTTTACGTCCCGCAGGACCACCAAGGAGCACCTCCTCCTGTACCAAGTCTGCTCCTGCCAGTTCTACCGGCGGTAATGTCGGGAAACAAGACCATCGCCCGCTACTGGGAATGCTGCGGTCTTCGGCAGCCGACTTCCCGCGGACCGTCTCCTCGACATCTGGGCTCTGAAACTACAAAAAGCTTCAAGCCCGAAAGAACGCAGGTAAGTAATTCAACTTTCCTTACCTGCCGATCCCGACGGCTGGGAGGACGTAGTGCCTCTGCCAGTCCGTCGTGCGCATTGCGTTTAGACGTAATGACGCGCACGCAAACGGACGGCCCTTCTTCACGTAGTCACTCACGTGACTCCGAAGTAAAATTAGCATTATACATAACTTGATATTTTCTAGTGATTTCGATTCCCAAATATTTAAATTTTTCTGTGGCTATTTTAAAAGGGAATTTTGAGAGGTGTGTTGACTCTTTCGGTTTTATTTACATAATTTTGCTTTTATTCCAATTTATTCTGTATCCTGAGAAAGATCCAAACTCCTCGATTAGGTTTAATATGATTGGTATACTAGTTTGGGGTTTTGTGATGTACAGTAGTACATCGTCTGCGTATAAGGATATTTTGTTATTTGAATATTTTGTATTATAACCGTGGATATTCGGATGTGTTCTAATTCTCTCGGCTAAAGGTTCAATTACCAGAGCAAATAACAGCGGTGATAATGAGCATCCTTGTCTGTTGCCCCTTGATAATTGGAATTTCGTAGATAATATGTTATTAGTTAATATTCTAGCCGTAGGCTTATTATATAATAATATTATCCATGAAATGAAGTTCTCTCCCATTTGAAATTTTTGCAGTACTTTAACCATGTAGTCCCAATCCACTTGATCGAATGCCTTTTCTGCATCCAATGTGATAATTGATAACTCTTGTTCTTCAATTATTAGATGATTGTCTCTTGGGTATAAATCCCTCTAGGATACTAATCTGAGCAAATCCTGCAATAATATCCTGGGGCTGGAATGACTGATTTACAACAATCCCAACTATCTGTATTTGTCTGCGGTATGATAATAGTCTTTGGAGGAGTGTACATTGAGCCGATTAAGGTCATAAGGGCATGTGATAGGAGAAGAATTAAGCCATTTGGCCCAACAAGTCTATTCTGCCATTCAATCATGGCTGATTTATCTCTCCCTCCGAATCCCATTCTCCTGCCTTCTCCCCATAACCACTGACACCTAACTAATTCACTTCAGGTTTACCACAGCATCTGATGTCACACTCGGTCAAATGTTATCATGACATCAAGGGGTGTTAGTCTCACCTCTGGAATGCAAATCTCTGGTTCAGGTTTGGACCAAGGATGTGATGAGGTGTAGAGCCAGGTCTTCCTGCTGGTTGTGGGCGGGGGGGCGGTGTTGTGGGGTAGTGTTGTGGGGGTAGGGCGGGCGGGTGCGGGTGGGGAGGGGGGTGTTGTGGCGGGAGGGGGGATGTGGGCGGGGAGGAGTTGTGGGGAGAAGGGGTGTGGGCGGGGGAGTTGTGGGGGAAGAGGAGGTGTGTGGGCAGGGGAGTTGTGTGGGGGAGTGGTGTGTGGACGGGGGGGGGGGAGAGCGGTGTGTGGGCAGGGGGGGAGTTGTGGGGGGAAAGGGGTGTGTGGGTGGGAGAGGGGATTGAGCTCGGAGAAAAGACGGGGAAGAGCCATGGGGGAGATGGGGCATCATGGGGAGGGGAGGAGGAGCCAGCGAGGGGGACCAGAGGGGTAGTGGCTGGAATTGGTGATGCAATATGGACTCACAGCATCACCTGCTCCAGTAAAGATGCACTGGCACAGTAAGGGGCGGACTGTCCCGGTGAGTGACAGGGGAAGACACTGATCCGCGCGGCATTGAACGGCAGGAGAAGAGATCAATCTGCGCATGCGCGATTTTAAAGAATTTTTAAACCTTGCTAACTATTACGACATTCAACCGATTGGAAAGAAACTTGGTGCAATCACAGCATAGGAGAATGGTGAATGAACTGGTGAAAAATAGTAGCGCTATTGCGAACCGTTTTTGCGCAAATAGAAAGACCGCACAAACCGGAAGATAAGAAGATCAGAGTTTTCGATATGCAAGACTAAGTGGGACTCGTTGGGAGGCCTGGTCCCCCAAAGCAACCCATTCCTCAATGCAATATTCCATCACTCACCCATTTCCCCAATGCAAACTGTTCCCCCAACGCAATATTCCACCACACACACATAGCCCCTAACTGCGCAGGCGCGGCTCATTTCCTCTCATCCCTGAGCACTCCCTCCCCCTTCTCTTCATGTGGAGGGGGGAGGGAAGTGGGGTGTGTGGCGGGCGGGTGTGGGAGGGGAGGAGATGTGTGGGTTGAGAGGGGAGGAGGGGTGTGTGTGGAAGGGGAGGTATAGGAGGGGGGAAAGATGGTGATGTGGGGGAGTGGGGTGTGTTGCAGGAGGGTGTGTGGCGGGGAGGAGGTGTGTATGTGGGCGGGAGGGGTGTGGGAGGGGGGAGAGGAGGGATGTGTGAGGGAGGGTGTATGTGTGGGAGGAAGTTGTTTGTGGGCGGGGTGTGTGTGTTGGGGGTGTGTACGCGGGTGGGTATGGGGGTGGTGAAGTTGCGGGGGCGTGGGGGTTGTGGGCAGGGGGGAAGTTGTGGGGGGAGGATGGTGTGTGGGCGGGGGATGAGGGGTAGAGTGAGCTCAGAGAAAAGATTGGGAAGAGGCATGGGGGAGAGGGGGGCATCATGGGGAAGGAGGGGAGGAGCCAGTGAGGGGGACCAGAGGGGTAATGTCTGGAATGTGCGGTGCGATGGGGACTCACAGCAGGCGCTGGTCGCTGGTTGTACTACTCCGCCGAGATCAGAGTCTCCGTTTTCCGCTTGCTGACATCGGTGATATCTCCGACTCCGGGCTGGGCTGGGTCTCCGACGCTGGGCAGGGTCGCTGAAGCTGGGCTGCTCGATGCTGGGCTGCTCGGGGCTGGGTGGCTTCGGGTCCCTCCGAAAATTGTGTCCAGTTGTAAACCTCCGCTGGCCATCCTCCGCTTCAGTAAAGAATCGATGGCGCAGGAAGGGGAGGACCGTCCCAGTGAGTGAAAAGAGAAGAGACTAATCCACACGACGCTGAACATCAGGAGAAGAGATCGATCTGCGCATACGCGGTTTTTAAGATATTTTAAACCTCGCTAACTTTTACGAGATTCAACCGATCGGAACGAAACTTGGTGAAATCGCAGCACAGGAGAACGGTGAGTGAACCGGTGAAAAATCCTAGCGCTATCGCAAACCATTTTTGCGCAAATAGAAAGACCACATAAACCGGAAGATAACAAGATCAGAGTTTTAGTTATGTACTACACTAAGTGGGACCCATTTGGTCCCATTCTCACACGGGAGGCCTGGTCCCAAAACGCAATATTCCACCACTCACACATAGCCCCCAACTGCGCAGGCGCGACTGATGGGTTCCCGTTGTGACGCCCCTGATCTCCTCTCCTCCTCTCAACCCCCACTCCGCCCCTTGCCCTTGTATTTCTGTGCAGGTGCCAGTGCAAAAGGCATTTATTAAAGCTTTTTTTTTTTGTTTTTGTTTTTTTTGTTGTTTATTTTATTAGAAGTTAATACAATACAAAACAATACAGTGGCACCTACTTTTAGGTGCCAACTATGTCATACCGTAATCCATTCTATGTACAACCTCTAGTTTTATGTTATGAGTAGGCAAGACAAGAAAAAGAAAACAATAGAAAGGGGAAAGAGTGGAAAAATAGATGGTAGAGAGTAGAAAAATGTGAAGTGTGGATATAAAAAATAAAAATAAAAAAATAAAATAAAAAAGAAAAGGTGGAAAGTAGAAATAGAAGAAAAGGCCCCTTAAAAGAGAATTTTTCAAATCTATATTCGGAGATGTAGATCTATCCACGTCATGAACTGAAATCAGCAATCCTTATGGTACCGCTGCATCTCATGATTCCAAAAAGTCGATGAAAGGAGACCAACTCCTTAAGAATTGGTCATATTTATCTATTAGTCGGAGTCTCATTTCTTCAAGGCGTGCTATGTCCATCATATTCCTAATCCACATTTTAACAGTTGGTATGGTTGTATTTTTCCAAAATTTAAGTATCAATTTCTTTCCAATTATTAACCCATAATTAAAAAAAAACATTTTGGTCTTTATTTAAATTGGTATCTTCTCCTATTATTCCAAATATAATCCATTCCATTTTGGGTTCTATTCTTGACTTGAAGAGCTTTGCAAATATATCAAATATATCACTCCAAAATGTATTCAACTTTGTACATCCTACAAATGAATGTGTTAAATTAGCGTTTTGAAACAAACATTTATCGCATCTGGGAGAGACGTTTGGATAAAATTTATTCAACCTCGTTTTTGAATAATATAGTCTATGTAATAATTTGAATTGAATTAAATTATGTCTTGTATTAATAGAACAGTTATGTGTATTCATCAAATACTTTTCCCATCTATCCTTCGAGATCTTTATCATTAGCTCATGTTCCCAATCTTCCCTTAGTGCTTCTGTTGAGGGTGATTCTCTATCTAATATATTATTATAAAAGTATGAAATTAATTTTTGTGAATCAGCCTTAATATTCATTGCTTCTTCTAAAGGGTCTAAAAATATAGTTTGAAATCTATGTATATATTTCTTCATAAAGTCACATACCTGTATATATTTAAAATATTGACTATCCTTCAATTTAAATTTTAATTTTAATTGTTGAAATGATAACAGTTTACCCAATTCATACATATCCCCTACTTTCCTAATCCCCAGTCTATCCCATTGTTGATAGTGTTGTCGATGAGAGAAGGTTTGAATGCAGGGTTGTTCAATAGTGGGGTTAGTACTGATAAATTATTTAATTTCAAGGATACTTTTATTTGTTTCCAAATTCTTATTATATTGTGAATAATTGGGTTCTTCTTGTATATTATACTATTCAATTTTATCGGTGAGAGCAGGATCGTTCCTATATCGTGCGGATAGCACTCCTCTTTCTCCATTCTTATCCACTCCAACTGCTGAGTGGAACTATCCAGCCAGTACATTATGTTCTTAATATGCACTGCCCAGTAGTAATACATAAAGTTAGGTAATGATAAACCCCCAACTTCTTTAGATTTGCACAAATGCTTTTGTTGAATTCTATGTGTTCTGTAATCCCATATAAAATTAGTAACAGTGGAATCTAGTTTTTTGAAAAAAATATTTTGGAATATATATTGGGATCGCTTGAAACAAATATATTAATTGTGGTAAGAAAGTCATTTTTATAGCGTTGATTCTACCTATCAATGAGAGCGGAAGTGTTTTCCAAAATTTAATCATATCATTCAGTTTATTTAATAGTGGTATAAAATTGGCACTAAATAATGATTTGTGCCTTCTTGTAATTTGAATACCCAGATACTTGAATTTTTCTGTTGCAATTTTGAAGGGGAATTTTAGTAAGTGTCTCGAATCCTGTGGTTTTAAAGACATAATTTCGCTTTTATCCCAATTTATTCTATATCCTGAAAAAGAGCCGAATTCCTCAATTAGTGTTAATAAGGTGGGTATACTCGTTTGTGTATTAGTAATATATAAAAGAATATCATCAGCATATAGTGAAATTTTATTCTTTGAATCCTTAGTGTTATATCCGTGAATATTCGGGTGCTTTCTAATCCTTTCGGCCAACGGTTCTATCATAAGGGCAAATAGCAATGGTGATAAGGCACACCCTTGCCTATTACCCCTTGATAAGTAAAATTTTGGAGATAGCGTATTGTTAGTTAATATTCTTGCCGTAGGTCTATCGTAAAGTAGTTTAACCCATCTAATAAAATTCTCTCCCATATTGAATTTTTGGAGTACCTTGTATAAATACTGCCATTCTACTTGATCAAATGCCTTCTCTGCATCCAGCGTGATAACTGAAATATCTTCATTGTCCTCATTATGAGAGTACATTATATTGAAAAGCCTTCTCAAATTATTAAATGATTGTCTTTTGGGTATAAATCCCGTTTGATCCGTATTTATTAAATTGTTAATATAAATATTTAGCCTTCTAGCTAGAATCTTTGCTAAAATTTTCTGATCCGTATTTAGTAGTGAAATAGCTCTATAAGAACCCGGTTCATCTAAATCTTTATCTTTTTTTGGTATAAGTGTTATTGTTGCTTCTGCTAGGGTTTCTGGAAGTTTATTTTCGGTATAAGCCTGCGTGTATAAATTGAATAATCTTGGTATAATTGACTCCTGAAATCTTTTATAAAATTCATTACTAAAACCGTCTGGTCCTGGGGTCTTCCCATTTTTCAGTGAGTTTATTATTTGTTTTATTTCTTCACTAGTAATCCGTGCTCCTAATTGCTCTTGTTCTAAACTATCCAATTTTGGGAGCTTGCAATTATCTAAAAAATTTGTAATTTTACTTACATCTGTATTTATTTTAGATGTATATAAATTGTGATAAAATTGGGCAAACCTCTTGTTAATATCCTTAGGCAGTGTTAAAAACTCACCCTTATCCGATTTAATTTTAGTAATAGTTTTTTCCTTTTCTCGTTGCTTCAGTTGCCTCGCAAGTAGTTTATGTGGCTTATCCCCAAATTCGAAGTGTGCTTGTTTTGTAATTTGGAATAATTTTATTACTCTAGCCGATAGTATTCTATTGACTTTATATTTCAATAAAGTTATCTTATTATGTTTATTTATGGTTAGGTCAGTTGCATTGTCCAGTTCTAGTAGTTTTATTTTCTGTTCTATCCGCTGAAGTTCTCTTTTATTTTCCTTATTTTGAAAACTTTGGTAAGAAATTATGACGCCGCGAATATATGCCTTAAAGGTTTCCCATAATAGCGGTGCAGAAATACCTGGCGTGTCATTTATTTCGAAAAAAAGTTTTATTTGTTCTTTTATATACTCATAACCCTGCGGGTTATTTAATATATGTACATTGAATCTCCAAAAAGGTTTTATACTCGGCATTCCCTCAATTTTAAGTATAAAAGTCAATGGTGAATGATCAGAAATAATACTATTATGATATGATGGTTTATTCGTATACGGGATTAATTTTGTGTCCAATAAAAATAATCAATTCGCGAATAAGTTTTGTGAACTGATGAATAAAATGAGTATTCCCTACCGCTTGGATTTGCTATTCTCCAAATATCAGCTATGTTATTATTTTTTATATAAGTATTTAAAAATTCACAGGTCTTAGTTTTAACAAGACGCTTCCCTAGCTTTATTGATTTATCTAAGTATGGATCTATAACACAGTTGAAATCTCCCCCCATTATTATATTTTGATAATTATGCTCTGCGATTAAATCTATTATTTTCCTAAAAAATTGTGGGTTATCAAAATTAGGCGCGTAAATATTTATCATAGTTAATGGTGTATTGTAAATTTCTCCCGTGACTATAACATATCTTCCCTCTTTATCAGATATAGATTTCTTTAATTTAAAAGGTATACCCTTCCGAATTATAATAGCCGTGCCTCTTGCTTTAGGGGTGTGGGCGGGGGAGTTGTGGGGGAAGAGGAGGTGTGTGGGCAGGGGAGTTGTGTGGGAGAGTGGTGTGTGGACGGGGGGGGGGGGAGAGCGGTGTGTGGGCAGGGGGGGAGTTGTGGGGGGAAAGGGGTGTGTGGGGGGGAGAGGGGATTGAGCTCGGAGAAAAGACGGGGAAGAGCCATGGGGGAGATGGGGCATCATGGGGAGGGGAGGAGGAGCCAGCGAGGGGGACCAGAGGGGTAGTGGCTGGAATTGGTGATGCAATATGGACTCACAGCATCACCTGCTCCAGTAAAGATGCACTGGCACAGTAAGGGGCGGACTGTCCCGGTGAGTGACAGGGGAAGACACTGATCCGCGCGGCATTGAACGGCAGGAGAAGAGATCAATCTGCGCATGCGCGATTTTAAAGAATTTTTAAACCTTGCTAACTATTACGACATTCAACCGATTGGAAAGAAACTTGGTGCAATCACAGCATAGGAGAATGGTGAATGAACTGGTGAAAAATAGTAGCGCTATTGCGAACCGTTTTTGCGCAAATAGAAAGACCGCACAAACCGGAAGATAAGAAGATCAGAGTTTTCGATATGCAAGACTAAGTGGGACTCGTTGGGAGGCCTGGTCCCCCAAAGCAACCCATTCCTCAATGCAATATTCCATCACTCACCCATTTCCCCAATGCAAACTGTTCCCCCAACGCAATATTCCACCACACACACATAGCCCCTAACTGCGCAGGCGCGGCTCATTTCCTCTCATCCCTGAGCACTCCCTCCCCCTTCTCTTCATGTGGAGGGGGGAGGGAAGTGGGGTGTGTGGCGGGCGGGTGTGTGGGGTGGGAGGGGAGGAGATGTGTGGGTTGAGAGGGGAGGAGGGGTGTGTGTGGAAGGGGAGGTATAGGAGGGGGGAAAGATGGTGATGTGGGGGAGTGGGGTGTGTTGCAGGAGGGTGTGTGGCGGGGAGGAGGTGTGTATGTGGGCGGGAGGGGTGTGGGAGGGGGGAGAGGAGGGATGTGTGAGGGAGGGTGTATGTGTGGGAGGAAGTTGTTTGTGGGCGGGGTGTGTGTGTTGGGGGTGTGTACGCGGGTGGGTATGGGGGTGGTGAAGTTGCGGGGGCGTGGGGGTTGTGGGCAGGGGGGAAGTTGTGGGGGGAGGATGGTGTGTGGGCGGGGGATGAGGGGTAGAGTGAGCTCAGAGAAAAGATTGGGAAGAGGCATGGGGGAGAGGGGGGCATCATGGGGAAGGAGGGGAGGAGCCAGTGAGGGGGACCAGAGGGGTAATGTCTGGAATGTGCGGTGCGATGGGGACTCACAGCAGGCGCTGGTCGCTGGTTGTACTACTCCGTCCGGGCTTGCTGACTCACGCCCGACTTCTGGATTCACGCCCAGCCTCCGGTGCTTTATCCTCCTTGCCTCCAGAAGGGGAGTTACTTTCATGATGACTGACAGACTGACAGACCAATCTACTCATCTCGCGATTTATTAAACCTTCATAACTTTTCTAATATTCCACCGATCTGAACAAAACCTGGCGCGCTTGGAGCAGAGGAGAAAGTTGAGTAAGGTGGCGAAAAAATCCTAGCGATATTGGATAGCGTTTTTGCGCAAATTTAAGTACAACGCAGACCGGAAGTGGTCAAGATGAGAGTTTTAGTAATAGGATAGATAGATAGATAGATAGATAGATAGATAGATAGATAGATAGATAGATAGATAGATAGATAGATAGATAGATAGATAGATAGATAGATAGATAGATAGATAGATAGATAGATAGAGAGAGAGAATAAGGAGGGGAAGAGACAGTGACTTTAAGATCCCCCCCGCAGCCAACACTAAGGAGGCTCTGCGTATTCTCTACCGTTCCATCAGTGAGCTGCAAAGGAACCATCCAGAGGGCGTTGTCATTGTTGCTGGGGACTTTAACCAGGCCAACATGAAGACTGTCCTCCCTCATTTCCATCAATATGTGGACTTTGCTACACGTGGAGAGAATACGCTGGACCGGGTCTACAGCAACATCAAGCAGGCTTTCAGAGCAGTACCCCAGCCTCACCTCGGCTCCTCTGACCACCTCTCTGTAATGCTCATCCCAGCCTATAAGCCCCTTCTGATCAGAGAGAAACCTACTGTGAAGCAGGTTAGAGTCTGGTCTGAGGGAGCTACAGAAGCACTCCAGGACTGCTTTGAGTGCACGGACTGGGACATGTTCAGGACAGCAGCCACTCATAACGAAAACATCAATGTGGATGAGTATGCCATGTCAGTGTCGGGCTACATACAGAAGTGCATGGAGGACGTCACTGTCATCAGGAACATCACAACCCGGGCCAACCACAAACCTTGGATTACTGCAGAGGTGCGTGCCATGCTGAAAGCACGAAATGCGGCTTTTAAATCTGGTGATTTGGGAGCTCTGAGAACAGCGAGAGCCAACCTCAACCGCGAAATTAAGAAAGCAAAGCGCGCCCACGGACAGAAAATCCAGGGTTTCTTCCAGGATGATACCAACACCAGGAACATGTGGGAAGGCATCCGGGCCATAACAAATTACAAGGCACCTCAGATGTCTTGTAAGGATGACACAGACTTTCTAAATGAACTAAATAATCATTTCGGCAGGTTTGAGGCACTGAACACCACTACAATGAGGAAATTAGAGCCTCAACCAGGAGAACAGACACTGTCTTTTGAAACTGCTGAAGTCCGCAAAATCCTGGAGGGTATTGACCCGCGAAAGGCAGCCGGACCGGATAACATACCGGGGCGTCTGCTTAGGGGATGTGCCGACCAGCTGGCCCTGGTTCTGACAGACATTTTTAACATCTCCCTGAACCAGGCCATTGTTCCATCATGTTTCAAGACAGCCACCATCATACCAGTTCCCAAAAAGTCTACAATAACCTGCCTGAATGATTACCGCCCCGTAGCACTCACACCAATAATAATGAAGTGCTTTGAGAGGCTTATTAAGCAGCACATGGTCTCTAAACTCCCCTCCAGTTTTGACCCGTTCCAGTTTGCTTATCGCCCGAACCGCTCCACAGAGGATGCTATTTCCTCTGTAGTCCACCTGAGCCTACAACACCTGGAGGAGAGGAACACCCACGTGCGGATGCTGTTTGTTGATTTCAGCTCAGCATTTAACACGATAATCCCCCAGCATCTGGTGAGCAAACTGGCACCCCTAGGTTTCAATACCATACTATGCAACTGGATCTTGGATTTCCTTTCTGAAAGACCCCAGTCTGTGCGGGTGGGGAAGAACACCTCCTCGGTCATCACACTGAGCACCGGATCCCCTCAGGGCTGTGTCCTGAGTCCGCTGCTCTTCACATTGATGACACATGACTGTGTCGCCAGGTCCACTACTAACCATATCATCAAATACGCGGATGACACAACAGTAGTGGGCCTCATCCGCAATAACGACGACCAGGCATATAGAGAGGAGGTGGAACAGCTCGTGAGCTGGTGCAGCAGGAACAACCTTCTCCTAAATGTGAACAAAACCAAGGAGATTGTCGTCGATTTCAGAAGGAAAATTCAGCCCAGTCACACTCCACTTTGCATCAACAACTCAGCAGTGGAGCAGGTGAAAAAGATCAAGTTCCTGGGGGTGCATATAACGGACACCTTAAACTGGTCCACAAACATTACATCTCTGGCAAAACGGGCACAGCAGCGGTTGTACTTCCTCCGCAGGTTGAGAAGTTTACACCTCCACCCTCCCATCCTCGCCACCTTCTACAGAAGCACAATTGAGTCGGTCATGACCAGCTGCATCTCTACGTGGTGCGGCAGCTGTACAGCTGCGGACTGGAAGTGCCTTCAGAGAGTGGTGAGGACAGCGGAAAAAATCATTGGGACTTCTCTTCCTTCAATCATGGACATGGGGTACAAGTGCTGTCTGATTAGAGCTAAGGGCATTACCAGAGCCCCTACACACCCACAATTCAGACTGTTTATACTGCTTAACTCTGGGAGGAGGTACCGCAGCATGAAGAGCGGGACAACCAGGTTCTGCAACAGCTTCATCCCCCAGGCCATAAGATTACTGAACAATCAACAAAACTGAGGCTAGAACTTTTAAAATATCGACACTTTTTAAAAAAAACTTTTTATATATATTTATTTTACAGAACCATGCACATGAGGCATTTTTATGGACGCACCTAGCACTTTTACTTTTACTATTTACCTGATTGGAGAGTCAAATGCAACGAAATTTCGTTCAAGGTGCACTGTGTCTAGGTGTATATCTGAATGACAATAAAGTTTTCATTCATTCATTCATTCATTCATTCATTCATTCATTCATTCATTCATTCATTCATTCATAAGACTTTTGCCTCCATCACAGTGAGGAGGTGCCTGGTGAACTCACTGTGGTGGATGTTAATTTGTGTTTATTGTGCGTTTTGTTGTTTATTATTATATGTATGACTGCAGGCAACAAAATTTCGTTCAGACCGAAAGGTCTGAATGACAAATAAAGGAATCTAATCTAATCTAATCTAATCTAATGGTTGTTGTGTGTATTTAAAACAGGAAGCGCTGGGAACACTCAGCAGGTCAGGTAGCATCTGTGGAGAGAGAAATAGAGTTAACCTTTCAGATCGAAGTCCTGTCATTTTGTTTGGTTTTGGAACTCAGTATGTGTGTGTGTGTGATCGAAGATGAATTTCTAAACCAATCCTGATTTTAAAAATACTCAAAACAGCTTATTAGTTAAAACCACTGAGTATGGAAACAATCTCAAATGCTGTTGGGAAGAGTTTTGACTAATTTGGCAGAAGATTGGAATACAGAGTGGATGTACAGTTGGAGGAAGGTGCAATGAAATGTGGAAGAGAAACTTAATCAGTCCACGATGTATGACAAAAACACACAGAAAGAATGCAAGGTTAAATGGCACCTATTGAAATGCAGCGCGTTTGTTTATTCAGCAAGGGAGATAGCCACAGGCGGGGTGGTAAATAATCAGAGCACAGCAAATTACCTTTATCGGCAGCAGGTATAAACCAGAGTCTAACTGTCATAACGGGGAAGTGTGGAGAGGAGCACACAGGAGATTCACCAGCATGCAGCCTGGTATGAACATAGAACATAGAAGAGTACTGCATAGGAATGGCTCCTTCAACTGCCAATGTTTGTGCCGAACATGATGCCAATTTAAACTGATCTCATTGACCTGTGCATGGTCCATTTCTCTCTATTTCCTGCACATCCATGCACTTATCTAAAAGCTTCTGAAACGCCACTATCGTATCTGCCACCAACACCCCTGGCAATGAATTCAGTCCCCACTACTCTTTGTGTAAAAACCATGTCCTGCACATATTTAATAAACTTTTCCCTCTCACCTCATAGCTATGCCCACTAATGTTGGACAATCCAACCTTGGGAAATATATATCTATGCCTCTCATAATTTTATACACTTTATATATCAAGTCTCCCCTCAACCTCCGACTTTCCTGAGAAAACAATCCTCATCTATTCAACCTCTCCCTGTAGCTGAAACCCTCAAATCCAGAAAGCGTTCTGGTGAACCTCCTCTGCACCCTCTCCAAAGCTTCCACATCTTTCCTGTAAAGGGGCGACCAGAACAGCATGCAATACTCTAAATGTAGCGAGACCTAGTGGTGGCTTGGGGAAGTGTGAACCCTCGTTATTGGTTGGCGCCATCACGAGGGTGTTGGTTCGCGGGCTTTTCTCCTCAGTCGACAGCGCTCCTCCCGGTAGCAGGGACTATTATACAGTTGGCTTTTCTTGTTTTCTGTTCAACAATAAAAATCGTTCAACTCAACCTGCCTGTCTCGCTAAAGTGGTGACCCCGCTGGTCCGATCGTTATTTTGGATCTTGATAATGAACGCCACCGAAAACCTTGATGCCCCGCCCACCAAGCAAAACGCGGTGTCCCTGAAACTGCCCGCTTTCTGGGCGGTACAGCCTCAAGTGTGGTTCACCCACATTGAGGCCCAATTTGAGGTGCGCAACATCGTCGCGGATGCCACCCGCTACTTCTACGTTGTTGGGGCGCTCAGTCAGGAGATTGCCACCTGATTGCTGCCTTACCTGCAAAATCCGCCCACGTTCGGCAAGTGCGAGGGCCTCAAGGCGCTTTTGGGCGCAGTCGCCTTGATCGCGCGGCCCGCCCTTTGCACATGGACGGCCTTGGCGATCGTAAGCCGTCCGCGCTGATGAGCGAGATGCTCGCACTGATGGACGGCAATCAGCCCTGCCTGCTGTTCGAACAGGCCTTCCTCGAGCAGATGCCCGACGACATCCACCTGCTCCTCGCTGGATCGGATTTCACCGACCCCCTGCAGCTCGCTGAACGGGCCAACGAGTTGTGGCTCGCCAAGCAGCAAGACGGTGGATCCATCAGCCGGGTGTCCACGCCCTCGCACCAGCAGCCTCGCAGGGACGTCTAGCCCTCCGCTGCCATCGCCATGCCGCAGTCGCCCGCTGGAGACCGCAGTAAGCGCCAGTGGTGCTACTATCACCAACGCTGGGGTGCAGAGGCCCGCCGATGCCGCGCCCCCACTCGTTTGTGGGAAATGCCTCGGCTGATCGCCAGAGGAGGCTATGGCGGTCAGCCAGAACCATCGGCTCCACGTCCGGGATCACCATTCCGGACTTCGCTTCCTGGTGGACACCGGGGCAGTGCTGAGCATTCTTCCTCCGTCTGGACTCGATACTCAGGCTGGTAAGTGTGGCCCTGTCCTGCCGCCGTCAATGGCAGCCCCATCCGCACTTACGGTACTCGGACCCTTTCCCTCGTCCTCGACTCCCGCCATTACTCATGGGATTTCACCATTGCGGACGTTTTCCAGCCATTACTGGGTGCTGATTTTCTGAGGGCCTTTTCTTTAATGGTAGACGTGCGGGGCCGGCACCTCATGCCTCCAGAGTCCCCGTGGCCTGCGTCCACGTGTCCCGCGGTCCCCTCTTGCCCGCACCTGGATCTGTGACGGATGAGGGCCTCCTGAACCCTCGCTTTTCATGCGGCCACCCTAAGCACGGGGTGGTCCATCACATCCCTACTGCCGGTCCCCCACTGCATGCACGGGCGCGCAGGCTCCCGCCCGACAAGCTGCGTCTCGCTAAGGAGGAGTTCCAGCAACTGGAGGACATGGGGATTGTGCGGCACTCCGACAGCCCGTGGGCATCCCCTTTACACATGGCTCCCAAATCATCTGTGGGGTGGAGACCGTGTGGGAATTACCGACGCCTGAATGCTGTCACGACCGCGGATCGCTACCCAGTCCCACACATTCAGGACTTCACAGCCCACCTGGATGGTGCAACCGTTTTTTTCAAAGTGGATCTGGTGCGTGGCTACCACCAGATTCCCGTCCACCCCGATTATGTGCCTAAACCTGCCATCATCACCCCATTCTGCCTATTTGAGTGGCTGCGGCTGCCGTTCGGTTTAAAGAATGCCGCGCAGGCTTTCCAGCGGTTGATGGATATCAATCAATCAATCAATTTTATTTGTATCGCACATTTAAAAACAACTCACGTTGATCAAAGTGCTTTACATCAGTGCAGGTACTAATGTGCTACATACAATGGTACACAGATGTAACAATACACACATAAACTGTTTACAGCACAGAGGGGCTCAAAAATGCTTGGGTGTAGAAATAGGTTATGAGCCTCGACTTAAAGGAGTCGATGGAGGGGGCAGTTCTGATGAGGAGAGGGATGCTGTTCCACAGTCTAGGTGCTGCAACCACAAAAGTGCGGTAACCCCTGAGCCTAAACCTAGACCGTGGGATAGTCAATAGCCCCAAGTCAGCCGACCTGAGGGACCTGGAGGTAGAATAGTGGGTTAGAAGATTTTTTATATGGGGGGGGGGGGGGGGGGTGGGGCAAGCCCATTAAGAGCTTTGCATACGAATAAGAGGAGCTTGAAGTTGATTCTGAATCGTACTGGAAGACCAGTGGAGAGAGGCCAGAGTGATGTGCTCCCTTTTATGGGTACCCGTCATAAGTCTCGCTGTGGTGTTTTGAACCAATTGCAGGCGGGACAGGGATGATTGGCTGATGCCAGTGTATAGGGAGATGCAGTAGTCAAGGCGGGAGGAGATAAATGCGTGGATGATTTTTTCAAGTTCGTCAAATTGGAGGAATGGTTTGATTTTAGCTATGGTACGAAGCTGGAAGAAACTAGCTTTTACCATAGAGTTGCCTTGCATATCAAACTTTAATGCGGTTTTCTGTCACTGCCCGGACGACATTCTGGTCGCCAGCCGCTCCCACCAGGAACATTGCGCGCACCTCCCGGTGCTGTTCCAGCAGCTTCAGAACCACGGGTTGGTGATCAAACCCACCAATTGTCAGTTTAGGCTCCGCTCTATTTAATTCCTGGGACACCACCTCGCAGTATGCTGCACCTCTGCCCGCTAAGATGGAGGCTATTCGGCAGTTACCTCAGCCACACCATCAGGGGCTGCAGGAGTTCATCGGCATGGTCAATTTCTACCATCGCTTCGTGCCGGCGGCAGCCTGGATCATGCGGCCTTTGTTCCAGTGCCTCGCCACAAGACCTAGTGTGGGACGCCGAGACCGCGGTTGCTTTCGACGGTGCGAAGGAGGCGCTGGCCAAGGCCACCATGCTGGTGCCCCGACCGCCCTCACCGTGGACGCCTCGGATACGGCTGTTGGAGGGGTCCTGGAGCAGTTTATCGACGGCCGCTGGCAGCTGACACCTGCGGCCGCCGTAGCGAAGCTACAGTGCTTTTGATCGGGAGCTCCTGGCCCTTTAGTTGGCGGTCGGCCATTTTTGCTATTTCCTCGAGGGCAGGCCTTTCACGGCATTCACAGACCACAAGCCCCTGACGTTCGCCTTTACCATGGTCTCCGACCCCTGGTCAGCACGGCAACTGCGGAACCTGGTGTTCGTGTCGGAGTACACCACCGACGTTCAGCATGTGGCAGGCAAGCTGAACCTGGTCGCGAATGCTTTGTCTCGCCCTGCAGTCCCGGCCATGTCGTCTGTGGACCCAGGCATAGACTATTCGGGGCTGACTGCCACGCAATGTGAGGGTGGTGAGATGGACGCTTATCTGACGGCAGCCTTGGGATTAGTATTGGCTGATGTCCCGTTCGGTCCGACAGGTGTGTCAGTCCTCTGAGACGTTTCCACCAGGAGACCACTCCCTATTGTCACCGAGGGTTGGTGGCGGCGTGTGTTCCACGCTATCCACGGTCTGGCCCACCTTTCCATCCGAGCGACTTCTGCGTTGGTGGCGGGCAAGTTTGTCTGGCTGGGCCTGGGCTAGGGCCTGCATTCCCTGTCAGATGTCCAAAGTCCAGCAGCATGTGCGAGCACCGCTTCAGGATTCCGTTGAGCCCCCCCTGCCGTTTCCAGCATTTACATGTCGATTTGGTGGGTCCGTTACCGATGTCTCACGGTGTCACCCGCCTGCTGACCATTGTGGATCGCTTCATGAGGTGGCCGGAGGCTGTTACACTCGCTGACACCTCCGCCGTGTCTTGTGCTCGGGCCCCCGCGGCCCACTGGATAGCTCGTGTTGGTGGGCCTGCCGACATCTCCACCGACTGTGCTGCACAGTTTACTTTGGCTTTGTGGTGGGATTTGGCACAGCTGTATGAGGCACAGCTGCATCACACCACCGCCTATCACCCTCAGGCCAACGCAGCGCTTCCATTAGCATTTGAAGTCGGTGCTGAAGGCACGGCTTACAGGTCCAGACTGGGTGGACCAGGCATTGGGTGTTGCTGGGGATCCGCACGGCCCCGAAGGTGGATTTGAACATGTTGTCTGCCGAGCTCGTGTACGGCTCCCCGCTGCGGGTGCCTGGGGATTTCCTTCCTGTGGGTCGGGGTCTGCCCACTTCGTCTGTGTTGGAGGAAGTGGCCAGCCTGGCTCCCATTCCAACCTCTCGGCATGGGTTGCTCCGGTATATTTGCTGCAGGAGCTTAAGGACTGTTTGTTTGTGTTTATCCGCAGGGACTCGCACCGGACTCCGCTGCAGCGGAATTATGAGGGTCCTTTGCGGGTGTTACGCCCCGGCATCGCGACTTTTCTCTTGGATGTCGGGGGTCGGGAGGAAATCGTTTCAGTGGCTCACCTCAAGCCCGCCCACCTGGATATCGATAGCCCGGTGGTATTGAGCAACCCCGGCGTAGAGGCCGTCTGCTGGCCGTTCCTGTTGCACCTGTTGTGCCTGTTTCCCCTGTGACTTTGCTGCCTGCTGGCTCTGTTCTGCCAGTTCCTCCTGTACCACTGGTCGTGCCTGCTCCTCCGGTCTCCACTCGGTCTGGTCGCCTCATTTGGCTTCTCGCTCGGTTCCTTACCTCGGGTTCTGGGGGGGTGGGAGGTGGGTGGGTCCTGTAGCGGCACCTAGTGAGGGCTTGGGGAAGTGCGAAGCCTCGTTATTGGTTGGCACCAGCACGTGACTACGGGTGTGAGTTTGCGGGCTTTTCTCCTCAGTCGACAGCGCTCCTCCCGGTAGCAGGAGCTATTATACAGTTGCCTGCCCCAGCACGTGGTTTCTGAGTACTTGTCTTGTTTTCTGTTCAACAATAAAAATCGTTTAACTCAACCTGCCTGTCTCGCTAAAGCCTAACCAAAGTCCAACAGAGCTGCATCACAACTACCTGACTTCTATAGTCAATGCCCCTAGCAATGAAGGCATATATACCATATGCCTTCTTTACCACCCTCTGTGCTGCCATCTTCAGTAAGCTATGAACGCGGACTCTAAGATCGTTCTGCACATCAATGCTGTTAAAAGTCTTCCCCTTACATTCAACCTCTGAAAGTGCAACTTGGGGCAAAACAGATTATAATGGCATTAGGCAGGAGCTAAGGAGGGTAGATTGGGAGCTGTTGTTATTGGGTAAGTCCACAATTAATAATAATAATAAAAACTTTATTACGGACTCGAGGTCCAGACAAGGGGCAACATTACATTAAAAAAAAAAAATGCATTGCATATTAAAAAAAAATCATAAAGTACATATAAAATCTTAGTATATCACTTATAAAAGCATCATAAATTGTATATTTAAAAAAACCTACCATACATGAGTTAAAAATCCAGATTAAAAGAATGATCAATGTCCTACAATGAGACAACGATACCAGTGTCTCCACAACTGGGATTCGTAACGTGTAGTGCTAACCCTTATGTTTGACAAGGCCACAATAATTACATTTTTAGAGTCATTTATCCTGAAAATGAATTTATACATGTAGTGTCTTAGGATAGCTTCTAAAGTACTGACTCATGCAGCCACAAATATATTACCGGCACTACACCATCTAGGTTTCCTTAGCAGTGTTCTCATGGCATCTTTATACGCCACCTTTAGTCTCTGCAAACTTGTCTTTCCATAGTTCGACCACAGGTGCGCAGTGTAGAGTGGTGTGCAGTATGCTCTAAATAGCGACATCTTCACCACATCTGCACACGCACCAAATTTACGCAAGAGAATATTTGCCTGTACATACAGCATGCGTCGTTGCCTATAAATATCCTCATCATCTGTCATTTCTGTAATAAAATGCCCTAGATATTTTACCTTATTGCAGACACTAAGTTTATTGTTAGACATTTATCCTCTTTGGTTCTACAGATCATAATTGACATGTGGGAGTTGTTTAAAGGCCAGCTGCTCCAAGTGCAAAGGCAAAGGCAAAGGCAAATTTATTTGTATAGCACCATTCGTGCAAACAGCAATTCAAGGTGCTTTACAGGAAAGAAAAAATAAAATAGTCAATAATTAAAAATTGCAAAATAAGCAATACGACAAATGTATGAATAATAAAACAACGTCAATGAAACAATAAAACGATTTTAAAAAGCACATAAAAGGGTTAAAATTAGACGGTTAAGATTACCTGCATGTCGGGTTATGGACAAGCCATAGTAAACAACAGTGTTTTTAGGCCTGATTTAAATGCGCTTACAGTCTGTGCACACCTCAGGTGTTCAGGGAGCTTGTTCCACAGGTGTGGAGCATAAAAACCCAATGCTGCTTCAGCCTTTTTAGTTCTGACCCTGGGAACACAGAGTAAACCTGTCCCTGAAGACCTGAGGAGTCTAGGCGCCTCATATACAACAAGTAGGTCAGAGATGTATTTTGGACCTAGACCATTCAGTGCCTTGTAGGTCAGTTTTAAAACAGAATTTTAAAATCTATCCTCTTACACACAGGGAGCCAGTGCAAAGATTTAAGGACAGGTGTAATGTGGTCCATTTTCTTGGTGTTGGTCAAGACTCTGGCAGCGGCATTTTGGATAAGCTGCAGTTGTTTAATTGATTTTTTATTGAGACCTGTAAAGATGCCATTACAATAATCTAACCTACTAAAAATATATGCATGAACAAGTTTTTCAGTGTCTTCTTTGGACAGAAATCCCTTGATTCTTGCAATATTTTTTAGATGGTAACAGGCAGATCTGGTAATGGTCTTTATATGGCTGTTAAAATTCAAATCCGAGTCCATAACTACACCAAGGTTTCTGGCTTTTCTGTGGTTTTCAGTGCAATTGAGTCGAGTTGAGCACTCACCTCTAGCCTTGTTTTTTTGGGACCAAAGACAATAATTTCTGTCTTATTTGCATTGAGCTGGAGGAAGTTCTGGTTCATCCACTCATTGATATGTTTGACACACTGGCTCAGTGAGTGTAGGGGACTATGGTCATGTGGTGACACTGCGCTATATAGTTGTGTGTCATCGGCATAAGTGTGATAGGATATGTTAAAATGCTCTATGATCTGAGCTAGGGGGAGCATATAAATGTTGAACAAAATGGGTCCAAGAATGGAGCCCTGAGGAACCCCGCATGTGAGTTTTGTACGTTCTGATTCAAAATTACCAAGGGAAACAAAATAATCCCGATCTTTCAAGTAAGATTTGAACCAGTCCAGCACAGAACCAGAGAGTCCCACCCACTTCTCCAGTCTGTCAAGCAGTATGTTGTGGTCCACCGTATCAAAAGCAGCACTGAGATCTAGAAGTACCAAAACTGAAGCTTTTGATGCATCACTGTTTAGATGTATGTCGTTTAGGACCTTAGTGAGTGCAGTCTCGGTGCTGTGATGTGGCACCGAGTGCACCGAGACTGCACTCACCTCTGTTGATAACCTCTGAGAAAAAGGACTGCCTTGCCCCTTTCAATTCCTGATTATAGATACGGAGGTTGTCTTTGTAGATGTCGTAGTGGACCTGTAGTTTGGTTTTTCGCCACCTACGTTCGGCCTGTCTACACTTTGTTCTTTGGGATCTCACTGCTGTGGCATTTCTCCATGGTGACTTTTTCCTTCCAGATAAAACCTTGGTCTTTAGTGGTGCAATAGCATCCATAAGATTCATAACATTGGAGCTAAAACCATCCACAAGGTCATCGACAGAGGCCGAGGGCAGAGTTGGTGGTGGTGTATAGGCCTGAGTAAACAATGCGCCGGTGTTTTCATTGATACAGCGCCTGATTGATAAAGTGCAGGATCAGCATGGTCCAGTAAGGGGGAGGGATAAGGACGGCAAGATAAGGAGAGTTCATGGATGACCAAGTAGTTTGGAAACTTGGTCAGGAGGAAAAAGGAAGAGCATGTCTAGGTTAAGATGGTGGCATCAAACTGGGGTTATGAGGAATATAAAGCGAGTAGGAAATAACTCAAGTGGGCGATTGGAAGGACCAAATGCGGCCATGAAATGTCATTGGCGAGATGAATTAAGGAAAATCATAAGGCTTTTTATACGTATGTTAAATATAAGTGGGTTACCAGGGAGAAGGTAGGACCGCTCAAAGATAAAGGGTGGAATCTACGCATGTAGTTGGAGGATGTAGGCGAGGTACTAAACTAAAACTTTGCATCTGTATTCACCGAGGAGAAGAACTTTGAGGATGGTGAGGTCAGGGTGGAGAATACAAATGTGCCAGGGCAGTTTCAGATGGAGAAGGAGGTGGTGCTGAGGCTCTTGAAGAACATTAAGGTGGATGTTCCCAAGGCCAGATGGGATCAATGCTAGGTTATTGATTGAGGGAGGCATGAGAGGAGATTGCGGAGGCCTTGATAAGGATCTTCACCAGCCACAGGTGAAGTCCTGGAGCACTGGAGAGTGGCCAACGTTGTTCCTTGGTGTAAGAAAGGAAGTGGAGTGAATCCGGGAAGCTATAGGTCGGTGACCCTCAAGTCAGTGTGGGGAAACTATTGGAGTTTCTTTGCGATAAGATTTATTCCCATTTGGAAGAGAATGGGCTAATTAGGAATAGCCAGCATGGATTTGTACATGGCTGGTCGTGCCTCACTAACTTGATTGAGTTTTATGAGGAGGTAACAATGTAGATTGGTGAAGGTAGGGAGGTGGATGTTGTATATATGGGTTTTAGCAAGGCTTTTGACAAGATTCCTCATGGTAGGCTGATCCAGAAAATTAAGATGTATGGGATTCATAATGAATTGGTCATATTGAATCAGAACTGGCTTATTCATAGAATATTGGATTGTGGTGGAAGGTCAATACTCTGGCCTGAGGTCTGTGACCAATGGAGTTCCGCAGGGATCGGTGCTGGAACCTATGGTGTTTGTGATATATAAATGACCTGGACATAAATATAGGTGGGTTGGTGAGTAAGTTTGCTGACAACACCTGTTGTGGTTCAGCATTCTTAAACAGACAAAATACAAATAAAATCAGTGATCAAGCAAAACAATCTTTATTTCGCCAGGCGGTGGTGGTAAAACTCTTAACAGTATGCAGATTACAGACTATACAGAGTTCTCATCCCCACACAAAGGGGCAGTGATCTAATTATATATATATACACATTCCAATAACCAACGATTCAGCAATACCTTATCTACAGGTCATATTACAGCCTCTTGCTTCTTAAGATTGACAGGTTCTTAAGATTGACAGGTTCTTCTGACAGAGGAAGAGTTAGCCATATATGGTTATATGAGAAGGTTATATTTTCTACTTATGACGCACATTAAAATCTTATAGTCTGAATTCTCTCTCAATTTTTACATAGTAGAGGAGACATTCATGAAGCTGTGCTTGTTATCTGGCTTATTTTATAGGAAAGGGAACATCAACAGTCTGCTAGCTTTGTTAATGTACTGAAAGCAAAAGTTAATGCTTTTTTGCTAGCTTTGCGATTTAATAGATGACGGTGAAAGCCTGTCTTAGTTTCAGCGGAACCCATTTTGTATCATTAAATCATTATTAACTTCCACACACCATTGCAGACAGTGAGGGGTGTCAGAGATACAGCAGGACATAGATCAGCTGCGGAAATGGGCAGGGAAATGGCAGATGGAGTTTAACCTGAGCAAGTATGATGTGTTCCACTTTGGGTGGTTGAATGTAAGGAGACAATAGACAATAGACAATACGTTCAGGAGTAGGCCATTTGGCTCTTCGAGCCAGCACCGCCATTCAATGTGATCATGGCTGATCATCCACAATCAGTACCACAATCAGAGAGTATACAGTTAATGGCAATACCCTTAATGTGCAGAGGGATCTTTGAGACCAAGTTTATAGCTCACTGAGGTGGCATGACAAATAGATAGGGTCGTAAAAAAGGCATATACTATGCCTGCTTTCATTGCTAGGGGCATTGAATATAAGAGCCAAGAAGTGATTATGCAGTTATAGAGTCATATAGCGTAATAACTGTGTGTGGCCGAGGCGTCAAAAGACAAGCTGCAGCGAAGAAGTGGAAGCCAAGAAACCAAATGGAAACAACGGTGAAAAGCCAAATAACTGAACGGAAACGATGCCGACAAATTTTAATTGTCCTTCGCTGCTTTTGGACTGCCAAAGTTCATAGAGCTCTGTAAGCGTTGATCTATCATTGCTCTCTCTCTCTCTCTCTCTCTCTCTATCGAGAGATCGAGCTATCGCGAGAGCTGAGAGAGCGAGACGAGACGAGAGAGAGAGAGCTCTAGAGCGAGAGAGCGAGAGATCTTCTATCGAGATAAGATCTCGCTATCTCTCCATCTATTCTCTCTCTCTCTCTCTCTCTCTCTCTCTCTCTCTCTCTCTCTCTCTCTCTCTCTCTCTCTCTCTCTCCATCGGAGCTCGTGGATTTCTCATAGCGGCTCGTAATGCTAACGGCAGGTACTCTGGAAACGCGGAAACTCGTGAAGTTTTTTCAACAGTGTGAAAAATTTCCAAGAGTAAACAAATACTCATGATGAAGTACCACGAGTCTGATTTTTTTTATACTCGGGAGAGCTCTTGGGTCTCGCATCGTGGGATAGAGGCTTTAAGCTCCTTCTACCTCATCAGGCTTTGGATTCAAATCCTAGTTACTCATTAAGTTTTTTCTTCGCGACATCCCTGTTTCTTTTGTCAACCATTTAAAGTCTATGGTCTCCAGCTCTCAAGTCTAGTTTATTTTCGGATGCGCAAGTGTATTGAGGTACAGGAGCAATGAAGAACTATCTAGCAGCAGCATCGCAGGCACACATAAACAACGCACAAAAACATCAATATACATAAATTGTACAAGACAGTAAAAAGAAAAACACTGTGCAAAAACATTAGATCAAACACCCCAAACGGGTGCAACCCGTTCCACCTTAATCCCTCTGCCCGCGATGATTTTGAACCAAATCTCTCAGCCTTCGCTCCTCCGAAAATACATTCTCCAGCATTGCAACCAAAGTTCCAGGTCGCAGGGCTGTTCTAAGAAATAGACACAAAATGCTGGAGTAACTCAGCCGGGACAGGCAGCATCCCCGGAGAGAAGGAATGGGTGACGTTTCGGGTCGAGACCCTTCTTCAGACCGAAGAAGGGGCTCGATCCGAAACATCACCCATTCCTACTCTACAGAGATGCTGCCTGTCCCACTGAGTTACTCCAGCAATTTGCTTCTACCTTCGGTGTAAACCAGCATCTGCAGTTCCTTTCTACACTGTTCTATTAAATCTTGTCTGCGCTCTCAGCCATGCTTTCGCGCTGTACAGTGCAGTGCCCAATATCCCAGCCTTAATGAAACCAATGTTTTAACGAAGTTCAACACAACCTTTGTACCCTGCATCTTCAGTTACAAACCCGTGCAAATGGTTGGTATTGTTGATACGGCATATTTTTTACAATTTCCCCGATCACCCTGAGTGTATTTCCTATTGGAAAGCAGAATATAGTTGTGGTCGATTAGATCAGACGAAAGCTGGTTCCGAAACTTGTTTAATTTTACCCAATGCATTTGATAAAGGTTTTCTCTACAACTGACCCACTTTTCCAACCCGAAGGAAATCGACGAGCAGGAAACGACCAGTACAGTCATATCACTCAACCAACTCAGGAAGCTAAGATATTCTTTAAAAAAAACAGTAATATTTTTTTATCTGGTTCCTCGATTCACACCCAAAGGACCACTGGCCCTCAAGATGCACGGTAGTGTTTGTATTGTGGTAGTCATAATTGTTACAGCATTACTGTTGATGTAAATATCCATGGAACCAATTTGGATTATCATTTTGTGATTGAAAATCACAAGGGGTTTTATTTTATATTCAGGAAAGTCCAAAAGTGGTGAAGGAATATTAAATATACCCCCCACCCTCCCGTCTTCCCCCATCACCCTCCCGTCTACTCCACCCCCCCCCCCCCCCCCCCAAACTCCCGTCTCCCCTAGCCAGTGATGTGATGGACGCGGGGTCTGGACAAATCGCTGACAAGGTCTCGGACAAATCCCGTCCCCGGAGAAGTCATGTCCGTTATTTGGCTTTTCGGGGTCATGTCCGTTCGGTTATTTGGCTTTCCGGCGTCGTTTCCGTTTGGTATCTTGGCTCCACTTCTTCGCTTCGGCTTCTCGTCCATCGACATCCTGTCTGAGTACCGTGAAAAGGACCCTTCCGCCCAGCTTGCCCACACCGACCAACATGCCCCAACTACACTAGTCCCGCCTGCCTGCATTTGGCCCATCTATACATAACTAAAACTCTGATCTTATTATCTTCCAGTTTGTGTGGTCTTTCTATTTGCGCAAAAACAGTTTGCGATAGTGCTACGATTTATCGCCGGTTCACTCACCATTCTCCCAAGCTGCGATTGCATCAAGTTTCGTTCCGATCGGTTGAATGCCATAAAAGTTAGCGAGGTTTAAAAAATCTTAAAATACGCGCAACTTTTCTACTGCCGTTCAGCGCCACATGGATTAGTCTCTTCCCCTGTCACTCACCGGGATGGTCCGCCCCTTCCTGCGCCATCGCTTCTTTACTGGAGCGGAGGATGGCCGGTGAAGTTTTCCAACTGGACACAATTTTCAGAGGGACCCGAAGCAGCCCAGCCCCGAGCAACCCAGCGTCGGAGACCCAGTTCAGCCCAGCGTCAGAGACCCAGTTCAGCCCAGAGACGGAGACCCAGTTCAGCCCAGTCGGAGACCCAGTTCAGCCCAGAGACGGAGACCCAGTTCAGCCCAGCGTCAGAGACCCAGTTCAGCCCAGCGTCGGAGACCCAGTTCAGCCCAGAGTCAGAGACCCAGTTCAGCCCAGCGTCAGAGACCCAGTTCAGCCCAGCGTCGGAGATGTCACCGATGTCGCCAAAGGGAAAGCGGAGACTCTGATCCCGGCGGAGGAGAATGACCAGCGCCCACTGTGAATCCCCATCGCCCCTCCAATTCCAGCCACTACCCCTCTGGTCCCCCTCGCTGGCTCCTCCCCCCTCACCCCTCCCCCGTGATGCCCCATCTCCCCCATGGCTCTTCCCCTGTCTTTTCTCTGAGCGCACTCACCCCTCCCCCTCTTCCCACAAACCCCTCTCCCCCAAACCTCCCCAGGAGGCCTGGTCCCCCTCCGCGCCACACACCCCACTTCTCTCCCCCCTCCCCTCCTCCACATGAAGAGGGGGGGAGGGAGTGCTGGGGGATGAGGGGAAATGAGCCGCGCCTGCACAGTTAGGGGCTGTGGGTGCGTGGTGGAATATTGCGTTGGGTGAACGATTTGCGTTGGGGGAACGGATGAGTGGCAGAATATTGCGTTGAGGAATGGGTTGCGTTGGGGGACCAGGCTTCCCATGTGACTGAGACCCAACGGGTCCCACTTAGTCTAGTACCTTTCTAAACGTATCCTATCCATGTGTCTGTCTAAAGGTTTCTTAAATGTTGTGATAGTAACTGGCTTAACCTCCTCCTGCAGCCTCGTTCTATACCCCTACTACCCTTTGTTTAGACCTTCGGCCCACCGGGTCTGCACCGACCAGTGATCCCCTATATTAACACTATCTTACACACGCTAGGGACAATTTACACTTGTACCAAGCCAATTAACCTACAAACCTGTACGTCTGTGGAAAATGGGAGGGAACCGAAGATCTCTGCGAAAACTAGGAGGCTGTAAGGCATCAACTCCACCACTGAGCCACCCTTGTGTAAAAAAATGTTGCCCCACAGGTTTCTATTAAATCATTCCCCCCCTCACCTTAAACCCATGTCCTCTGGTTCCATCGGACTTTGGTCAGGTTGCGTTTGGAGTATTGCGTGGACTGCTGGTTGCACCAATTCAAGAAAGATGTGGAGAATTTGGGGAGAGTGCAGAGAAGATTTACCAGAATGCTGCCTGGATTAGAGGGTTTCGGATACAGGGAGAGGTTGGATAGACATGGATTGTTTCCTCTGGACACCAGTGGTTTAGGGGAGGTGATGGAAGTATATAAAATTATAAGTCATAGATAAGGTAGACAGTCAGAACATTTTTCCCATGGTGGAAATGTACGACACTAGAGGGCATAGCTATACAGTGAGAGGGGGATAGTATAATGGAGATGTGAGGAGTTTACACAGAGAATGTGGGTGCCTGGAACACATTGCCAGGGGTGGTGGTGGTGGAGGCGGACATTATAGTGGTGTTTAAGAGGTTTTTAGACAGGCAGGTGGATGATCAGCACGGACATTATGGGCTGAAGGGCCTGTTGCTCTGCTGTACTGTTCTATGTTCTATGTTCTATGGACCGAACGAGGTACACGGAATTATGAGGGGCATGGACATAGTGGATAGCAAAAACCATTTCCCCATAGCAAAGGTGTCTAAAACTAGAGTGCATAGGTGTAGGGTTGCAGGATAAAAGGTTCAGAGGGGATAGCGGGCGGCACAGTGGCGCAGAGATAGAGTTGCAGCCTTACAGCGCTAGAGACCCGGGTTTGGTCCTGACTATGGGTGCTGTCTGTACGGAGTTTGTACATTCTCTTTGTGACCATGTGGGTTTTCTCCGGGTGCTCCGGATTCCTCCAAAGATGTACAGGCTTGCTTCAGTAAGATTGTAAATTGTCCCTAGTATGTGGAATAGTGTCAGTGTACGGGGTGATTGCGGGTCGGCATGGACTCAGGGGGCTGAACAGCCTGTTTCCATGCTGTAGCACTAAAGCCTAAAGTAAAGTCTAACGTCTGAACATTTTCGTCCAGAGGGTGGTTGGAAACTGGAATACACTGCCCCTAGTTTGTGACAGAGGAAGCCATTTAAAACGTAGATAGTTAGCCCTTGAATCACCATAGCATGGTAGACTAAGGACAATGGGCTGGTAAATGAGATTTGCTTGGCTGTGTACTGGATGGTTGCGATGGACATGGAAGGCCAAAGAGGTTGTTTCCATGTTGTATGACTCAGTAATGCGATAACATCCCATGCTTAGCTTTAGGAATTAAAACAGACAACCGAACTTCAATCAATTAGATAGGCTAAACGCAAATTGGAGGAAGAGCATCTCATAGTTCGCTTGGGCAGCATAGAGCCCAGTGGTATGAATATTGGCTTATTGACAATAGACAATAGACAATAGGTGCAGGAGTAGGCCATTCAGCCGTTCGAGCCAGCACCGCCATTCAAGGTGATCATCCCCAATCAGTACCCCGTTCCTGCCTTCTCCCCATATCCCCTGACTCCGCTATCTTTAAGAGCTCTATCTAACTCTCTCTTGAAAGTATCCAGAGAACCCGTCCTCCCGCAGAGAATTCAACAGACCCACAATTCTCTGTGTTGAAATGTTTCCTCATCTCCGTTATAAGTGGCCTACCCCTTATTCTTAAACTGTGGCCCCTGGTTCTGGACTCCCCCAACCTCGGGAACATGTTTAAGAAGGAACTGCAGATGCTGGAAAATTGAAGGTAGACAAAAATGCTAGAGAAACTCAGCGGGTGAGGTAGCATCTATGGAGTGAAGGAAATAGGCGATGTTTCGGGTAGAAACCCTTCTTCAGACCAGCAATCTGCAATCGGGACCATGTTTCCTGCCTCTAGCGTGTCCAGTCCCTTAATAATCTTATATGTTTCAATAAGGCCCCCTCTCATCCTTCTAAATTCCAGAGTATACGCCCAGCCGCTCCATTCTCTCAACATATGACAGTCCCGCCATCCCGGGAATTAACCTATGCTGCACTCCCACAATAGCAAGAATGTCCTTCCTCAAATTTGGAGACCACAACTGCACACAATACTCCAGGTGTGGTCTCACTAGGGCTCTGTCCAACTGCAGAAGGACCTCTTTGCTCCTATAACCACATCAGCGACTCTACTTCCTGAGAAGATTACGGAGAGTCGGTTTGTCAAGGAGGACTCTCTCTAACTTCTACAGGTGCACAGTAGAGAGCATGCTGACCGGTTGCACCGTAGTTTGGTTTGGCAACTTGAGCGCTCAGGAGCGGAAAAGACTACAAAAAGTAGTAAACACTGCTCAGTCCATCATCGGCTCTGACCTCCCTACCATCGAGGGGATCTATCGCAGTCGCTGCCTCAAAAAGGCTGGCAGCATCATCAAGGACCCACACCATCCTGGCCACACACTCATCTCTCCGCTACCTTCAGGTAGAGGGTTAGAGGAGCCTGAAGACTGCAACGTCCAGGTTCAGAAATAGCTACTTCACCACAGCCATCAGGCTATTAAACTCAACTGAAACAAATCTCTGAACACTATCTGAAGACCATTATCTGTTTATTTGCAATTTATCTGCTTATTTATTGATGTGTGTATATATTTATATAATGGTGTATGTTCTGTATTCGTGCCTACTATATTCCGTTGTGCTGATACAAAGCAAGAATTTCATTGTCCTATCTGGGACACATGACAATAAACTCTCTTGACTTGACTACTCAACTCCTCTTCTTCTCTATTTACAGGTAGTCCTGGCATTACCTCTCTCACTACCCCTCCCCCACCCAAGTCGCACTGGCTTCTCGTGTTCACCCAACAAACAGCCAACATTGGCCCGTTTCATTTATCATCGTCACTTTTTGGCATTTCTTTCATTCATTGCTCTATATCTCTCTACATCATCGATCATATCTCTCGTTTCCCTTTTCCCTAACGAGGTCACGACGCGAAACATCACCCATTCCTTCTCTCCAGCGATGCTGCCTCTTCCGCTGAGCTACTCCAGTATTTTGTGTCTATATTAGATAGCACTGATTGGCAAGCTCCTTCCCCATTGAGAAAACTGTTCTGGCATGTGAATGGTTAGCTTTGCATTCATTCAAAGTCCACCTCAGAGGCCATGAGAGAGAACTGCACAAGGTTTAATTAATGAGTACGTTTCAAAGACTTTGTTCAAGTAAAGTACAGCTCAAGACGATAAATCCTGTCACTTTATTAATATATTACCCAACCTCTGCGACAACAAATCCATACTCTTGACTTTCTTAATCAGCAATCAACACTTTCTATAAAAGAAACTTCAAAGGATCGGGTTCAGTTGCTTATGCTGATATGATTAACATCAGCACATTTGCAAGGGCTCTTTATAATAGTTCTAGTCGGGCTTGCCAAACATTTACTGCTTCTGTTTACAGATTGAAATTACTACTAGTGTGATTTATAGAGGACCTAAGAATAATCTGAATGTGAAAAATAACAATGTGACACCATGATTAAGTGAAAAGGGGAAAGAAAGGTTCTCACGGAAGGTTTCACATAAAGCCGGTTCCCAACTTTGAAAAGGAAAAAAAAGTGATTGGCGTGATCTGGGAGGTGATACACTTTTGAAGTGGCGCAGGTGTGTAAACACAACAAGTAATTATTAGCTTTGGTTATGAAGGGGAATTCCAGAGATATTTGGGCTTTACATTAAAATGCCAAAAAACACACCCTGACAACCAGAATTATAGATTGTGCACAATTTCAGCTGCTTCAGCTGGGCTGGAGTTCAAAATCAGCAACAACCCAACATTTATTAAAACAACTATTAAAATCTGATGCCGAAAATAAACTTCTACGTGTGTTGGAAGGAACTGCAGATGCAGGTTTAAACCAAGGATAGACACAAAATGCTGGAGTAATTCAGAGGGACAGGCAGCATCTCTGGAGAGAAGGAATGGGTGACGTTTCAGGTCAAGACCCTTCTTCACACTGAGAGTTGGGGGAAATAGATATATAAAGTTCTATATGTTTTACTTGAGAATTCCATTAACAAAGTGTCCTTTAATTTGTTTTCTTTCCATCTCTGCCTTAAAATTTGTGCAATTGCAATGTTTGGTTTAAAAGCAGGAACATCACAGACCAAAATTAGGGGATTGTTTTAATTTGTTTGTCCAACATTCGCAGTCACAGCACATCACAACATGGAAGAAAGCCATTCAGCCCATTGAAGCTGTACTGACTCTATGTGAGAGGAATCCAGCAAGTTGCACTATCTGGAGCTCTCCCTAAAGAGGTGCTCTTGTCTGAGGAAGGGTCTCGACCCAAAACATCAACCATTCCTTCTATCCAGAGATGCTGCCTGTCCCGCTGAGTTTTTAAAATTTTATTTCAAAATAGACTTTATTCAGGTAATAAATAGATACAATACATGAACCGTGCAAAAAATTCATCCGACATTTTCGGAGGCAAAACAAACATTCAATACTGTTTACATACATTGCTCAAATTTCACAAATGTATCCCCCCACTCATGTGGCTCACTGGCGTGGAATCCGTTCCTTTATTTTGAGGGGCATCTCCACCACACCCTGTCCCCCATGTTCAGCAGAGGAAGGACCTTAGACTGTGGTCCTCCACCACCGAGCCTTGGTGTTGGCTTCACCAAGCTTCAGTGCGTCCCTCAGCACGCCTGTCCCGCTGAGTTACTCCATCTATCTCCCTATAATCCTGCAGGTTTCCTTTCAAATAGTTATCCAGATTCCTTTTGAATGCACAATTGAATCTGCATCCATTATTAACCCAGGCAGTGAATTGCCTACCTAACTGCACCCTGCCCAATGAGGCTTTTCCCTCTCATCTCTTTTGGTTCATATGCCTTGTACACTCTGTGAGTGAGATAAAGTTTCACTTTATCTACTCTGTCTTCACCCCTAATGATGTTAACTATCTCATAACATCCTCTATTCCCAGCTTCTCCTCTCTCTCCACATAACTAAAATCCCTCAGTATTTCAAGCTTCATTAACACCTTCTCCAAAGCCTTCACATCTTTCCTGAAGCGAGAACCCAAGAACATCACACAGATGTGGCCAAGGCGGTCGGTATTTTGCAAAGGTTTGTCTTGACCTTCTTGTTCTTCGGTTAGGTTAGTTAGGTTAGCTTTATAGTTGCCATGTGTACAGTGCTCTGTTTTGCATGCTGTAATTAAATCAGATAATACTATACATAATCTTAATCAACTAAAAAGGTAGAGTGAAGGGAAAGATACAGGGTAGACAAAAATGCTGGAGGAACTCAGCAGGTGAGGCAGCATTTATGGAGAGAAGGAATAGGCGACATTTTGGGTCGGAGATGTCCTCATTCTTCAGGGAACGGGGTTCCCCTCCTCTACCATAGATGAGGCTGTCACCAGGGTCTCTTCTATACCCCATGACTCTGCTCTCACTCCCCATCCCCCCACTCGTAACAAGGACAGAGTCCCCCTTGTCCTCACCTTCCACCCCACCATCCGTCACGTACAACAAATAATCCTCCGACATTTTCGCCACCTCCAACGTGATCCCACCACTCACCACATCTTCCCATCTCCTCCCCTGTCTGCTTTCCGCAGAGACCGCTCCCTCCATAACTCCCTGGTCAATTCGTCCCTTCCCACCCGCACCACCCCCTCCCCGGGCACTTTCCCTGCAAACCGCTGGAGATGCAAAACTTGTCGCTTTACCTCCCCCCTCAACTCCATTCAAGGACCCAAGCAGTCTTTCCAGGTGTGGCAGAGGTTCACCTGCACCTCCTCCAACCTCATCTATTGCATCCACTGCTCTAGATGTCAACTGCTCTACATCGGTGAGACCAAGCGTAGGCTTGGCAATCGCTTCATCGAACACCTCCGCTCGCTCAATAACCAACCTGATCTCCCGGTGGCTCAGCACTTCAACTCCGCCTCCCATTCCAAATCCGACCTTTCTGTCTTCGGCCTCCTCCATGGCCAGAGTGAGGACCAACGAAAATTGGAGAAGCAGCACCTCATATTTCGCTCGGGCAGTTTGTACCCCAGCGGTATGAACATTGACTTCTCTAATTTCAGGTAGTCCTTGCTTTCTCCTCCCCTTCTCAGCTCAGCTTCGATGGAGTCGAGGGGGGAGGTAAAGCGACAAGTGTATTTCCTGCTGATGCAAGGGAAAGTACCCGGGGAGGGGATGGTTTGGGTGGGAAGGGACAAATTGACCAGGGAGATATGGAGGGAACGGTCTCTGCGGAAAGCTGAAAGGGGAGGAGATGGGACTATGTGGCCAGTGGTGGGATCCTGTTGGAGGTGAATTTCCTTCAGTTCCTCCATCACCCTCTTTCTCCTAATACATCTGGGAGATTGTTTGTGTCTTCCTTGGCGAGACTGCTCCAGCGAGACTTGCTTCGGGAGCTGGAGCAGTCTCACCAAGGGAGTTCAGGCACTCCCGCCACAGTGCCTTACAAGGCACTGGCCATTGCTTCTCCCTCAGTCGAGGGCAGCGTTGGCGACCAGGGCTGGGCTGGTCAAGAAGAGGGGTCACTGGCCGAAGATGTTGGGAGTACGCTTGGGGTACAGGACCAGGAAGAGATGCTGGGTGTGGTCAACCGCTACGTGGCTGCACCACGAGCAGGACAGCCATTAGAGCCAAAACTGGCGGCCAGCATAGACTACCTGTCCTTCAAACCCCTACAAGAGCAGGTAGTCAATGAAGCACTAGAGCTGTATTCGGCCCCAGAAAATTGCGCTTCGCTCAACGTGCCGGCCGTCAACAGCCAAATCTGGAGGCACGTTGGGCAGAACATCCGCAACCAAGAATTAAAATTACAGCGGATTCTCAGGCTCCTGACGTCAGCCATTACTTCTTATGCTCGTTCCGTGGATGGGGTGGATATTGAATTGAATTGAATTGAATCCTTTATGGCCTGCAGCCATACATGTAATAATAACAACACACAATAAACACAAATTAACATCCACCACAGTGAGTTCACCAAGCACCTCCTCACTGTGATGGAGGCAAAAGTCTTAGTTACTGTCTCTTCCCTCCTCTTCTCCCTCTGCGCTGAGGCGATACCCCACCGGGCGATGGTAAGTCAGTCCTGCGGTTCAAGCTCCGCGGCCCGGGGGTGGTCGAAGCTGCCGCCCTCCAGTCCAGCGGACGCAGCTGTTGCCACGGGAGCTCCGGAAAACAGGCACCAACCTGTGACCTGCGAGCTCCCGACGATGTCATCCACTGGCCCGCGGCCGAGCCCTGGATTCAGGTCGCCGCCGCCATAAAGCCGCCTCAGCCACCGGAGCACCGTCTCCACCCCGCACCGGGCCGCCCACACGAGAGTGTCTCAGCCCCGCACCGCGCCGCCCACACGGCAGCGCATTCCAGCCGAGAGCCGGGCCGCCCACACGGGAGCGCCTTCCAGCCGGGACCCAGGCCGCCCACACGGGAGCGCCTTCCAGCCGGTAGCCGGGCCGCCCACACAGGAGTGTCTCAGCCCCGCGCCGTCTGCCCTCACTGGAGCGCCGAGTCGTGCCGCTGCCGGAACGTTGCCGCAGCCCCGAAGGCGGCCAGACTCCCGTTGGTAAGTCCTGGCTGGCTCTACCTCCGGAGCCTCGAGGTCGGTCGCAGGTTGGAGGCCGCCAGCTCCGCCATTAGGCCTCAGCTCAGACGGGGGAAGAGAAGGGGGATACGACAAAAAAGTCGCATTCCCCTGAAGGGAGAGACCGAAAGCCCTTTCAGCCCCCCCCCCCCCCCCACACATAACACCACCTAATAACCAAAGGTTTAACTGAACTAGACAAAAAAAACAACACAAAAAAAGTAAGAACAGACAGACTGCAGGCGAGCCGCAGCCGTTTCACAGCGCCGCCACTTCCGGACAAACCAGCAAGATACATTAGCTCTGCTGTGCAACACCCAATACGAGATAAACAACCTCTGTAAGGAGATAATAAGACCTGCCCTCAACCCGAAATGTGCAGGATTGTCCCCTGCTCTTTGGTAAGGACCTCTCTAAAAAAGTGAAGGACCTGGAAGAAGAGTCCAAAACATTTGGCCTCATGAACGAGCAGACCCACAAGACCCAGACGGCAGTACCCCACCGCGTCCACCAGTCGACGTCAGCCTCATGGGACTGGTGAAAGCTCGGGGTCCGCATACCATCCCCGAAAGCCTTTTTTAGGCCAGGGCCCAGAGCGGACCCCATGGAAAATGCGCCACCCCCAACCAGCAGTACATCAGACAACACATCGTCCAACGAAAAACAGAAGAAAAACCCATAACCATGGAGGTAGGAGGGTCTGGTTCCTACCAGCATATAAAAAGTGGGGGATCTATACTAACAGGGGGGAGATTACACCTGTTTGTGGAAGCATGGAGGTCAATCACGAATGACAAATATATACTCAACAGTATTCGTGGATACAAAATAGAATTTGTTCAAGAAAACATGCCACCAGTTCAGCATACACCCCAAAGGGTCTTTACACTCTCAGTTAAAGAAAAACTAGAGGGTCAAGCAGAACTGGTGAGGCTACTTACAAAGGGTATCATTGAGAAAACCAAACATGAACCCTTGGAATTTGTCTCAAATTTCACTAAAACCAAAAAAGATGGTGGATGTCGTATCATCATTGACTTCACTAAATATGTTTGTTAAGTATATACATTTCAAAATGGAAACATTTGTAACTGCCAAACAACTGATTTCCAAAGGATACTTCATGGCAAGCATCGACCTTAAAGATGCTTACTATTCAGTACCCATTCAAAAGGATCATCGCAGATACCTGAAATTTACCTGGATGGGGCAACAATGGCAGTTTAAAGCGTTGCCTAATGGATAAGCATCAGCCCCAAGATTATTCACCAAGATATTAAAACCAGCCTTGCCAATCTTAAGAAAACAGAAACATATTGTCATGGCATATCTTGATGATATCTTAATAGTAGGCAAAACCATGGAATTGGCTAAATCAGCTGTGTCAGCTACCAAACAATTGTTTGAAACCTTGGGATTTGTCTTACATCCAGATAAATCTAAATTGACGCCATGCACAACCATGGACTATCTGGGATTCACAATTAACTCGGTCCACATGTCTGTAACGTTGCCAAAAGAGAAAGCAGCAGAATTGGCACAAACATGTAACAATTTAATGATCAACGATCGACCAACCATTCGACAAGTGGCAAGAGTAATTGGCAAAATGGTAGCAGCATTTCCAGCTACACAATTTGGACCTCTGCACTATCAAAACTTACAAAGAGCAAAAGTGCAGGCGTTAAAACGACATGCAAGTCACTTTGACCGAGTCATGAAATTACCCATTGAAGCAAATTCAGAGTTACAATGGTGGGTAGGGAACGTTTGACATAGTTCCAGCCCTATCGTCATCAATAACCCAACGTTAATTATTCAAACAGATGCCAGTGCTCAAGGCTGGGGAGCAACTAATACCATATCCAGCACAGGTGGTAGATGGACTAATCTAGAGTCATCTTTACTACAGACACTGGGCATAAATTATCTGGAAATGTTGGGTGCATTTTATGGTTTAAAAGCATATTCAACAAATATGCATCACTTGCATGTTCGTTTACAAATAGATAATACCACCGTGGTGGCCTATATTAACCATATGGGCGGAATAAAGTCGATAACATGTGACAATTTGGTCAACACAATCTGGCAATGGTGTGTCGATAGACATATTTGGCTATCAGCAACTTACCTACCAGGTAAGCTAAATACAGTGGCAGACACCAGGTCACGCAAATTCAATGATAAATCCCAAAACATTTGCTAAAATTACATAACAATATGGCACGCCAGATATCGATCTGTTTGCATCCAGACTAAATCACCAGGTACCAATGTATGTCACTTGGGAACCAGACCCTGAGGCAGCAGCGACAGATGCATTCGCGCTGGACTGGGGAAAATTCTTCGTTTATGCTTTTCCTCCCTTCTGCCTCATCAGTCGGATACTACGCAAAATACAGATGGACTCTGCATCGAAACCCCAATGACTTTTCCCAGTAGCCCAGACTTATTAACTCACCAGGCATAAGCCACCCTAGCCACGATAAAATTAAACTCCTGGGTTGCAGATTTTGAAAAGACCTCTGCTGGGCCTGGGATTGTCAGACAGCACTATCAACACCATGACAGCATCCCACCGCATGTCCACAAGGAAACAATACTTGGCAAACATCAAGAAGTGGGAAAGATACTGTTCAAATACAGGAACTACATATTCAACTTCTACAATAAACAATGTACTGGAGTTCCTGGCAGGCCTTCACCACAATGAAGGACTCAGCTACAGTGCCATTAATACAGCCAGAAGTGCTCTGTCAGCCTACTTAATTCAGGCACCAGGACAACAGGCCATGGGGTCCCACCCGCTGGTGATCAAACTTGTCTCAGCACAAAGAGTATAGTCCCTCCATCTACTACGATTGGACAATATGGTTATAACACCAGACCGTGTCTCATTTACCTTTCAGGGGCTGGTCAAACAGAGCAGACCAGGAACATCAGGTCCAGTCATGGAATTCCGGGCTTACCGACCTGAACCACGGTTATGTGTCATGACCCACTTATTGAACTACATTGACACAACAAGAAATCCCCGAGGGAGAGAAAAAGCCTTATGGGTCAGCCACAAGAAACCTCATGGTCGGGTGATGAGCCAAACTATTTCAAGATGGCTCAAGATGGTGCTGAGAGCTGCTGGAGTAAATACTAAAGTGTATAAATCTCACTCCACCAGGGCAGCATCCACATCGGCGGCAAAGAGGATGGACGTGCCTATGGACCACATCCTGGCTACAGCGGGGTGGTCCAGGGAGAAAACGTTCCAAACCTTTTATAACAAGCCGCTGACAGAACCTGTATCGTTTGCAGAAAAAACATTAGAATCTGTAAATATATAATTTAAGCCCGGGGGAGCATTTTTGTTTTTTGTTATTGTTTAATAAACACCATTATGGTTTTTACAAACAGATTCATGGTTGATTACGATAACATACTTCCTTCCTCGAATGACTTCGGCAGCGAGTGAAGTATGAACAGTTATACGGTTTGAAATCACAGAGCTTTAAAATCTTCACGTAGTCACTCACGTGACTCAGAAGTAAAATAGTAAGATTAAATGAGAACTTACCAGTTCGAAGTTTGATCTGTATTTTATGAGGAGTTACGATGAGGGATTATGTGCCCTCCGCTCCCACCCTCAATTATAGAGATCAACTGATATTTAACTTCTCCTTTTCTTTACTATGTTTATTTCAATTATTGTGTCTTTCTGTGATTCCACACCGCTGCTTTGAAGTATGTCGCGCATGCGTGCTGGACGGGTTCTTCACGTAATCCCCTCATCGTAACTCCTCATAAAATACAGATCAAACTTCGAACTGGTAAGTTCTCATTTAATCTTACTATTTTACTGGGTTGTATGCAAAACAAAGCATTTCACAGCTCGTAGGTACATGTGGCAATAAATTATATAATTGAATCATTGAATCATTGAATCATTGAATCGTTGAAGTTTTGGTCCCTTTCTCAAAATAAAAGGATCAGCAGCATTGGAAGCATTCCAAAGGAAATGAACCAGGGTGATTCCTGGCATGAGCAGTGTGTCATTAGACTTCAGATTTTAGAGATACAGCACGGAAACAGGCCCTTCGGCTCACCAAGTCCGCGCTGACCAGCGATCACCCCGCACACAAACCTATACACAATAGGCATAAATATTTTTACGACTTACCGAAGCCAATCAACCTAAAAGGGAAGGTACACAAAAGTGTTGGAGAAACTCAACGGGTGCAGCAGCATCTATGGAGCGAAGGAAATAGGCAACGTTTCGGGCCAAAACCCTTCTTCAGACCTAAAATCTAAAAGGGAACTGGAGCACCTCGAGGTACCCCTGTACTAACTCCACACAGACAACACCCATAGTCAGGATCATACCCATGTCTCTAGCGTCTTAAGGAGCAACTCTACCACTGTGCCATCATGCCGTCCCTAATGCCGTGTCATATCAAGAAAGGTCAGACAGAATGGATCTGGGATCCTTGGAATTTAGAAGAATGAGGCGTGAATCTTATTCAAACATATAAGATCTTAATGGGTCTAGATATGGTAAATGTCAAGATGGTTTCATCAGTGGGAGGGGCACATTACTTCTGTCAGAATGTAATACATCTTTGGAATCCTCGGCCCCCAAGGGTGGTGCGACCAGATCATAGAATATATTTAAGTTGGAAATAAATAAATATTTTCAAGATCAAAGTAGTAGATTTCAATATCCATGGTAGTCTGTAGAATAGTCCCAGACTGTGATGGGACGTCTTAGTTCTGAACAGATAAATTCTGTCCTTAATTGTCCCAGAATATTCTCAATCTTTAATTTTGTCGTATTCTTTTTAATCAATACTGCTATTACCTCTTTATCTTTGCCTCAACTTCCTGACCAACAGACCCCAATCACTAAGGATAGGGGACAAATCATCCTCCACGATAATCCTCTACACTGGTGCTCCACAAGGCTGCGTTCTCAGCCCCCTTCTTTACTCCTTGTACGCCCACGACTGTGCAGCCATATACAAATCTGATTCAATTGACAAATTTGCAGACGACACCACCATTGTGGGCTGGATATCAAATAAGGATGAGACGGAGTACAAGAATGAGATTGAGAACCCCGTGTCCTGGTGTCGAGACAACAATCTTACTCTCAATGTCAGCAAGACAAAAGAGATAGTAATCGACTTCAGGAAGCGAAGCGGTACACTTACCCTGGTTTGCATTGACAGCGTCAAAGTAAATATTACCAACAACTTTCCTGAACCACCCGTAGAAGGCTTAGGAAGTTTGGCATGTCCTACAATAACTCTCACTAACTTCTACATATGCACCATAGAACACATTTCATCGGGATGCATCACAGCATGGTTTGGGAACAGCTCCATCCAAGACCGCAAGAAATTGAAGAGAATTGTGGACACAGCCCAGACCTTCACACAAACCAACCTCCCTCCCATTGACTCCATTTATATCTCAAGCATAATCAAGGACGAGTCGCACCCTGACCACTTCCTCTTCTCCCCTCTCCCATCAGGCAAAAAGATATAGATGTGTGAAAATGCACACTTCAGATTCAGGGACAGTTTCTTCACAGTTGTTATCAGGCAACTGAACCATCCTACCACAACCAGGGAGCAGTCCTGAACTACTATCTACCTCATTGGATACTCTTGGACTATCTTTGATCGAACTTTACTGGCTTTATCTTGCACTAAACATCATTCACGTAATTCCCTTTATCATGTATCTGTACACTGCGGACAACCTGATTGTAATCATGTATTTTCTTTCTGCTGACTGGTTAGCACGCAACAAAACCTTTCACAGTGTGGAAGCAGGCCCTTCGGCCCACCAAGTCTGCATCGACCAGCGATCCCTGCACATTAACACTCTCCTACACACAATCTTTACATTTACACTAGGCCAATTAACCTACAAACCTGTACATCTTTGGAGTGTGGGAAGAAACCGAAGATCTCTGAGAAAATCCACTCTGGTCATGGGGAGAACATACAAACTCTGTACATGCTCCCCATGTCCGATGGCTCCAGCTCCCTCCTGTGCTCCGCCATCCACAAGCCTTCCGATGAGGTTCCACCGACCAGCAAGTCTTCAGGTCTTCCAGGCGGGCACAGCGGCCGCACAGCCCTTGCGTCTTTGGGATGTGGAAGGAAACCACAGCACCTGTTGGAAACCCATGTGCAAACACTACACAGATAGCACCCAATGTAACAATACCCGGCTCTCTGATGCTCTGATGCAGCAACTCTGCCACTTTACTGCCCTGTGGGCCAAATGGGTTTCTTCTTTGTTAAGCTCATCCAGTCCATTGTGTTTGAAGAAAATGATGTCTCAGCTGAGTCAACTGCAGTCTGAAGAAGGGTCTCGACCCGAAACATCACCCAATCCGTCTCTCCAGAGATGCTGCCTATACCACTGAGTTACTCCAGCTTTTTGTGCCTATCTTCAATAATCAAGTGATTTCTCACTCATTTTGCATTAACCATATCTTTCCTGTTCTCTGTGCTCAATACCACTAAGATATTGGCAAACATTCTTTGGAAAAGTTCCCTGTTTGCTTCTTCCCTGGACTAGAAGTCTGATCAGCTGTTTTCTGAATAATTCCATTGGTTCAACTCTTGTAGAGAAAGAGAATGTTCTTGATTTTATGGAACAGTAGACGACCCGTGGACCCGTTGGGACACCAGAGATCCTCCAGACGTTCAGTTATTTCAAATTCCGTCTCTTCATTCCTTCTTGGCGCGCTGCCGCCAGGCCCGGCCACCCTCCCCCTACTGCGCAGGCGCAGATAACGGGCCCGGCAAGTGAGAGCGCACTGCACAGGCGAGACTGCCGCGTTGAAACTCGTCCCGTTCAGAGTATAAAATTAATTAAAGTTTTTAAAGAGAATTGCTTTGTAAAATATAACTAAACACGAAACTGCACAGTGCAGGCGGTTGCTGGGTAAGGCACCCCTAAAATAGTTGCGTTATCGTGTACTGTTTTGGCTGTATTTCAGGCAAATACATACAAGATAATAATAATAATAATAATACATTTTATTTATGGGCGCCTTTCAAGAGTCTCAAGGACACCTTACAAAAATTTAGAAGGTAGAGGAAAAACATGTAATGGGAATGAAATAGATAGTAGAGACATGACTAGTACACAAAGTAAAGACAGAATTCAATACAAAACACAATATGAGGCAATTGATGCACAGATGAAAAGGGAGGGGGACGTGGGGCTAAGGATAGGCAGAGGTGAAGAGATGGGTCTTGAGGCGGGACAGGAAGATGGTGAGGGTCATGGCATTGCGGATCAGTTGGGGGAGGGAGTTCCAGAGCCTGGGAGCTGCCCTGGAGAAGGCTCTGTCCCCAAAACTGCGGAGGTTGGACTTGTGGATGGAGAGGAGACCGGCTGATGTGGATCTGAGGGACCGTGAGGGTTGGTAGGGGGAGAGGAGGTCAGTGAGAATGGGGGGGCCAGATGGTGGAGGGCTTTGTAGGTGAGGATCAGGATTTTGTAGGTGATCCGGTGGGAGATGGGAAGCCAGTGAAGTTGTTTGAGGACTGGAGTGATGTGATGCCAGGATTTGGTGTGGGTGATGAGTCGGGCGGCTGCGTTCTGGACCAGTTGGAGTCGGTTGATGTAGGTGGAGCTGATGCCATCGGCCCACAATATTTGTGCTGAACATGATGCCTCGTTAAACTAGTCTCATCTGCCTGTACATGATCTATATCCCTCTATTCTCTACACCCTCTTAAATGCCACTATCATATCTGCCTCCACCACCATCCCTGACAATGTTTTCCAAGCCCCCCACTACTCTCTGTGTCAAAAAACCTGCACATCCCCATTAAACGTTCCCCCTCTCACCTCAGAGCTATGCGCTCGAGAGTTAGACATTTCCATTCTGGGAAAAAGATTCTGACCGTCAGCCCTATCTGTGCCTCTCATAATGTTCGTCAACAGACTAGTTGAAAAGCAAACTAACCAGTGGTCCTTCAAGGATGTTCATATAAACAGATCATTTCCACTTTTGAAAAGAACTATCTGTCCATTCCATTCCTACCATTGTTATATCTCGAAGACAGATATAAAATGCTGGAGTAACTCAGCGGGACAGGTAGCATCTCTGGAGAGAAAGAATGGGTGACATTTCGGGTTGAGACTCTTCTTCAGCTTTTAAGAAAATATTGTCTGGTTCTGTGGTCGAGGAAGAAACGGGGGGCTTTAAGACCTTCCTGGTTGGGGGGGAGGTGTAGAGAGACTGAACATCCATTGTAAAGTGGGGGCCTGGAAAACAGAAGTCATTAAAGAGACGAAGAGCATGTGAGGTGTCTTGGATGATGAAGTGCTTTGAGAGGCTGATCATGGAGCAAATCAACTCCTACCTCGACAAAAACCTGGACCCACTGCAGTTCGCTTACCGCCACAAAAGATCAATGGTGGATGCGATCTCACACGCCCTCCACTCCGCACTGGACCACTTGGACAACAAAAACTCATATGTCAGGCTGTTATTCATCGATTACAGCTCGGCATTCAACACAATCATCCCCTCCAAACTGGTTACCAAACTCGCAGAACTGGGTCTCCGCGCATCCCTCTGCAACTGGATCCTTGACTTCCTCATCCACAGACCACAGTCTGTTCGTATTGGTGGAAATGTGTCAGCCTCGATAACAATCAGCACGGGAGCACCTCAAGGCTGCGTGCTCAGCGCCCTGCTGTACTCACTCTATACCCATGACTGCGTAGCCAACCACAGTGCGAACTCCAGCATCAAATTCGCTGACGACACCACTGTTGTGGGACGTATCACTGATGGGGATGAGTCAGAGTACAGAAGAGAGATCGAGCAACTGTCCATATGGTGCCAGCGCAATAACCTGGCCCTCAACACCAGCAAAACCAAGGAACTGATTGTGGACTTTGGAAGGAGTAGGAGGGGGACCCACAGCCCCATTTATATCAACGGGTCGATGGTTGAAAGGGTCAAGAACTTCAAATTCCTGGGCGTGCACATCTCTGAGGATCTTTCCTTGTCCGAGAACACTAACGCAATTATCAAAATAGCTCATCAGCGCCTCTACTTCTTGAGAAGATTAAGGAGAGTCGGTTTGTCAAGGAAGACTCTCTCTAACTTCTACAGGTGCACAGTAGAGAGCATGCTGACCGGTTGCATCGTGGCTTGGTTCGGCAATTTGAGCGCCCTGGAGAGGAAAAGACTACAAAAAGTAGTAAACACTGCCCAGTCCATCATCGGCTCTGACCTTCCTTCCATCGAGGGGATTTATCGCAGTCGCTGCCTCAAAAAGGCTGGCAGTATCATCAAAGACCCACACCATCCTGGCCACACACTCATCTCCCTGCTACCTTCAGGTAGAAGGTACAGGAGCCTGAAGACTGCAACAACCAGGTTCAGGAATAGCTACTTTCCCACAGCCATCAGGCTATTAAACCTGGCTCGGACAAAACTCTGATTATTAATAACCACTTTCTGTTATTTGCACTTTATCAGTTTATTTATTCATGTTGTATATATTTATATCATGGTATATGGACACATTTATCTGTTTTGTAGTAAATGCCTACTATTTTGTGTGTGCTTAAGCAAAGCAAGAATTTCATTGTCCTATACAGGGACACATGACAATAAACTCACTTGAACTTGAACTTGAACATAGGGAGGGAGGGATTGGATCGGGGCGGGGGGGAGAGGATGGAGTCGAGGTAGGTGGAAATTAATTCAGTGACACAGGAGCAAACTGAAACAATGGGTCTGTTTATGGATTTTGGGCCGTATTGGACGGAGGAACGATAAATGAGAGGCTTTGGAGAGCAGAGAGTCGGATGTGATCAAATCTGAATGTTCCTCTGCCTACTTCATCTTTCAAGTTCTAATTTCAAGCTTGGATCTTGATTTTCTTCTCCTGAATACTGCTGCAGCACTTTAACTCACCACGCACACAGAAGTGAAATTCACCCATCACATGAGCTGGTTGAGGTCCTAGCTGCATGGTGCATTGACCTGACAATATAACTTTGTTGCTCTCTCTGCCTCATGTGCTCAGCATCCCCAGCATTTTCTGTTCTTATTTAATAAAACCTTATTACATGGTCTTGCATTTCAATAATGTGTAATGACCAGGTCCAGATTGACTTGTTTGTTCCCTTGTGCTGTAACGTTTTGTGTGTTTTATTGGCGGAATATAAGAAAGAGGCAGAAGATGTTTACAAAAGAAGACACGGAGGGCTGGAGTAGCTCTGCTGGTCAAGCAACATCTCAGGAGAACAAAAGCAGTCGTCAATTCTTGGCAACTCTTGCCTGCTCTGCCGTTGATTATTTTTTATATCAGCACCCTTTTCATGCATAGACTTCATATCCCTTCATTACACCATCTTTCATCTTGATCCTATTTTACCATGATCAGGTCAGAACATAGAACATATAACAGTACAGTACAGGAACAGGCCCATCGGCCCATCGTGCCTGTGCCAAATATATGCCAAATTAGACTAATCCCATCTGTCCACGTTATCTATATTCTTCCATCCTGTGCCTGTTCACATGTCTGCCTAAATAACTCTTAAATGCCACCATCATATCTGCTTTCACCACCATTCCCTGATGGCACATTCCAGTCATCAAGAGTTACACAGCACACAACATGCACTTCAACCCAACTCACCTATGTCGATCGTGATGTCCCACTCCCATTTGCTTGCAGTTGCTCCATGTCCCTCAAACATTTCTATCCATGTGCCTGTCCAAATGTCTACAGCCCGAGGGAGGTACGGTGCCCATGTCGGGGCGGCCCAGCCCGAGGGAGGTACGGCGCCCATGTCGGGGGCGGCCCAGCCCGAAGCTGAAGACGGCACGATACTCACGTGAGGGTGGCTGGGACGGTGTTCTGGCCGTGGTGGCCTGAGTCTGGGGTTCGGCCGCGGGCCAGTGGCTGCGTCAGCAGGACTGGTGGGCGGCAGCTTCGACCACCCCGGGGCGCGGTGATTGAGCCGCGGGACAGTTTTTAACATCGCCCGGTGGGGGATCGCCTCAGCGCAGAGGGAGAAGAGGAGGGAAGAGACTGCAGACCTAAAGACTTTTGCCTCCATCACAGGAGATGCTGGGTGGACTCACTGTGGTGGATGTTAATATGTGTTTATTGTTGTTTTTTATTGTATTGTATTGTATGTTTGACTGCTGCAATTTCGTTCAGACTTCGGTCTGAATGACAATAAAGGCTATCTAATCTAATCTAATCTAATTGTACCTAACTACCTCTGCTGGCAGCTCATTCCATAAACCCACCTGTGTGAAAAACCTGCCCTATTAAATCTTCCCCTTCACACCTTAAATCTGTACCTTCTAGATTTAAACTCTCCAAGGTTTTGGAAAAAGATGGTGTCCAACCACCTTATCCGTACTTCTATCAGCAGTGACACAGTAACTATTTTAAGAGTCAACATAATCGTACAACACAGGAAGAGGCCATCTGGTCCATTAAGTCTATACCAGCTTTCATTAGATTCTTTCTCCCTCTCTTTAGTTTTCTATATCTTTGCAACATTCGCCTACTCACATGAACATCAGTTAGATTTTATAATGTCATTGACATACGTTGAAGGATGATTTATATTGCTATTTAACAAACAATCGCTATTTAAGAAAACAACATGATCGTGGGGAGAATATGTAAACTGTGCACAATCAGCACTCACGGATCAGGATTTAACCCAGGTCCTTGGAGTAGTGAGGCAATGGATTAACTTCCATGCCACCATGCCACGCATTCATTAATAGTCATTAGAGAGGTCCTTAGAAAGCTTATGAAGTTTGGAATGTCCCCTACAATTCTCACTAACTTCTACAGATGCACCATAGAAAGCATTTTATCAGGATGCATCACAATGTGGTTTGGGAACAGCTCCATCCAAAACGGCAAGAAATTGCAATGAATTGTGGATGCAGCCCAGACCATCACACAAACCAACCTCCCTTCTATTTATTCCATTTATACCTCATGCTGCCTCGGCAAGGCCAGTAGCATAATCAAGGATGAGTCGCACACTAGCCACTCCTCCCCTCTCCCGTCAGGAGACATGTCATAGACATAGTCATAGACATGTGAAAACGCACACCTCCAGATTCAGGGACAGTTTCTTCCCAGCTGTTATTAGGCATCAACCTACCACAACCAGAGAGCAGTGCTGAACTACTATCTACCTCTTTGGTGACCCTCAGACTATCCTTGATTGGACTTTGCTGGCTTTACCTTGCACAAACCGTTATTTCCTCATCATGTATCTATACACTGTAAATGCCTCGATTGTAATCACTGTCTTTCTGGTGACTGGATAGCACGCAACAAAACCCTTTCACTGTACCTCAGCACACGTGACAATAATAATCACAAGTAAACTAGAGCCAAAGTGAATTACTAGATACAAGAGGTTGAGCTTCCATGGTAGAATATATTGGGTCGTAGGGAAGGTATATCATATGCATGGAATCTTATGGTTCATGGAAACATTTTTCTTGTGATGCAGATGGGAAATGATTTCATTTCTCCCTCAAAATCAGAAAAACATTCCTTGGTCCCATAGCCCAGACTGCAGAGAATATGCTCATAAGAGAAAACCATTTCACTCCCCAAGCCTGCACCATCATTCATCAAAATGATTTCCCGCCTCTGTGTATTTTCCCGCTCTACCCTTATTTCCCTCGATTTCCAAGTTCTGCTTTGATTGAGGTGAATAAATAATGACACTAAAGTGGGTGGTTTTTCAGGTAGTGAAGATGGTTGTCAAAATCTGCAGCAGGATCTTGATCGGTTGGGTAGGCGGGCTGAAGAATGGTTGACGGAGTTTAAAACAGTGCAGTGAGGTGTAGCGTTTTAGGAAGTCTAACCAGGGCAGACTTACACAGTGAATGGCAGGCCTCTTGGGAGTGTTGTAGAGCAGAGTGATCTAGGAGTGCAGGTACATAGTTCCTTCAAAATGGCATCATAGGTTGAAAGGGTGGTCAAGGAGGCGTTTGGCACTTTGGCCTTCATCAGTCAGAGTAGTGAGTATAGAAGCTGGGAGGTCATGTTACAGTTGTACAAAATATAGGTGAGACCACATTTAGAGTATTGTGTTCAGCTTTGGTTACCCTGTTATAGAAAAGATGTTGTTAAGCTGGAAATGCAACAGAGAAGATTTACGAGGATGTGGCCTATACTCAAGGGTCTGAGCTTTAGGGAGAGGTTGAGCAGGCTAGGTCTTTATTCCTTGGAGGGCAGGAGCGGAGTGATCTTACAGAGGTGTATAAGGTCATGACAGGGATAAAGTAAATGCAGTCATTTAAAATAAAGTAAATTCCCCAGTGTAGGGGAATCAAGAACCAGAAGACATAGGTTTAAGGTGACAGTAAAAAGATTTAATAGGAACCTGAGAGGAACCTTTTTAACCCAAAGGCTGGTTGTTGTATGCAATGAGCTGCTGGAGGCAGTAGTTGGGGCAAGTACGATCACAATGCTTAAAAAACATTTGAGCAGGTACGTTCCAAATGTCTGTTGGGGTTATATGTTGGGGTTATATGGCTGAGCATTCACACAATCTCTGTGTAGAAAATCCCAAAGATTCACCTCAATCTGCATGGAGATGTTTCTCCTCATCTTAGTCCTAAAGATCGGCTTGTGGAAACTTCCTCGTATTGATTCCTGTTTGAATTTTATAAATCTCAATGAGATTTCCTTTCTTCCCTTTCACTCTGGGAGAATACAATCTGAACTGCTTATTTGTCAAACTCACCATCCTATAACCAATCCAATGTAACTTCATTTTGCTCCCTCCAAGTCATTTTTATTTAAGACAAGGAGCTCAAATCAATATACAGTACTCTAGAAGAGATCTCACCAGGGTACCGTACAATTGCAGTGAGACTTCTTTATCTTTGTGCTGAGATCCTCTCTCAATAAATGTATCATATCATTTCTCCTTTCAACCACTTTCTGTACTTCCATATTAGATTTAATTTACTTATGTACAAGGACACTCTGGTCCTTTTGAACACTATCCTATCTTCCACCACTTACAAAATAATTTTGTGCGTCAAATTAGATAACCTCACCCTTTTCCACATTATATTGCATGCCCCCATCCACTCATTTAGCCTGTTTGCATTCTCTTGAAGCCATTTTCTGTTCTCTTCCAAACTTATAAAATTCTTAAGGGGTTGGACAGGCTAGATGCAGGAAGATTGCTCCCGATGTTGGGGAAGTCCAGGACAAGGGGTCACAGCTTAAGGATAAGGGGGAAATCCTTTAAAACCGAGATGAGAAGAACTTTTTTCACACAGAGAGTGGTGAATCTTTGGAAATCTCTGCCACAGAGGGTAGTCGAGGCCAGTTCATTGGCTATATTTAAGAGGGAGTTAGATGTGGCCCTTGTGGCTAAAGGGATCAGAGGGTATGGAGAGAAGGCAGGTACGGGATACTGAGTTGGATGATCAGCCATGATCATATTGAATGGCGGTGCAGGCTCGAAGGGCCGAATGGCCTACTCCTGCACCTAATTTCTATGTTTCTATGTTTCTATGTTGCAGACCCATCCAGGGTGATCTGTTGCACAATAAAACAAACCTTTGCATTCTTTGAGATATAAGGTCAGGTTGAGCTTTGTGGTCCACTGCACGCCCCCATGTGGAATTTGTTCTCCTCCATCCGTAGTGCCTCAGGGGTGGTGTTACCTGACGGAGTCTATCTCCACCATGAGTTTGACCTGCCTACTGGCCACATTATAAGGAGCAGACAGAGGTTGTCCCCATTTATCGGCCACCACAACAATCCTGGAAATGATAGTGGTCAAGCAGGACAAAATGGTTTCTTTTACAGCATGGGAGGAGATTTTCCAAATGTCTGTTGGGGTTATAGTGGGAAACCACCAGTCTCTGATCTCAGGTAGACAAAAATGCTGGAGAAACTCAGTGGGTGCAGCAACATCTATGGATCGAAGGAAATAGGCAATGTTTCGGGCCAAAACCCTTCTTAGATTAGATAGCCTTTATTGTCATTCAGACCGAAGTCTGAACGAAATTGAAGCAGTCATACATACAATACAATACAATAAAAAACAACAATAAACGCATATTAACATCCACCACAGTGAGTCCACCCAACATCTCCTCACTGTGATGGAGGCAAAAGTCTTAGGTCTCCAGTCTCTTCCCTCCTCTTCTCCTTCTGCGCTGAGGTGGTCGAAGCTGCCGCTCACCAGTCCTGCTGACGCAGCCGCTGGCCCGCGGCCGAACCCCGGACTCAGGCCACCGCCGCCAGAACACCGTGCAAGCCACAGGAGCATCGTTCCAGCCCCGAGCCGGATCGCCCCCACGTGAGTGCCGTTACCGTCTCAGCCTCGGGCTGGGCCGCCCCGACTGGGCACCGCTCCTCCCTCGGGCTGGGCTGCCCCGACCGGGCACCGCTTCTCCCTCGGGCTGGGCCACCCCGACTGGGCACTGCTTCTCCCTCGGGCTGGGCCGCCCCGACCGGGCACCGCTCCTTCCTCGGGCTGGGCCGACCTGACTGGGCACCGCTCCTCCCTCGGGCTGGGCCGCCCCGACCGGGCACCGCTCCTCCCTCGGGCTGGGCCGCCCCGACCGGGCGCCGCTCCTCCCTCGGGCTGGGCCGCCCCGACTGGGCACCGCTCCTCCCTCGGGCTGGGCCGCCCCGACTGGGCGCCGCTCCTCCCTCGGGCTGGGCCGCCCCGACCGGGCGCCGCTCCTCCCTCGGGCTGGGAACGCCGTACCTCCCCGAGCTCGGCCACTCCGACGGGAGCACCGTTCCTTCCTCGGGCCAGGCCGCCCTCACGGTAGCGTCACAGCCCCTCACGGAAGCCCTGTTCCAGCCCCGAGCCGGGCCGTCCTCACGGGAGCGAGCTCAGTGCGAGTCCTGGCGGGCTCTGCCTCCTGAGCCTCGAGGTCGCCAGCTCCGCCATTTGGCCTCAGCGCAGACGGAGGCAGAGAAGGGGAATACGACATAAAAGTCGCATTCCCCCGCAGGGAGAGACAGCAAGCCCCGTTTCAACCCCCCCCCCCCAAACACAAACTAAAAACCAAAACTAGACTAACCAAAACGAAAATAAACAACCCAAAAAACACAAAACAAACAGGACTGCCGGAGAGCCGCTGCAGCCAGAGCCGCGCCGCCACTAGCAGTTCTTCAGACTGATGTGAGGGTGGGGAGGGGAGGGGCGGGGGAGGGGGTGAAGAAGAAAGGAAGAGGAGGAGCCAGAGGGCTGAAGGAAAGCTGAGAATGGGAGGAGACAGTAAGGATTACCTGAAATTAGAGATGTCAATGTTCATACAGCTGGGGTACAAACTGCCCAAACGAAATATGAGATGCTGCTCCTCCAATTTCCTGTGGTCCTCACTCTGCCCGTGGAGGAGGTCCAGGACAGAAAGGGCCTCCTCCATGTGGGCGGGAGGGGTGTGGGAGGGGAGGAGGGGGTGAGTGTGGGGGAGGGTGTGTGTGGGTGGGGGGGGGGGGGTGTATGTGTGTAGAGGGGTGTGTGTGTGGGCAAGGTCTGTGTGTGTGTGGGTGGGGTTGTGGGGGAACTTGTGGGGGGAAGGGGTGGTGTGAGTGGGGGGAGAGGTGTGTGGGGGCGGGGTGGTTGTGGGGCAGGTGGTGCGGTTGCGGCGGTTGTGAGGGGGGGGTTGTGGGAGTTGGGGGCTGTGTGGGTGGGGGGGATGGGGGGATGTGTGGGGGGGGGTTGTGTGCGGGGGCCGGTGTGTGGGGGGTGAGTGTATGTGGAAGTTGGGTGTGTGTGGGGGGTTGTGGGTGTGTGGGGGGAGGGTTGTGGGGGTGCGGGTGCGTGGGTAGCAGGGTGTGCGTGGGGTGTGTGTGGGTGGTTGGTGTGTGGGTGTGCGTGTGTGGGTGTGTGTGTGTGGGTGTGGGTGTGTGGGTGTGTGTGTGTGGGGGAGGGGGGGCGGGTGTGTGGGGGCAAGGGTGTGTGTGTGTGGGCAGGGGGGCTTGTGCGGGGCGGGGTGTATAGGTGGGGGGGGGTTGTGTGGGGGAGAGGGGTGTGTGAGCTTGGAGAAAAGACGAAAAGAGCCATGGGGAAGAGGGGGGTATCACGGGGAAGGCGGGAGGAGCCAGCGAGGGGGACCAGAGGGGCAGTGGCTGGAATTGGCGGTGCAATGGGGACTCACAGCGGGCCCTGGTCGCTGGTCGTTCTCCTCTGCTGCAAACAGAGTCTCCGCTTTCCATTTGGTGACATCTCCGACTCCGGGCTGGGCTGGGTCTCTGACTGGGCTGGGTTTCCCATGCTGGGCTGGGCAGGGTCTCCCACGCTGGGCTACTTGGTGCGGGGTTGCTTCGGGTCCCACCGAAACTCCGGTTGGAAACCTCTGCCGGCTATCCTCAGCCCTAGTAAAGACACGATGGTGCAGGAAGGGGCGGACCGTCCCAGGGAATGACAGGGGAAGAGACTAATCCATGCGGCGCTGACTGTCAGGAGAAGAGATCAATCTGTGCACGCGCGGTTTTTAAGATTTTGAAACCTCGCTAACATTTACAACATTCAACCGATCGGAACGAAACTTGGTGTAATCATAGCACAGGAGAACGGTGAGTGAACCGGTGAAAAATCGTAGCGCTATCGCGAACCGTTTTTGCGCAAATGGAATGACCGCCAAACCGGATGATAACAAGATCAGGGTTTTAGTTATGTACGAGACTAAGTGGGACCCATTGGGTCCCATTCTCACACGGGAGGCCTGGTCCCCCAACGCAATATTCCACCACTCATGCATAGCCCGCAACTGCGCAAGCGAGGCTGACGGGTTCCAGTTGTGATACCCCTGATCCCCCCTCCTCCCCTCACCCCCGCACTCCGCCGCTTGCACTTCCCCCCATCCATTCTTAGCGGCTCTCCGGCGGCGCAGCCATTCCCGCTCATTGGGTTCCCATTGTGATACAGAACACGAAGGTATTACTGCGCTGGGGCAGCTGTCGGGCAAGACAAGTGGAAAAAGGATTTATTTAAGCTTAAAATGTGAATAACTCTTAAAATATGGCCTACACCTGCCATAGCCTACCCATGCCGCTGCCTATAGCGTTGTTACAATCCCTGCCACAGGTCTGCCCACTGCCTGTGCGTGCGACTCGAGAGGCTGCGCAGGGGAGGGTGATGGTCATTAAAGTGCAGGTTTTATTGGTTGTCAGGGAGGGATTTCCTCGTACGACAAGCTTATGATGTAGAGAGAGGAAATCCCATTCTGTCATCCCTTTCGTGATTTTTTTCAAAATGTTGCTTGACTATTGAATCGTAGGATGAAAGTCGGGCCCAACTTCAACGCCTTCAAAATCACGGATCGTAAGTTTCGCAAGCCCGCAAAACATATGTAGGACGTTTATTTAACATGTTATCTAGTTTTTGGTGTAATTTCATTTTAATCCGATGATGTGAAATATGTTAATAAGGCCCCGATATCGGCCGTGTCCTGCATGCCGGCTGTGAGTGTGAGCAAAATGATGGTGGCCACAAACTGATCTCTGAATCCACAAACATCCACTCTCAAGATAATCAAATTCATTATTTTTTGCACAATTATGTCATAAGAACATCCAAATTATAACCAATTGCAGCATAACATGTGACATTTTCTATGTTAACACGTTAATATTAATGTTATTATTAATGTGCTAACATAGTATATCTTACAAGAATATTTCCACCACTGGGCCGAAACCCGGGGAGCCACCGTCGGTCGTTCAAGAGAGTTAGATGTGGCCCTTGTGGCTAAAGGTATCAGGGGGTATGGAGAGAAGGCAGGTACAGGATACTGAGTTGGATGATCAGCCATGATCATATTGAATGGCGGTGAAGGCTCAAAGGGCCTATTTTCTATGTTTCTATGTCTAACCCCAGAGACCCACAAATATCCAGCCAATATATCCTTCCATGGTGGCCTCAGTAATACCTCCATTCCTTGTTCCCAGACTCCATCATATTTACTCTGTAGAGGAGACTTTGAATAAAGATTCTTTTGAGATGTCTTCCTTCTACCTGCGCTTTCCCTCTACCAAAGTTTCCGATTGCTGGCTTCATCCAATGCATAATCGAGGGTGATGCATAATCGAGCTCACTCACCACTGGCACCTGAGGGAGGGCTCAAGGGCCTGTCCCACTTAGGGGACTTTTTAGGTGAGTGCAGGAGACTCTGCGCTCGCCACATGGTTTCCACATGTTCTCTGGTGGTCTCTTGTGAGTCTCCTTCATGGTCGCGAGGAGTTCCCGCATTCTGGGAACCAGTCGCGGCCTCAGTATGGTCGCCGCAACTTTTTCAACATGTTGAAACATTTTCTGCGACCAAAACGCCATTGAGACAATCAATAATCCTGTAGTCGTAGGTGCAGTTGTAGTGGGGTCACCATGTAGTTATGGGTAGTTGAGGTAGTCGTAGATAGTTTTAGTTAATCGCCTTTGCTGACTGGTCATTTTCATTGGCTCATTGTGGAAAAAAAACATAAGCACAAGTTATCAGAACCAAGGATAGCCGACTGGTAATGTCAAATGCCCGCTAAACTTCACAGCTGTGTATCTCTGACGTATTAAAAATGTCTCCACTCCTTCTCCCCCCCCCCCCCACCACCCCCCCCCCACCCCCCCCCCCCCCCCCGCTCCCCCCTCTTTTAGAGGTCTTACTGTACACTGTGCTAGCCGTCTTAACCTTCCTGTTCATCGCAGTTGTGTCTGTATCACCTTAGCTTTGCACTGTGAATTTCATACAGCTCTCCCCCCACTTGCCGTATCCCCCGCCTTTACGATGTGTGTGTGTTTCACTCTGACAGTCTCTAGCAGTCCGCTGAAAAATCACCTAAGTGAGACAGGCTCTTGTAGAGCTGCAGTGGAGATGTTGTCTTCGCCTGAATATAACTGAGAGTAGTGTTGGACCCAGCCATCCATCTGTTTTCTTGTGTCAGTGATGATGGAAATCCTCTGCAGATTTCGATGGAGCAATCTTGGAGACTGCTGGACCTTTTGCTTGTTTTATGCCGTGGTGAATTGCATAATGATTCCCACCGTCACTTACAGCTTGGATTTCTTTGCACAATTCATTCTACTACCTGTTGCCTTGCTGCTCGCTGTGTGGCTGCATTTGCAAGGTGTTTGCCATAGATCTGAATGTTGCTGCGCCTCGTATCTGAATGGTCACCCCCTCCGCAATGGTGTCCTAATGTCTATACTTGTTCTAGAGTGGAATTGCCACAAGGTTTGCTGCAATCTCTGCCAATTCTCTTTTCTGGTGGTCACCCATCTACTTTCTGCCTGTCCCTTAGGTATGGCCATCTCACTAAAACTCTTATCTACGAGGCAATCATTCTCGTGGAGGATCAAGAGGATATCCAGCTGGAAATCCAGTTTCCTCATTTAGAGTCATAGAGTGATACAATGTGGAAACAGGCCCTTCGGCCCAACTTGCCCACTCCAGCCAACATGTCCCAATTGCACTAGTCCCACCTGCCTGCACCTGCTCCATTCCCTCCAAACTGTCCGATCCATGTACTTGTCTAACTGCTTCTTAAACATTGGGATAGTCCCAGCCTCAATTACCTCCTCTGTCAGCTTGTTCCATACACCCACCACCCTTTGTGTGAAAAAGTTACCCCTCAGATTCCTATTAAATCATTTCCCCTTCACCTTGAACCTACTGTATGTCCTCTGGTCCTCGATTCCCCTACTCTGGGCAAAAGATTCTGTGCATCTACCCGATCTAATCCTCCCATGATTTGATACACTTGGTCAGTCAGGAGTTGCATATGGCAACACTTCCCACAGGAGTAGTCCTCAGGGACAACAAAAGACTTCCTAACCTTTCTCGACCTGAAACGTCACCCGTTCCTTCTCTCCAGAGACGCTGTCTGACTCGCTGAGTTACACTATGTTTGTGTGATAGTATGAATTACTATCGCATTAAGAATGGAGTGCTCTTGGTTGTCCCACCCTATCATTCCCCATTTTCAGTGGATCATCCTGTCCAATATCTGAAATCTTCAATAGCACCACACAATCCCCCTCTTTTCCCCTCTCAGCATTCCGAATGAATTATCCCCTTTATAGCTTCCTCGTTTACACTTCCATTTACACCAGCTTTTTCATTCCATTTTCTCATACAACAGAAGGACATGCAATGGACTTACATTAACTTCTTTCCTTTTCACTATCCAGGGACCCAAACTATTCTTCCAGGTGAAATTGTGATTTTACTTCGGAGTCACGTGAGTGACTACGTGAAGACCCCGCCAGCACGCATGCGCGTCATATCGTCTCTCGCATTGCGCAAACGACAGGCTGTTGGTGCGCTGCTTCCAACAGCTCGGACCTGAAGGTAAGTTTTTAACTTTTTCAGTTCTCTTTTTTACTACAGGAAGCGTTCAGAGCTCCTGCTGGAGGTCCGATGTCGGAACCCCAGCGCCACCCGGCTCCCTTCTACAGGGATCGCGGGGATATCCGAAGCCGACCACAGAATCGCGGGGAAACCCTTTATCAGGGGCCGCGAGGAAACACCGTTTACTAAGCCACGCCGGCTCGGGGGAAGCCCAAAACCAAGGGAGCATTCAAAGGGGAAATCCCGGCTCCCGACACCGCAAGGATCCCTGCTACAAGGTTCCATAGATGCTGCTGCACCCGCTGAGTTTCGCCAGCATTTTAGGTCCCAACTACAAGGGCCGTGGGGAATGCCGACCGCAGGAAGAAGCCTGGCTGCGGGGACCATGGAACCTCAGAAGCCTGCAGGTAACCTGCCTTCCGGGACCGGGGGAAGACCGCGGGTAACCCGGTCTCCGAGACCACGGGAAGACCACAGGTAACTCGACTTTGGAGACCACGGGAAAACCACAGGTAACCCGACTTCAGAGACCCCGGGAAACCACGGGTAACCCAGCTTCAGGGACCGCGGGAAGACTGGGGATAACCCAGCCTCGTGGACCGTGGAAAAACCGAGAATAACCCAGTTGCAGGGACCGTGGGAAGACTGCGGATAACCAAGCTACAGGGACCTTGCGAAGAACACGGGCAGAACCGTGCTTGGGGGAAACCTCAGCTACGGGGACCGTGCAAAAACTGCGGGTAGATCTGTGCTTGGGGGAAACCTCAGCCACGGGGACCGTGTGGAAGACCCGCGGGTAGAATCGTGCTTGGGGGACACCACAGAAGAGCGGGTAGCCGGCGGCGAATTCAGACTCCAGCTGCCCGAGGAGGGTAAGAGCTAAAACAGGAGACTGAAAGGCCTAGACTGCAGTCAGGCCAGAAGGGCCCCCTCCGACATGGGTTCGTCCGAGTTTTACCCATCCTGATTGGCCAAGGAGGGCCATATCAGCGCAGGTCTCCTCGAGAGCCTGTGGCAGCACCCTTTTCAGGGCTGCCTACAAAATTCCCTTCTGCGAAGGTGAGTGCGAGGAGTCAGTTGGCAACTGACTCTGAACTCGGAAACATGTCCGAGGAACAGGTGCCGGCTGGGAGATACCATGCACCTGGAAAGACATTGGTCCACATACACCAGCAGCCCTACGCTCCAATCAAGGATGGAAATTGAACCCGCATCGGGGGCCTTTTGGGCTTACCATAAAGCCACCGGTACCCATGACGGTAGGTGGGTCTGGTTCTTTGCGAAACGTGGGGTTGTGGACCATTTACAAGAAGGTTGGATGAGATAGTTTATACTGCACAGTACAAGCGAGACAGTCTAGGAATATGGCTGGAGTTGCCTCTTTAGGCAGGCTCGCTAATATGACACATGAGGCCTGTTTATTATCAACAAGCCCAACTCGCATGTGCAGTATAGACATTGAAACTTCGTGACCATTACACGGTCAGCTTCATTCACAGGGCACGGAAATAGCTGAAATTTAACTGGATGGGGCAATGATACAGTTAAAACATTGCAAAATAGGCTAACTTCAGTTCCCAGGCTATTTACTAAATGAGTGCTTCGGCTGCTCAGTGTTTAAAAATATTGTTAAGAACTATCTGGATGAGATTAAACGCTGTATTTTGCTAAGTTAGCTGTATCAGCCACAAAACCCATTTGAGAAATTGGGTTCTCATCTGTCCAGATAAATTTAAGTTGATACCAACTGAATTTATTGATGATTGGGATTACCTTTAACTCTATTTAATTGTCTGGGACTCCGCCCTGAGGTAAGGGATTGGAATTAATTGAAGCCCGTAACAAAACTGATCAAGCAACCTTCTGTTCATCAAGCATAATTGGCTTACAGCTGTGCTATTTGGGCCTTTGCACAATCAGAACTATACAGCATGCAAAAGAAGTAAGCACTCAAGTACCATGTGGTCATTGTTACCAGCTCTATGCTATTCCACTAAATCAGTAAACCTTCAGTTAAATTACAAACTGATGCTATTGTTCAGGATGAGAAATTGCTCATGCCATCTAGTTACAGATGTGGATGGGAGAGTTACCAATTCCTCAGTTACATGGTATCAACTACCTATAGACACTGGGTGCATTCTGTGAATTAAAGGTTTATGCAAATATGCCTAATCTGCATGCTCTAGTCCAAGTTGATACACTTCGGTTGTGGTAAATGTTATTTACATGGGTGCAAACAAGTAAAAATATCCGGTGATAGTTTACCCAAACCTCATTACGGTACACAATATGGGTGTTGGATCACAAAGTATTAAAATACATTGTGAACATTAAAGACCAAGAAGCTTGCATCCAGGCTCAATCACCAGTGGAAAATATGTGGCGTATCAGTAGCGTTGGTTACATTCTAGCTACACTAAGGAGGAATGTTCTTTTATGTCTTCCTCCATTTCTGCCTCATCAGACGGGTTTGCAAAATTCAGCAAGTTCCCGCCTCAGGCATTTTTATAGTGCCTGCCGGGCTTAGCCAGCCATGGTTCCCACTGATGTGGGGAATGATAGAACCTGATATGGTTATTCTAGACATAAGTATTGGTCTAGCCGTGACGCGGGAAATCGTCTTCAGCATGATATAATCAATTCTTTGACTTACAGAGACTGAGAAGACCGTTCCTGCGGCTGGGGTTGTTAAACCAACCATGAACGTGCTCGCTGCAGATCGCAGGGATAGCACCACAAAATATCAATATTTCCTCATAAGGAGATGGGAGGTATTTGTTTTATAATTATATTACATATTCGGCACGTATGACTGACGCCTTGTAGTCAGGCTCGTATGAGGGCTTGACAAATCATGATGTCTTAAGTGCCATCTACCATACCTAAGTGCTTCCTCATACTGGCTGAAAGGAGTAGAATCCACTCTGGGGGTCACCCTCTGAGCTCTAGATTACGAAGGAAATCTGCAACTCGAAAACTCCCAGGCCTAGGGACGCAGAGATATGGGGTGTTAACGTTGTGCTACGTCGCTTCGCTGAAGGGCTCCAGCTACATCCCTGTCCTTGGACTAACTCACTTATAAGTGGTTATGCTCATAGCCCTGCATGCAGCACTACGGGTCTAGTCATTACATAAACGTTGACTGGATAGGATGATTATATCTGCAGGCTAAATAACACTTATGTTATGACTTAGTCAAGCAGTATAGACCAGGGGCACCAGATCTCAAACTAGATGTTCACATATCCCATGAACCTTCGATTGTGTATGGTCACACATCTACACCAGAATGTTAGATCACTAGAGCCTAGAGACTCTGAACTAGCAATATTGTTAGTTACATCTACCCTCAAAAGAAGGTATCACTTCCAGTTTGAAGTTTGATCTTTATTTTATGAGGAGTTACAATGAGGGATTACGTGCCCTCTGCTCCCGCCCTCTGTCATAAAGGTCAACTGGTATTTTAGTTCTTCTTATCTTACTATGTTTATTTCATCTACTGTTGTCTGTGATTCCACACCGCTGCTTTGAAGAATGTTGCGCATGCGTGCTGGACGGGGTCTTCACGTAATCCCTCATCGTAACTCCTCATAAAATAAAGATCAAACTTCAAACTGGTAAGTTCTCGTTTAATCTCACTATTTATCTGCACTTCTTACAATGCAATGTACTGCATTTGGTGTTCACAATGTATATTGGAGAAATAAAATGCAGATTGGGTGCTGTCTTTGTGGACGCCTGTGTTCAGTCCACGGATATGATCCTGATTTTCCAGTTTACTGCCACTTTAATTCTCCTTCCCACTCCAAATCAGTGGCCTTCTGCATGTTGATAATGCGTTTCTCCTTCCATCTGGTCATGTTGCGACTCTGTACTGTATTCAACTATTTCAGGTAATTAACTTTGTCTGTTTGGATCAGAGCTTGTCAGTTCTGCTCTAAAGTATCCAACTGTAATAGTAACCTACTTTTACTTTCTACACATGCACTGCTGATCTGCAGGGAATTTCCTGTGCTCTGTCCTGTACTTCACAGCTGTCACATGTCCCTTTCCTTCTGCTCTCCCTAACTACCCACCCCGACAATTTATCAACCATAGAAACTCTGAGCTCACCCACCAGAGAATTCCCATTTGTCATAGCGTCCCTTACTATCTCTACCTGCAAACATAACACTGGTTAATTTCTTTGGATGGAAGGAATGGGTGATGTTTCAGGTCGAGACCCAGCCTCACAAGGCCCAGTTTTATCTTCTCCCAAAAATCCATAAACAGAACTGCCCTGGAAGACCCATTATTTCCGTTTGCTCCTGTCCCACTGAATTGTGAGTCTGAAGAAGGGTCTCGACCCAAAACGTCACCCATTCCTTTTCTCCAGGGATGCTGCCTGTCCCCCTGAGTTACTCCGGCATTTTGTGTCTATCTTCGGTGTAAACCAGCATCTGCAGTTCCTTCCTACACACTAGTTTCTTTATGTCTCAATTGTGAGGAAGGATCTTTGTCTCCAAGTGCGAGATGTAATTCTCTTCCCACCTATGCTCCTTGACTGGCAGAGCGTTTTGAGCTGTATGTATCAACAATTTTTGAAATTTGTTTCGACCCCAGGAATTGTAATTCCAAAGTTATTTGGGCAAAATGTATACAGTAATTTCATTGAATCATGCACGTGAATGTTTGAATCTTAGTATCATTTATTTTTGCTTGTGAGGTATCCAGTGGAAAATTCCACCCACTTCATAGCCATCAACTATTTTTCTTCTCCATTCACTCCGACTGACTCCGTCTTGTGAAGATGTGCCCAGATCACATATTTTCCCCATTAAGTATATTTTTACTGGGGAAGATCAAAATCATGTCTTCCTAGCCAGCTGATAATGTTCTTAGGTTTATGTTACCAAGAAAGTTATTACATTATGTACCCAGTGATAAGGTTGACAATCAGTTCATTTGTAGTTGGTGTTGTTTTACTCAGTTATCTATTAACAATGAGGCATATCTCTCCAGCCTTGCAGCTTATTTGGCTGCTTTCAAAAGGTCATGATCACTCTGCAACATTTCCACTATCTCTATGCAAAGGAAAACAATCATGTAAGTATTTAATCTGAAATATTTGCGATTCAATATTCCAAACTATCCATTTTGTTGCATTTGTTCTTCCCATTATATTTTTTTCAACTTGTAAATCCCAATCTCTTGTTTGACTCGGGCAAATGGACTTCATTCACATATTTGAATAAGGTCGACACTGAAGATAGACACAGAATGCTGGAGTAACTCAGCGGGACAGGCAGCAACTCTGGAGAGAAGGAATGGGTGACGTTTTGGGTCGAGTCGCTTCTCCAGACACTGACGCCATCCATTTGAACCTAATTCATCTCTCCCCTGCCTCCTTATATAGCTAGGATGAATTGGAATAGATAGGGTGAATGTAATAGATATAGTGAATGCTCAGTCTTTTACCCAGGGTGGCATAGATTAGAACCAGCGGACAAAAGTTTAGGCTGAGAGGGCCAAGATTTAATAGGTACCTGAGGGGCAACTTTTTCACTCGGAGGGTGGTAGAGGAGTTAGTTGAGACAGGTGCTGTAACAACAATTTAAACATACATGGACATACTTGGACATGGACACGGAAACATTTAGATGCTTAAACAGGGGCAAATGGGAGTAGTTTAGATAGGGCATCTTGGTCCGCATGGATGATTTGGGCCAAAGGGCCTGTTTCTATGCTTCATGATGCTATGATTACTTTTCCCAATGACACAAACTTGAGCCACTAACCCACCCACACCACCCAGCTCAAACAGACTAGGACTTTTTACATTTAGAATAGACGGTTAAATTGGACATTTCCATTTCCTCCAGCAATGCCATCCAATGGCCCAAACTGAGCCACCTTCTGTCCACTGTCTCGGCACAGCACACTCAGCCCTGAAGACTGAGTGGGACCATTGGCCTTTGCTTCTGAGGCAAGGCTGTGACTTGCAGTTGCATCTGCTCAATAGTCCATTGTACCCCTGAACCCAGCTCAATGTAATGACAAAACCTCTTTATCCCTTAGATATGATAGCATTTGTAGTTTAGTTTTCCCTTTTATTCAGTTTAGTTTAGTTTAGTTTTTAGTTTAGTTTAATTTAGTTTAGTTTAGAGATACAGCACGGAAACAGGCCCTTCGGCCCACCGAGTCCGCACCAACCAGCGATCCCCACACATTAACACTATCCTACACACACTTGAGACAATTTACATTAATACCAAGCCCATTAACCTGCAAACTTGTACGTCTTTGGAATGTGGAAGGAAAGCGAAGATCTCGGAGAAAAACCACACGGTCACGGGGAGAACATAAAACTCTGTACAGACAGCACCCGTAGTCGGGATCGATCTCAACTCTACTGCTGCGCCACCGTGCCGCCGGTTTAGTTCTTCCCTAAACACCCTTGCCCGCTATTCTATGATTTGCAGCAGCTTTGTGGTGCAAGTGCCAGCAAACTACTCTAACGTAAAGAATCAACACACGATAAAAACGCACTGTCACAACATGGTTCTCTCATTATTATTCACAAACTGTGGAGATTATTGTTTTGTTATTGTTTTATTATTGAGAAAGGATATGCTTATGTGGAGCTAGATTTTCAAACCAGATATTCATACAGTTTGAACTTTATAAAATCTTCTACCTCTGAGTAACCTCTTGCATCACAATATTGCCCGGATAACTGCGCAACACAAAACCACATTTCAAAGTGAGACTGGTTGTTTTGTATTCTTAACCAAGTTGTGATGCCAGCACTCTTTCAGCTTGTTCACTTCTGGCTGACTTTGAAAGAAGGAAGATACATAAATGTGTCAAAATGTAGAAAGCAGATTGTTTACGTTCTGGGGCTTGTCTGGATTTGTCATTTTTTCTCTACTGTAGAATACACATTATAGTTATGAAGACCAACCCTTATAATACTCGCCCACCAACCTTGGCTGCTATCCATTAATGACAGCGACAGTCCGCCAAATACCCATGAGAAGGATTAATGTAGTACAAAGGACAACACACGTTACTCTGCACAAAGAGCAGTATTGTGGTGCAGAAACAGGCAATAGGATTGAACATCTGAGGAGGGTGAGCAGGTGAAATTCCTTGTATGCGTTTCTTGTCGGAGGGAAGTTGGAAAGAGCTGCACTTCATGCATGGCATAACTGAACCTTCCCACTGTGCACGTGCTCCCCATCTAACAACCTCGCACTCGCATGCAAATACTCTGGCACACTCTCACACACATTCCACATGTCGGAGTCTAACATATCGCACATCAGTTCCACCGCTTCCATAGGCAGCAGTTGTTCGTACATAGGCAGACACATAACTCAGTGGGCCGGGCAGCATCCCTTGGGGAACAGGAATAGGTGACGTCTCTGTTCGAGACTCTTCTTCAGACAGAGTTAGGGGAAAGAGAAACAAGGGATATAGATGGTATTTAGGACGACAGAAGCGGTGCACCAAGAGAGGGCGTCACAGAACTTTCGTTGGAGAGAGGAGAACTTCTTCGAAGTAGGCATACCTTGAGGAGATTTTGCAATGGAGTAGACAAAATGTGTGGTAGGGACAAACTGGTTTAAACTGAAGACAGACACAAAAAGCTAGAGTAACTCAATGGGTCAGGCAGCATCTCTGTAAAAAATAAATAGGTGATGTTTCAGGTTGAGACCCTTCTGCAGACTATATTGAACTTGCTTGTTGATTATAGTGTTTGCAGACTACTACATATCTGTTGTGCTGCTGCAAGTAACATTTTCATTATACCATTTCGGGACATATGACAACAAAACACTCTTGACTCTCAAGATTCACAATTCAATTTAATTATCACATGTGCCAATTAAAGTACAGTGGAATTTGTGTTACCGTACAGCCATACCAAGTGTGAAAAAGCAACAATACACACAGCCACATCAAATAAAATGTAACATAAACATCCACCACAGCGGAATCCACATTCCTCACGGTGATGGAAGGCAATAAAGTTTGATCATCTTCCTCCTTTGTTCGCCCATGGTCGGGGCCTTGAACCCTCTGCACTTGCCGTTGCCGATGGTCTGCTGCTCAAGCCCTCTCATCGGGATGATCGGAACTCCGGCATCGGGATGGATGGATCAAGCTCCCGACTTCACGGTGTTAAAGTCCACAGGCCCCGCGGTCGGAGCTCCTACACTGGCGATCCTCGGCAAAAGATCCCAGGCTCTGCGATGGTAAGTCCGCGCCGTGCCCGCGGCTTGAAGCTCTGGGCCGGTCTCCAGGAAAGGCCGCACCACTCCACATTGTAGGCCGCAGGGGGCGACAGAGATTCAACGGAGAAAAATCGCATCTCTATCGAGATAAGTGACTGGAAAAAGTTTCCCACGATCCCCCCCCTTCCCCCCCCCCCCCCCCCCACACTACCCACATAAAACATACCAAGAGACATTAAAACAAACATTCACAACATACTTAAAATAATAAAAACAGAGAAGGGGCGAGACAGATTGCTGGTGAGGCGGCAATTACGGGCGCCACCTAGTGCATACTCTCGTCTCCAATTCCACCATTATTGGTGTTGTCTGTAAACTTACTAATCAGCCCATGTACTTTTACATTGAAGTAATTAATATATAAGCACAAACACAGAGGTCCCACCACAGATTCCTGCGGAACTTCACTAGTCACAGACCTCCAGCCAGAATAACAGCCTTCCACATCAGTTTTATGTGGGAACTGTCTTCTATGAGTAAGACAGTTCTGAATCCATGTATCATAATCTTCTGGATTAGCCCACCATGAGGGTCTTTATGAAATGCCTTACTAACTAAAACCCATGCAGCCAACATCCACTGCCCTACCCTCATAGAACACCTTTGTCATTTCCTCAAAAAACGGAATCAAGTTCGTACTGAATGACCTGCCACAGACAAAGCCATGCTGACTGTCCCTAACTAGCCCATTCTCTTCCAAATGTGAGGACACCTTTTTAGTTTAGAGATAGAGCATGGAGATCCTATCCTGTAGAATTCTCTCCAATAGTTTCCCAGCCTCTGATATGAAGCGTGCCAACCCGTAAATTCCTTTCTTAAACAAAGCTATAACTTTGGCTACACTCCAGTTGTCCAAGAATTTGCCTGCCTCTAGAGAAGATATAAAGATCTTCATCAAGGCCCCTCCAAGCTGCTCTCTCGCCTCCCTCTACAATCTGCAATGGATCTAGGAAGAGCTCCAGATGAACCAACTTAAAAGTTGGAGAGCTTAAAAAAAAGGTTCATCGCTCTAATGGCTGCACTGCACTACACTACACAACACTACACTACACTACACTACACTACACTACACTGCACTGCACAACACTACACAACACTACACTACACTACACTACACTACACAACACTACACTACACTACACTACACTACACTACACTACACTACACTGCACTACACTACACTACACTACACTACACTACACTACACTACACTACACTGCACTACACAACACTACACTACACTACACTACACAACACTACACTACACTGCACTGCACAACACTACACAACACTACACTACACTACACTACACTACACTGCACTGCACTGCACAACACTACACAACACTACACTACACTACACTACACTACACTGCACTGCACTGCACAACACTACACAACACTACACTACACTACACTACACTACACTACACAACACTACACAACACTACACTACACTGCACTGCACTGCACAACACTACACAACACTACACTACACAACACTACACTACACTACACTACACTACACTACACTGCACTGCACAATACTACACAACACTACACTACACTACACTACACTACACTACACTACACTACACAACACTACACTACACTACACTACACTGCACAACACTACACAACACTACACTACACTACACTACACTACACTACACTACACTACACTACACAACACTACACTACACTGCACTGCACAACACTACACAACACTACACTACACTACACTACACTACACTACACTACACTACACAACACTACACAACACTACACTACACTACACTACACTACACTACACTACACTGCACTGCACAACACTACACAACACTACACTGCACTGCACTGCACTGCACTACACTGCACTACACTGCACTACACTACTGCACTACACTACATTACACTACACTACACTACACTACACTACACTACAATGCACTGCATTGCACTGCACTGCACTGCACTACACTACACTACACTACACTACACTACACTACACTGCACTGCACTGCACTGCACTGCACTGCACTGCACTACACTACACTGCACTACACTACACTACACTACACTGCACTGCACTGCACTACACTACACTACACTACACTACACTACACTACACTACACTGCACTGCACTGCACTACACTACTGCACTACACTACATTACACTACACTACACTACACTACACTCCACTACACTGCACTGCACTGCACTACACTACACTGCACTACATTACACTACACTACATTACACTACACTACACTACACTACACTACACTGCACTGCACTACACTACTGCACTACACTAAACTACACTACACTGCACTACACTGCACTGCACTGCACTACACTACACTGCACTGCACTACACTGCACTGCACTATACTACACTGCACTACATTACACTACACTACATTACACTACACTACACTACACTACACTACACTGCACTGCACTGCACTACACTACTGCACTACACTACACTACATTACACTACACTACACTACACTACACTACACTACACTACACTACACTACACTACACAACACTACACAACACTACACTACACTACACTACACTACACTACACTACACTACACTACACTACACTACACAACACTACACTACACTACACTACACTGCACAACACTACACAACACTACACTACTGCACTACACTACACTACATTACACTACACTACACTACACTACACTACACTACACTGCACTGCACTGCACTGCACTGCACTACACTACACTGCACTACACTACACTGCACTACACTACACTACACTACACTACACTACACTGCACTGCACTGCACTGCACTGCACTGCACTGCACTACACTACACTGCACTACACTACACTACACTACACTACACTGCACTACACTACACTACACTACACTACACTACACTACACTACACTGCACTGCACTGCACTACACTACTGCACTACACTACACTACATTACACTACACTACACTACACTACACTCCACTACACTGCACTGCACTGCACTACACTACACTGCACTACATTACACTACACTACATTACACTACACTACACTACACTACACTGCACTGCACTGCACTACACTACTGCACTACACTACACTACACTACACTACACTACACTGCACTGCACTACACTGCACTGCACTACACTACACTGCACTATACTACACTGCACTACATTACACTACACTACATTACACTACACTACACTACACTACACTACACTGCACTGCACTGCACTACACTACTGCACTACACTACACTACATTACACTACACTACACTACACTACACTACACTGCACTGCACTGCACTGCACTACACTACACTGCACTATACTACACAACACTATAATACACTACACTACACTACACTGCACTGCACTACACTACACTGCACTGCACTGCACCACACTACACTGCACTATACTACACCACATTGCACTACACTGCACCACACTATACTACACTACACTGCACTATACTACACTGCACTATACTACACTGCACTACACTACACTACACTACACTGCACTACACTACACTACACTACACTACACTGCAGGCCCGTACGAAGCATTTCAAAAAGGGGGGTGGCATGACAGGATTACAAAAAACGTAATGTGAAATAATGTGCGCGCTGCGCACATCGTGAGTGAGAAGCGTGAAGTCGCTCAATGGGGTTTTAGATGCTCTCTGATGCATTCTGAGCCTTGTTTTGGAGCATTTTTGCTCCAAATGTATGACCAATATTTCAGAAATTAACAGGAATCTGAGGTAGCTTTATCACACAAAGGGTGCTGGGTGTATGTAATGAGCAGCCAGAGGAGGTAGTTAAGGCTAGGACTATCCTAATGTTTAAGAGACATTTGGACAAGTACATGGATAGGATGGATATGGGCCAAGCACGTGTGAGTGGGACTAGTTTAGATGGGACATGTTGGTCGGTGTGGGCAAGTTGGGCTGAAGGGCCTGTTTCCACACTGCATCATTCTATGACTAAAAAGTTAAGAAAAAAAATGCATGTAGATAAGTAGAGCAGATTTGAAAGAGGAGTGAAATGTAAAGGCAGAGAGAGGTTTATAGGTGGAAAGGAACATAGGAAAGGAGGGGGGAGAGTGGGCTTGGGCAGATGGGTGAAGGGAAAATAGTCACAAAGTGCTGGAGTAACTCAGTGGGTCAGGCAGCGTCTGTGGAGAACATGGATAGGTGATATGTCACATAGTGCTGGAGCAACCCAGTGAGTCAGGCAGCATCTCCTTGGAGAAAAGGTATAGATTATATTTCGGGTCAAGACCGTTCTTCAGTAATATTCATGATGTGCCATGCATAGACATTCCTGAATGTTACCCAAACCATCGTGAGCTACTTTGTTACGGTGCTTGCCCTCTCCAATAACGTCTCTGCTGCCTTCGGTGATGCAGGACAGGACACAAGCTTTGGGACACGGTGTGAAGCTGTTGCCGTCTGTCCCAGCCTGGTAAAAACCTGGATGGAGTGGATTTGGAGAGGATGTTTCCGCTAGTGGGAGAGTCTAGGACCAGAGGGGACAGCCTCAGAATTAAAAGACATTCCTTTAGGAAGGAGGTGAGCAGGAATTTCTTAAGTCGGAGGGTGGTGAACTGTGGAATTCATTGCCACAGATAGCTGTGGAGGTCAAGTCAATGGACATTTTTCAGGAGGAAATTGATAGATTCTTGATTGATACGGGTATCAGAGGTATTGGGGAGAAGGCAGGGGAATGTGTTTGAGAGGGAAAGATAGTCATAGAGTGATACAGTGGAAACAGGCCATTCGGCCCAGCATGTCCCATCTGCACTAGTCCCACCTGCCCACGTTTGATCCATATCCCTCCGAACCTGTCCTATCCATGTACCTGTCTAACTGTTGCGATAGTCCCTGCCTCAACTACCCCCTCTGGCAGCTTGTTCCATACACCTACCACCCATTGTGTGAAAAACATACCCCACAGATTCCTATTAAATCTTTTGCCCTTCACCTTAAACTTATGTCCTCTGCTCCTCGATTCACTTACTCTGGGCAAAAGACTCAACCTATTCAAATCATGATTTTATGCCCCTCTATTAGATCATCCCTCATCCTCCTGTGCTCCATGAAATAGAGTCCTAGCCTACTCAACCTCTCCATATAGCTCTGGCCCTCTAGTCCTGGCAACATCCTCATAAATCTTCACTGTACCCTTTCCAGTTTGATGACATCTTCCCTATAACATGGTGCATGCCCTTCCAAACTGAAGAAGAGTCATTATCTGAGAACTTGCTCCTCAACTTCTCAGAGTACCTTTCCTTGGCAGCTCTGATTCCTCTTCTCAGCTCTTTATCTTTAACCTCTTTAACGATTAGGCTATCGGCTTGACACATATTTCCCCCCCCCCCCCCCCCCCCCCCATCACAAAATGGAAATGTTACATCTGTATATAATGATCCCATTAAAATGTGTATTTATCACAAACTATGGAATTCATATTTTCAGTATTGTTATCAAGGAAAAGAAAGCAGTTCCAATTGTTTGATATTATTTGATATTGTTTAATACTATTCATATGGAGGAGAAAATATAATAGCTCTAATACCTACCTTAATTTTGCAATCTCACTCAAGATAATCCCCCTTTCCCTCTCCCCTCCCCCATCTCTCTCGCCTCTCCCTTCCCCTCACTCTCTCCCCCTCCCCCCTCTCACATCCCCCCTCTTTCTTGCGGGGGGGGCGAAGATGAAGGTGGCGTGGGCCCAACGGGCGGGGGGGATGAAGGTGGCGTGGGCCCAGCGGGGGTCAGTGGGGGTGGCGTGGGCCCAGCAGTGGTCAGTGGGGGTGGCGTGTGCCCAGCGGGGGTGGCTGTGGGCCCAGCGGGGGTGGCGTTGGCCCAGCGGGGGTGGCGTGGGCCCAGCGGGGGTGACGTAGACCCAGCAGGGGTCAGCGGGGGTGGCGTGGACCCAGCAGGGGTGCCGTAGGCCCAACTGGGGTGGCATGCACCCAGCGGGGGTGGCGTGGGCCCAGTGGGGGTGGCGTGAGCCCAGCGGGGGTGGCGTGGGCCCAGCGTGGGTGGTGTGAGCCCAGCGGGGGTGGCGTGTGCCCAGCAGAGGTCAGCGGGGGTGGTGTGGGGGGATGATGGCTTGGGCCCGGCGGCGGGGGGAGGCGAGGGTAGCGGGCTCCGCCGCAGCAGTGTCTGGTGTTGGGGTTACAGCCGTTGGGTTCAGTTTCAGCCACTCCCGCCCGGCGACAGGAGAACAGAGACGTTGATAAATTTTTTTTTTTTTTTTGGTGACTTTTTTCTTAGGGGGGAAAAAAGGGGGGTGCGGTCACACCCAAAGCACCCCCCCTTCGGGCGGCCATGCACTGCACTGCACTACACTACGCTACACTACACTACACTACACTACACTACACTACACTGCACTGCACTACACTACACTGCACTGCACTACACTACACTACACTGCACTATACTAGACTACACTACACTACACTGCACTATACTACACTGCACTATACTAGACTACACTACACTACACTGCACTATACTACACTACACAACACTACACTACACTACACTGCACTATACTACACTGCACTATACTAGACTACACTACACTACACTGCACTATACTACACTGCACTATACTACACTGCACTATACTAGACTACACTACACTACACTGCACTATACTACACTACACTACACTACACTACACTACACTGCACTATACTACACTACACAACACTACACTATACTACACTACACAACACTGCACTGCACTGCACTACACTACACTATACTACACTACACAACACTACACTACACTACACTACACTGCTCTACACTACACTACACTATACTATACTATCTATATAATTAAACGTCTCATCTTGACCACTTCCTGTCTGTGGTGTATATTGATTTTAGAAAAAAAGACAGCCAAGACAGCATCCTGAATATGAGCTGCTAATATGATGCATGGCCGTCCGAAGGGGGGGGTGCGCTGGGTGCGACCGCACCCCCCTTTTCCCCCCCAGAAAAAATCCTGAGGGAAAAAAAAATAAAAACATTTGTGGGAAAAAAAAAATCGGAAAAAATTCAGGCCCGCGGGATAAGGGACCAGAGGGGGGGGGGGGGGGGGTGTGTGGGGTGTCCAGTAACTCTGGTACCCCCTCCCCAACAAACACAGCCAGACCCCGTCTGCAAAGAATGGACCCTGCACCCTCTCCTTCCCATTCACCACCTCACACCTACTTAAGGCAAAACTCCAGTAATGAAAAGAGTGGACCCTTTCCCACCCCCACCAACACTTCGCACCCAATTACTCATTTTTAACCAGTCCCTGCAAAGATGCACTGTCCCTGCCTGCTTCAAAGTCTCCACTATTGTCCCTGTACCCAAAAAGGTAAGGATTACTGGTCTTAACGACTACAGGCTTGTCGCACTGATCTCTGTAGTCATGGAGACAGTTGAAAGGCTTGTGCTGGCCAAGCTGAAAAATATTACAATCCCTCTGCTGGACCCTCTGCATTTTGCATATTGGGTCAATAGATCTGTGGATGATGCAGTCAATCTGGGCCTACACTTCATCCTCCAGCACCTAGACCACCAGAGGACCTATGCAAGGATTTTGTTTGTTGATTTTAGCTCTGCATTCAACACCATTGTGCGAGAGCTACTACGCTCCAAACTTTCTGAGTTGACTGTGCCTGAACACCTCTGTCGGTGGATCACCAGCTTCCTGACAGACAGGAAGCAGCATGTGAGACGGGAAAGTATATCTCGGACCTGCAAACGCTCAGCATAGGAGCACCGCAAGATGCGTACTCTCCCCTCTCCTCTACTCTCGCCACACCAATGACTGCACCTCCACAGACGCCTCTGTCAAGCTTCTCAAGTTTGCGGACGACACAACCCTGGTTTTACTGATCCAGGATGTGGATCTATAACATGGTGCCCAGAACTGAACACAATATTCTAAATGCGGTCTCACCAACGTCTTACACAACTGCAACTTGACTTCACAACTTCTATACTCAATACTCTGACTGATGAAGGCCAAAGTGCCAAAATACGTTTTGACCACCTGATATACCTGCGACATGACCTTCAAGGAACCATGCAACCATCAACCATTCCTCTGCCCACCTGGCTAATTGATCCAGATCCTGCTGCAATCTTTCACAACCATCTTCACTATATGCAAAACCACTCACACCTGCATCATCAGCAAACTTGCTAATCTTGCCCTGTTCTAATAATAATAATAATACATTTTATTTATGGGCGCCTTTCAAGAGTCTCAAGGACACCTTACAAAAATTTAGCAGGTAGAGGAAAAACATGTAAGGGGAATGAAATAAATAGTAGAGACATGACTAGTACACAAAGTAAAGACAGAATACAATTCAAAACACAATATGAGGCAATTAATGCACAGATGAAAAGGGAGGGGGACGTGGGGCTAAGGATAGCAGAGGTGAAGAGATGGGTCTTGAGGCGGGACTGGAAGATGGTGAGGGACACGGAATTGCGGATCAGTTGGGGGAGGGAGTTCCAGAGCCTGGGAGCTTCCCTGGAGAAGGCTCTGTCCCCAAAACTGCGGAGGTTGGACGTGGATGGAGAGGAGACCGGCTGATGTGGATCTGAGGGACTGTGAGGGTTGGTAGGGGGAGAGGAGGTCAGTGAGATATGGGGGGGCCAGATGGTGGAGGGCTTTGTAGGTTCTGTGACGTTTCACAGAGAGCAGGAATAACTCAGCGGGTCTGAGTATGGAGGTTAGGAGGTCATGTTGCAGTTGCATAAGAAGGTGGTGAGACCGCATTCAGAGTATTGTATTCAGTTCTGGGATCCATGTTATAGGAAAAATGTCATCAAACTGGAAAGGGTACAGTGAAGATTTACGAGGATGTTGCCAGCACTAGAGGGCCAGAGCTATAGGGAGAGGTTGAGTAGGCTGGAACTCTATTTCATGGAGCACAGGAGGATGAGGGATGATCTAATAGAGGTGTATAAAATCATGATTTGAATGGATATGGTTGAGTCTTTTGCCCAGAGTAGGTGAATCGAGGAGCAGAGGACATAAGTTTAAGGTGAACGGCAAAAGATTTAATAGGAATCTGAGGGGTATGTTTTTCACACAAAGGGTGGTAGGTGTATGGAACAAGCTGCCAGAGGAGGTAGTTGAGGCAGGGACTATCGCAACATTTAAGAAACAGTTACATGGTACCTGGATAGGACAGGTTCGGAGGGATATGGATCAAATGTGGGCAGGTGGGACTAGTGCAGATGGGACATGCAGGGCCGAAGGGCCTGTTTCCACACTGTATCAATCTATGGCTCTATCTATCTTTCCCTCTCAAACACATTCTCCTGCCTTCTCCCCATTACCTCTGACACCCGTATCAATCAAGAATCTATCAATCTCCTCCTGAAAAATGTCCATTGACTTGACCTCCACAACTGTCTGTGGCAATGAATTCCACAGTTCACAACCCTCTGACAAGAAATTCCTGCTCATCTCCTTCCTAACGGAATGTCTTTTAATTCCGAGGCTGTGGCCATTGGTCCTAGACTCTCCCACTAGTGGAAACATCCTCTCCACATCCACTCCATCCAGGTTTTTACCAGGCTGGGACAGACTGCAACAGCTTCACACCATGTCCCAAAGCTCGTGTCCTGTCCTGCATCACCCAAGGCAGCAGAGACATTATAGGAGAGGGCAAGCACCGTAACAAAGTAGCTAACAATGGTTTGGGTAACATTCAGGAATGTCTATGCATGCCACATCATGAATATTAATGAAGAATGGTCTTGACCTGAAATATAATCTCCAGAGATGCTGCCTGACTCACTGAGTTACTCCAACACTCTGTGACATGCCATCTATCCATGTTCTCCAGAGATGCTGCCTGACCCGCTGAGTTACTCCAGCATTCTGTGAAACGTCGCCTATTCATATTCTCCGCAGATGCTGCCTGACCCACTGAGTTACTCCAGCACTTTGTGTCTATTTTCCCTTCACCCATCTGCCCAAGCCCACTCTCCCCCCTCCTTTCCTATGTTCCTTTCCACCCATAAACCCCTCTCTGCCTTTACATTTCACTCCTCTTTCAAATCTGCTCTACTTATCTACATTCATTTTTCTTCTTAACTTTTTAGTCATAGAATGATGCAGTGTGGAAACAGGCCCTTCAGCCCAACTTGCCCACACCGACCAACATGTCCCATGTAAACTAGTCCCACTCACACGCATTTATCCCATATATCCATCTAAATCTGTCCTATCCATGTACAAATGTCGCTTAAACATTAGGATAGTCCCAGCCTTAACTACCTCCTCTGGCAGCTCATTCCATACACCCAGCACCCTATGTGTGAAAAAGCTACCTCTCAGATTCCTGTACATTTCTGAAATATTGGTCATAAATTTGGTGCAAAAATGCTCCATAATAAGGCTCAGAATGCATCAGAGAGCATCTAAAACCCCTGAGCTACAAGGGCCCTTAAGCGGGCCCTGGACCCTGGCATCGAGGAACTTCATGCTTCGCGCTCATGATGTGCGCAGCGCACACAGCATTTCACATTAATTTTTTTGTAATCCTGTCATGCCACCCCCCTTTTTGGAAAGCTTCGAACGGGCCTGTGATGCTGTGTGATACTAATTTGGAGAGAAATATTGGCCAGGAAGGTGGAAAGAGTGCCCTCACTCTGCTTCAGAATGGAACTTTCCACCCCAACCAGGACACAATATCACCATCTATATCTCTCATTTCCCTCTCCCCCGACTCCCAGTCTGAAGAAGGGTCTCGACCCGAAACGTCACCTATTCCTTTTCTCCAGCTTTTTGTGTCTACCTTCAGTTTAAACCAGCATCTGCAGTTCCTTCCTACACCAAATTATCAATGTCTTGGTTTAAAGATTTGGAATGTCAATAAGTGCGTCACGTTGAAGGGTCAGATTAACCTGAGGCAAAACTCTGAAGAGAGACCTGTAGGTCACTACCTTCACATTCAGAAACAAGGCATGAAACACAATATATAAGAAGAGAACCATTCTGTGCAATAGACACATGGCTTCAGCTTCTAAAACACTTTACTGCCAATAGAGTGCTTTTGTAATGTGACCATTGTTCCAGTGCAGGAAAAACGATAGCAAGATCCACAAGCAGAAACCTGGTTATGATCAAATAATCTGTTTTATCATGTAGGTTTAAAAAGTTGTAGATTGTGGGCAGATGTAGAGGGGTGAGAGGGGTAAGTGTGGAGGAAGAAACTGCAGATGCTGGTTTCAACCATCGATAGACACAAAATGCTGGAGTAACTCAGTGGGACAGGCAGCATCTCTGGAGAAAGGAATGGGTGATCTGAAGAAGTGTCTCGACCAGAAACGTCACCCATTCCTTCTCTCCAGAGATGCTGCCTGTCCCACTGAGATACTCCAGCATTTTGTACCTTTCTTAGGGAGGGGTAAGATTGGGTGAAATGCTGAACTCCCACTTGGTCTTTTTATGTTGCTTGAGGAAAACCATGCAGACGTTAAGTACGCATTCACCATTTGTGTACCAATCCCATTTTTTTGGAGACCTGCAGCTGCTCACCATGAAATAAAACGCAAAAGCCCTGAAAGGGATTCTCAAAGCTGGATGGAAAACAGTTGTCTATCCAAAGCTTTAATTGGGACAGTTTTATAGGGTCTGCTATAAGATGCCCACACATAGGGAAAGGATCAAAGAATGAAATGTGTTAATGATTTAAGACTGAAATAAGAAGACTTCACATACCAGGCACTGCACAATGGCCATTGTCAACCACATTCCTTGGCTGCCTGGATTTATAGGACTAACTTCAATGGTTGGGGATGTTCTCCCCTGGTGAAAGCAGAGCAAATGAATAGGACAATCCCCCTCCCCCTCCCATCAGAATTCAATGGATTCTTCTGCCGACTATAAAGATAATAAGGCCGCAAATCTTAACATTATCTCCCAGCACCTTTCAAGTCCTTTCAAGAAAATGCTGAGAGAAAAACAGAAATGAAAAAAATCAAGAACAAAGCATCTTGTTGTGAGGGATTTCTTTCCTTGGTTACTAAATAGTGGCAGAGGTTTGATCAGTAAATATCCACAGCTACCTATATTGTGACAATTAATTGCGGACTGAAGCAATATTGCCGTGGCACATCTGAAGGACGGATAAATCGTACGGCTCGTCAATGATTTCCACTGGATATCACTCGTGTGGGAACTCCGAGAGACTCCCTTTGCTGCTGACTCAGCATCCCACCCTGTTCACATTACAGTACAGCTGTGGGCACCATGTAAGCCTGGCCAAGCCAACTGCTTTGGGAGTGTACTTGAGATAGCAAGGAGTAGCAAGTCAAGAGAGTTTATTGTCATGTGTCCCAGATAGGACAATGAAATTCTTGCTTGCTGCAGTACAACAGAGTATTGTAAGCATAAATACAGAACAGTTCAGTGTGTCTATATAGCATAGTGTGTCTATCTATATAGCACTGCTGTCCCACATCAACAATGAGTTGAGTTCAATCCTGACCTCAGGTGCTGTCTATTTGGGGCTTGCACGATTTTCCTGTGACTGTGTGGATTTCGTCCACTTGCTTCATCAGTGCTTTCACCCACATCCCAAATACTCTCAGTTTGAAGAAGGGCCTCGACCCGAAACATCAGCTGTTCCTTTTATCCAGAGGTGCTGTCTGAACCGCTGAGTTACTCCAGCAATTTGTGGCTATCTTCCAAATAGAAGCAAGTCGGTTTACTAATTTGGCCACTGTAACTTGCCTGTCGTGTGTAGGTGAGTGTTAGAACCAAGTGGTGCTGACGGGAATGTGGAAAGAATAACTGTGAATGGGTGTATGATGGTCAGTGCAAACTCAGTGGGCTGAAGGGTCTTTTCCCTTACTGCAGGACTGCATGGTTCCCCTGTCCTAATGTGACATCACATTGGGAGAGAAATCCAGCAGTATAAACCTGCATCTGCAGTTTCTTCCCACATAGCAGTATGATCCTATCTGACACTTGCACCTTTTCCAACCTCATCGACTGCATCCGCTGTTCCAGGTGTCAACATCTCTACATCGGCGAGACCAAGCGCAGGCTCGGCGATCACTTCGCTGAACACCTCTGCTCAGTCCGTCTTAACCAACCTGACCGCCCGGTTGCTCAGCACTTCAACTTCCCCTCCCATTCCCACTCTGACCTTTCAGTCCTGGGCCTCCTCCATTGTCAGAGTGAGGCCCAGCGCAAATTGGAGGAACAGCACCTCATGTTTCGCTTGGGTAGTTTACACCCCAACCGTATGAACATTGACTTCTAATTTCAGATAGCCCTTGCTTTCTCTCTCCATCCCCTCCCCTTCCCAGTTCTCCCACAAGTCCTACTGTCTCCACCTACTTCCTTTCTTTTACCCGCCCACCCCATCCCACCCCCCCCCCCCTTGACATCAGTCTGAAGAAGGGACTTGACCTGAAACGTCACCTATTCCTTCGCTCTATAGATACTCCCTCACCCGCTGAGCTTCTCCAGCATTTTTTGTCTACCTTTGATTTTTCCAGCATCTGCAGTTCCTGCTTAAACAACTTGACAGAAATCCCCACTAGTTTTGACTTACATATGGACAAAGGAAGAAAGGGATCTCCCTCCCAACGCTGTGCCACAGGAAGAATGTCATAGGAGTCACAGAATCATACAACAGGGATCAGGCCCTTCAGATCATCAAGTCCATGCTGACCATCACACAGTCATCTCATTATATTCTCCACACATTCTCATCAAATCACCTCAGATTATACCACTTACCAACACATTAAGTTTGCAGATGACACTAACATAGACTTCAGATTTTAGACTTTGGACTTCAGACTTTAGAGATAGTGTGCGGGAACAGGCCCTTCGGCCCACCGAGTCCCTGCCGACCAGCGATCACCTCATACACTAGCAATATAGCACACACACTAGGGACAATCTACAATTTACAGAAGCCAATTAATGTACAAACCTTTGGAGTGTGGGAGGAACTGGAACATCTGGAGAAAACCCACGCGGTCCCAGGGAAACTCGATACAGACAAAACCTGTAGTCAGGATCGAACCAGGGTCTCTGATGCTGTAAGGCAGCAACTCTACTGGTGCGCCACCGTGCCGCCCCAAATGCAGTCTTGTGGACAGTGAAGATGTTTATCAAGAATTACAATGATTAGCTGGGCAAGTGGACCGAGGAATGGCAAATTAAGTTTAAATCAGATGAGTGTGAAATGTTCACTTTTGAAAGTGAAACCAGAGCAGGACCTTCATCGGGATTGGTGGAGGCCTTCAGACTTGTTGCGGAGCAGAGAGATCTAGGAATGTAGGTTCATAGTTCTCTGAAAATGGTGTTGCAGGTGGAGTGGGTGGTAAAGAAGGTTTTTGGTACATTGACCTCCATCTATCAGGAAAAAAATTTTTTCACTTAAATGTTTATTGATTTTTAAGAGATATATACAAAACAGTGCAACACCATCACCATAAATAAAACAAAGTAAGAAAAACAGCAATCAAAATTAAAAAATAAGTAGATAGGGGGAAAAAAAAGAAGTAAATAAATAAAAAAATTGGGATAAGACCGTGTGGTTCACTTACCAAATTAAAAAAAGAAAAAACATTACATTGATTAGTTATCTGGAGATAATTCAACATTCATACAAACATACCATCTAGTTCTATATAACATAATCTTCCCATATCTAGCTCGGCATTTATCTAACTGGTGTCATGGCTCAAATAAACGGACCATTTTTCCCAGATCTTCTCAAATGAATTCTCCTTGACTCTCAAGGAATATGTCAATTTCTCCATATTAAAGATGTCTCGCACAATTTCTAACCACTGTTCCTGTTTTGGACTTTTTTTATTAAGCCACTGCCTGGTAATGGCCTTCTTACTTGCTGCAAGCAAAACTTTAATCAAATATGTATCTTCTATTTTTACAATACCTTTAATACGCCCCAGATACATCACAGGGCAGGTATTTGGGATTTTATAACCCAAGATATTTTTTACAGCTGCATTGTTGTATGTGACGGCTAGTGGGGTGAAAGGTGAGAACCAGGGGGACTCTGCCCTTGTTGCGAGTTGGGGGATGGGGAGAGAGAGCAGTGTTACGGGGTATGGAAGAGACCCTGGTGTGAGCCTCATCTATGGTGGGGGAGGGGAACCCCGTTCCCTGAAGAATGAGGACATTTCGGATGCTCTGGTGTGGAACGCCTCATCCTGGGATCAGATGCGGCATAGACGGAGGAATTGGGAGTAGGGGATGGAGTCCTTACAGGAAGCAGGGTGGGAAGAAGTGTAGTCCAGATAGCCATGGGAGTCAGTGGGTTTATAGTGGATGTCGGTCAGAAGTCTATCACCTACGATGGAGATAGTGAGGTCAAGGAATGGTAGGGAAGTGTCGGAAGTGGTCCAGGTGTATTTGAGTGCCGGATGGAAGTTAGTGGTGAAGCGGATGAAGTCAGTCTGTTGTGTGTGGGTGCAGGAGGTAGCACCAAAGCAGTCGTCGATGTAGCGGAGGTGGAAGTCAGGGATGGGGCCCTGGTACGTATTGAACAAGGATTGTTCAACGAACAATCCCTACTCTTTGCTTCCTGTCTGCCAACCAATTTTCTATTGGTCGCCACACGTTCGCGGGTGGTTGCCGGGGAGTCGCCTTCATGGTCGTGAGGAGTTCCCGCATTCTGGGAACTAGTCGCGGCCTCATTATGATCGCCACCAATTTTTCAACATGTTGAATAATTGTCGGCGACCAGAATGAAGCCGCCATGGAGAGTAGCGAGACTTCTCATGCCTTCGGTGGGTCGCCAGGAGGTCCTAGTGGGTTGCCAGGAGATCGACGGTTCTCGTAGGTTTTCGTAGATTGTAGCTGGTGCTGACCGGTGAATTTCATTGGCTCATTGGAAGAAAAAAAATGTAAGCAGTGGTATTCAGAACAAAGAATAACCGACCGTTAATGTTAAATGTCCGCCGAGCTTCACAGCCGTGTATCTCTGGCTTCTTAAAAGTTGGCTCCGCTCCTTCTTCCCCCTTCTACCCCCTCTCCCCCCTCTTTTAAAGGACTTACCGTACACTGTGCTTTAGCCGTCTTAATTACAGCGCCAACCTTCCTGTTCATCGCGGTGTGTGTCTGTATCACATTGGCTTTGCACTGTGTGAATTTCACTCAGACAGCGCTCCCCCGCTTGCCCTGTCCCCCGCCTGCATAACGGGCTGGTGAAGGAAGTGATGTGTGTGTGTGTGTGTGTGTGTGTGTGTTCCACGCTGATAGTCGCCGTTTCATTTGCCGGTTTTTCAGGCGACTGCCGGTAAGTTAACAGTCGCCAACAGTCGCCTGAAAAATCGCCACTATTGTGTCGCCGGTTGGCAAGAGCTTGCCGTAGCGTGACTTCGACTAGGCCATAGGTTGTCGTAGCTTGTCTTAGACATAGTTGTAGGATGGGGTACAGTCGCCGGTTTGTCCGCGATCTGACAAGACCATGACAGTCGCCAGCAGTTGTTTACACTTGGTGGAAACTCACTCAGTCATAGTGACTCCTTGCTCTCTGGCTGGAACTTAGCACCCAGCCGAGAAAATGTGGGGAGCAGCTTCCACATCAACTGTGACAATTCCACCTCCAAGATGAATGACATTTCTCGCAGTTGGTTGTCTTGGCCACGATTTTAAAGGTAAGGAGGCAAAGGGTTTAGAGATTATGTTGGGGACTGTTGAGCTGAGGCAATGTATGGCTCTGCCACCAGTTGCTACAGTCACTCGACCAGAGAGAACGGAGAGGATTCTAAGGCTGGATGAGGCCAGGTCGCTCAGAGGAAGGTATTTGCTACCACAGCAAAAATGTATGAAGAAATCTGAGATCCACTTGAATAATGTAACTGTCATGCATCTATCAAATTAAGCAAACATGTCAAACTTTTATGCTGCTCTCAGCTCCCAGGTATTTAACTTTGACTTTGATGTTAATCAGTGAGACAAGCTCGTCATGTCATGCACATTGTGTGATTACAAAGGCCATGTTACAAGAAGGGAGTGGAGTTCCAGGCACTTCTGATGGATCTAAGCAAAACCCCACTGATTGAAGACAGACAAAAATGCTGGAGAAACTCAGCGAGTGAGGCAGCATCTATCGAGTGAAGGAAATAGGCAATGTTTCAGGTCGAGACCCTTCTTCAGACTCTTCCATCATCTGCACTTCCTTCTTAAACACCCCACTGATTGAAAGTCACATTACTAAAGCCAGCACCATTCATAATGATTACATAAATGGTCACTTTGAAATAACTTAATTCACATGGATAGTATGCAGATAAGGTAGGGTGGTGCTTAATAATAAGAGACATCTGAAACTTTACAAGCTGACTTCAGTGATGTGCAGGCAGAATAATAATGTGTCATTAAATGAATACAGACAGAGGAAGTTAGTCAGCGAACTTTGGCTTTCATTGAAGTATTGGGGTGAGATCAGTGACCCAGGAAGCATGACACCATCCAGACTGATCATTCTTAGTTCCTGATTTCTAAATAATTGGACATAAATGCTGAAACACCATCTCTGCCACAGAACTTCTGCCTGCCTTGTCATTAGAAATTCTCCTGATCAGCTGCAATTGACAATTGCTGGTGAAAGTCAAGAAAGTCTTTTACTTGCGTCCCACTGGGGTCTCTCGGCCTCAGTCAAGCTAAGCTGGCTTAACGTGGGTTGAATATATCAATAATGTATGATGACTTCAAACAGAAGCCTTGGCTCTGTAGATCAAAGCATCCCAAATACAATCTCAGAATTACAAACAGTACAACTGGGCTCAGTTATCCTCTATACTCATTATTTATAAGCTCTCAATCATTCCTCTTTCGGCTCAACTTTTTTGTCAAAAGTATAAATGTGAGTTGAATGAATAGCAATGAACTTTCTTTATTTCTTCTGGAGAAGAGTTAAGGCCATTCCACATCTAACTGATTTTCTTTAAGCTTCTGCTGCTTGCGTTAGCTTGTTCATTGTTGCCACCAAGTTGAGTACTGTAATAAATATCGCTCCAAATGCTGGAGCAACTCAGCGGTTCAGACAGCATCTCTGGGGAAAAGGATAGGTGACTTTTCGGGTCCGAAGAAGGATCTCAACCCGCAACATCACCAATTCCTTTTCTCCAGAGATGCTGTCTGACCCGCTGAGTTGCTCCAGCATTTTGTGTTTATCTTTGGTATGAACCAGCATCTGCAGCCCCTTCCCACACAGGCAGCGTGACTCCTTGGGTAAAACAAAACTAACTGATACATCGGGACTGCAGAAGCAAAAACTGCAGCTCCATTTACTCCATTTGTGAAAGTATAGCATTTACAAATGAGCACAATGGCTGATGGATGAATAAGAATAATCATTGGACGTTACAGTCGTTGACCCTCTGTTGAAACCCCCACTCATGCTAGCCCCAAAACCAACATTCCAAGTGCAGCTGACTAGGCAAAAATCTGCCACTCTGCACATTTCAGACTTAGAATCAGAATCAGAATAAATGTATTGGCCAAGTATGTATACACACAAGGAATTTGAATTGGTGCTTTGTTCGCACATGGTAAAAACATGATATACATCAGACAATTAAAAATAGAACGTCTCAATCTTAACATTTAGTTAGAATTACCAATAATGATTGGTGAAATCAAGATCCAAACTTAGGTTCTCTTTGAGTAAATCAATTGTGGATTTAAAGCACACTTCAGAACTGCAACACTAATCCAAGTCAGCATGCTCGTGTTGTATAATACAACACTACTTGTGTAATGTATAGAATCTGCACCGATCAGCGATCACCCCATACACTAGCACTATCCAAGATATTGTATGTCTTTAGAGTGTGGGAGGAAACCCGAGCACCTTGGGAAAACCCACACGATCACAGGTAGAACGTAAAACTCTGCCCAGGCTGCACCTGCAGTTAGATGCGAACCTGGGTCTCCAGCACTGAAAGGCAGCAACTGAAGATCGTGCTAAATGGATAAATAATGACCACTCCACCTTAAAGTTGTCTCAGTGCTACTTGCAAAACAATGAGATGATGCCGCAAAGATGTGGCCAACTATTTCTCATTAACCAACAATGTCAGCTGCATAAATAATAATTCCACACCAGTGGGCCACATGAGTGGCAAGGGTGGGGGAGAAATTTGAGAAATTTGAGCAACGTGTGTAAACAGTATTGAATGTTTGTATAGCCTCTGAAAATGTCGGATGAATTCTTTGCACATTTCATGTAGTGTACCTGAATAAAGTCTATTTTGAAATTTAAAAAAATAACATGCTTTTAAAGTGATTCTACATGTTTCCATGGAGTCCTTCTTCAGACTGAACAAGGGTCTTGAGCTGAAACGTCACCCATTCCTTCTCTTCAGAGATGCTTTGTCACTCCACCATTTTGTGTCTATCTTCAGTGTAACCCAGCATCTGCAGTTCCTTCCTGCATATTTCATTAGCTGAAGAAAGGCAAGATTGCAGCGAGGGCCATCATTTGAAGAATACTGTATGAGATTAGAGTCATGGCATTGTAACAACATAGAAACAGGCCATTCAGACCATCATATCCTTGCAGACCTTTCTGCCATCTAATCCCATTTGCCTGCATTAGGACCGCATCCTTCTATACCATGCCTATTTATATGTCTGTCTAAATTCCTCCTAAACAGAGCAAAGATCTTCAAGATCACAGCCTGTAGAGAATTGAAGAAAATGGTGAAGGGGTGATGATAAGCGATGATGGTGAGGAAAGCCTTGGAATTATTTGACTTTATAGAAACATAGAAAATAGGTGCAGGAGTAGGTCATTCGGCCCTTCGAGCCTGCACCGCCATTCAATATGATCATTGCTGATCATCCAACTCAGTATCCCATCCCTGCCTTCTCTCCATACCCCCTGATCCCTTTAGCCACAAGGGCCACATCTAACTCCCTCTTAAATATAGCGTGATTATGAATTATGAGTTATGAATCTGAATATTTGTAGGCTCAGGAATTAATGTGGTGATTTAGCATTGATTAGACGAGCAAGTGGGACTTAATATAAGGTTAGCTGGTTTTGCTCAATACACTGGATGTATTCAAGAGAGAGTTAGATATAGCTCTTAGAGCTAACGGAATGAAGGGATATTGGGGGAAAGCAGGAACCGGGTACTGATTTTGGAATAAAAGCCACGATCATATTGAATGGAGGTGGTGGCTCGAAGGGCCGAATGGCCTACTCCTGCATCTATTTTCCATGTTTCTATGTTTCTATGCCTTGTATCTGCTGTTCCTGTGACCTATTCATGTTAAGCTGCCTGCCACACGGGCATGCTTTAAAGCAGTGATAGCATTTCAAATAAAAATGTGATTAGCTGTCAAACCTTTTGCATTGTTCTGTCTCCAATAATGGAGAATCCATCTGCTTTTGGCTTCAGCCACAGTGCAATACCTGGGACACTGTGGCATTTCATTTTTCCCCACCAGCCACACATATGGCCACCCTCGGGTATGATAATTTAGTGCCATCTAGTGCTACTTTCTGGGAATCTTCGCAGTGTGACTTTTCCCAGCCTTAGAAGATTTTCCTCATACTCGTTGTGATTTGGATCATTCCAATTGGCAGGGAAAGGAAAACATAATACCACTGATCCTGGTGGGATTTGAAGTAGAGATTAAAAGATAATGAAAGGCTGCTCTTATTTTAATTTGTTGCAAATTATCGTCATCCAAAAATGTGGTATATTATCCTGCACCGTGCCGAATCGTGCCTGTACACAGCCGAACCTTCTCGTGTGAGAGTTATCTTGGATCCAGTCCAAATCCCAAGCAAATCTGGGCAAGCTATGTAAACGCAATTGATTCCAACAATATCTTGCTCTTCATAAAACTCTGTAGGAAATGGTTGCACAATATCATAAAAAAGTACACTATCCTCTTCATCCGCTGCTCTAGATGTCAGCTGCTCTACATCGGTGAGACCAAGCGCAGGCTTGGCGATCACTTCGCCCAACACCTTCGCTCAGTTCTCAATAACCAACCTGATCTCCCGGTGGCTCAGCACTTCAACTCCCTCTCCCATTCCGAATCCGACCTTTCTGTCCTGGTCCTCCTCCATGGCCAGAGTGAGTCCCACCATAAATTGGAGGAGCAGTGCCTCATATTTCGCTTGGGCAGTTTACACCCCAGCGGTATGAACATTGATTTCTCCAATTTCAGGTAGTCCTTGCTTTCTCCCTCCCCCCTTAACCTTCTGTGCTCCAGAGAATAAAGACCTAACTTATTCAACCTATCTCTGTAACTTAGTTGTTGAAACCCAGGCAACATTCTAGTAAATCTCCTCTGTACTCTCTCTATTTTGTTGACATCCTTCCTATAATTGGGCGACCAAAATTGTACACCATACTCCAGATTAGGTCTCACCAATGCCTTGTACAATTTTAACATTACATCCCAGCTTCTATACTCAATGCTCTGATTTATAAAGGCTAGCATACCAAAAGCTTTCTTTACCACCCTATCTATATGAGATTCCACCTTCAAGGAACTATGCACGGTTATTCCCAGATCCCTCTGTTCAACTGTATTCTTCAATTCCCTACCATTTATCATGTACGTCCTATTTTGATTTGTCCTGCCAAGGTGTAACACCTCACATTTATCAGCATTAAACTCCATCTGCCATCTTTCAGCCCATTTTTCCCTCCTTCCCCTCCCTTTCCCAGCTCTCCCACAGCCTACTGTCTCCGCCTCTTCCTTTCTTCTTCCCGCCCCAACCACCCCCACATCAGTCTGAAGAAGGGTCTCGACCCAAAACGTCACCTATTCCTTCACTCCATAGATGCTGCCTCACCCGCTGAGTTTCTCCAGCATTTTTATCTACCTTCGATTTTTCCAGCATCTGCTGTTCCTTCTTGAACTCTCCTCTTCACTGCTTGCTTCTAATGTCTCATTTTAAATTTCCACGGTTAATGGACAACAGTCACGTCCTTCACTGATGGTTTTTACAGTAAATACAATCTTTATATTCCCATGAGTACATGGTTTGCCACAAGCTGATTGATAGTTTCAGCTTATTATGCTCTGTGGTCAATTGTGTAGAAATGATTCACACAGACACTGAAATAGTCAATGGAATATTGTGGTAGGATACCGGTAACATGTGTTTTCTAAAATTCATTCATATCATTTGGTTGTCAATGGCAATTAGTATAAATGTTTGAAGAAGGGTCTCGACCCGAAATGTTCCTTCTCTCCGGAGATGCTGTCTGACCTGCTGAGTTACTGCAGCTTTTTGCGTCTATTTTCAGTTTAAACAATGTGCAATTGATGTATGTGCAGGAAGGCACTGCAGACGCTGGTTTACACCAAAGAAAGACACAAAATACTGGAATAACTCAGGCGGCATCTCTGGATAAAAAGAATGGGTGACGTTTCGGGTCGAGACCCTTCTTCAGACTGAAAATCAGGGGAGAGGGAGGCACAGAGATATGGAAGGGTAAGGCGTAAAAACAAGAGATCAAAGGGGATGAAAATCAAGGAGAAATATATGATCAGTGTGGACTTGGTGAGTCAAAGGGCCTGGTTCTGTGAAGTAGACTCTGTAACATCAATGCTCATCTTTAATTTCCCAATAAATAATTGCCAGCCACCGCTATGAAAGGCTCATTGGGAGTTTGATCTGAATGGTTTGTTGGGCCACTTTAGAGTATGATTAGGAGTCAACCACATGCTACATAGGGGACAGGCAGAGCCTATTTCCCAGGATGAAACTGTCAAATACTAGAGACCATAGCTTTAAAATGAGAAGGGCTAAGTTTAAAGGAGAAGTGAAGCAAGTTTTTTGACACAGAAGGTAGTGAGTGACTGGAATGTACTACCAGGGGTTGTGGTGGAGACAGATATGATAGTGGGATTTGAAACTTTTGGATAGGCACATTGATATGCAGGGAATGGGGAATGGGGGGGGGGGGATATGGATTATAAGCAGGCAAGTAAGAGGTAGGGGAAACAGGGGCCACAGTCTTAGAATAAAGGGGAAGCCATTTAAGACAGAGGAGAGAAAAAACGTTTTCACCCAGAGAGTTGTGAATTTATGGAATTCCCTGCCACAGAGGGCAGTGGAGGCCAAGTCACTGGATGGATTTAAGAGAGAATTAGATAGAGCTCTAGGGGCTAGTGGAGTCAAGGGATATGGGGAGAAGGCAGGCACGGGTTATTGATTGGGGACGATCAGCCATGATCACAATGAATGGCTCAAAGGGCTGAATGGCCTCCTCCTGCACCTATTTTCTATGTTTCTATGTTTCTATGTTTCTATGTATGGGCGGGCATGGTGGTGCAGCGCTAGAGTTGCTGCCTTACAGCAAATGCAGCGCCGGAGACCTGGGTTCGATCCCGACAACGGGTGCTGTCTGTACGGAGTTTGTGCGTTCTCCCCGTGACCTGCGTGGGTTTTCTCCGAGATCTTCGGTTTCCTCCCACACTCCAAAGACGTACAGGTTTATTGGTTAATAGGCTTGGTGAATGTAAAAAAAAATTCTCCCTAGTGGATATAGGATCGTGCTAATGTCCGGGGACCACTGGTCGGCGTGGACCCGGTGGGCCGAAGGGCCTAACTAAACTAAGTTGACCGTGTGTTTGATTGCACAATAGCCAGGCCAGATAGGCTCAACAGATTTCAAATCCTGTCCAGTTGCTTATTGTCATATGTACACATGTGGTGAGGTTCAGTACAATACAAATGTTAGATAGTAACTCAGTCGGTCAGGCAGCATCTCTGGAGAAAAGGAATCAATAACGTTTCGGGTCGAGACCCTTCTTCAGACTCAGAGTCAGGGGAAAGGGAAGCTAGTGGCATGAAAAGGTACAAGCAGGAACATCTTGCACCGACATCATAGACACAGAGACTCAGACAAAACATAAATCATACAGGACAGTGAATAGAATAAAACTGCCAGCATATCTCTGGAGAGGATCGTGGCCAGTGAGCAGACTGTGAGCTCACCCCCCGTGCCCTCGGAAGCATTCTAAATATTCCAACGTCAGCCAAGGGACGGGTTGAGGTGTCTGTGAAGGAGGCCCCTCACAATCCGGATCAGTATGGAGATTAGCCCGGTTTGCAGCGACACGGAGCGGTGATGGAAAACATCGACTGCATCGCCTGCCCAGGCCAACCTCCTACCTCACTAACCCTGTGCTGCCCCCAGGTCAACAGGCCATTAAGGCCATGAAAGCCTTTAAGAACTTGCTATTTGATAGGTACAAGTGCCGCCAGAAACATGGACACTTCTTGTGCAATGCCACAAAGGAAATCTACTATTTTTAACACTATAATATATCTGTGATAGACACAAAGTGGTGGAGTAACTCAGCGAGAAAAGGAATGGGTGACGCTTTTGCAGAAGGGTCCCGCCCCGAAACATCACCCATTCCTTCTCTCCAGAGACGCTGCCAGTCCCGCTGAGTTACTCTAGCATTTTGTGTCTATCTTTGGTTTAAACCAGCATCTGCAGTTTCTTTCTACACAATGTATTTGTGGTAGGCAGGTTAATGGAGAGTATTCTGTGGAATAAGCCAAATATGGGGTTGGATAGACAGGGGCTGATTACGAATAGTCAGCACTGTTCTGTACATGTGAGATCATGTCTCACAAATCTGATTGAGTTTTTGGAAGAAGTAACTAAAAAGTTTGATGAGAGCAAAGCTGTAGACATTGTCTATATGCAAGGCATTTGATGATCATCAAAAATTGAAGCAAGGTCTTGATCATTTGGGCAGGTGGGCTGAAGAATGGTTTGGGACAATACAGTACCACAGCAGTAGCATTGCTGTCTCACAGTGCCAGAGATGTGGGTTCGATCCTGACTGCGGGTGCTGTCTCGATGGAGTTTATTCATTTTCCCTGTGACCGCATCGATTTTCTCGAGGAGGAAAATGGTGCTCCAGCTTCCTCCTACACTCCAAAGATGTAGTTTGTAAGTTAATTGGCATCTGTAAATTGCAACTTGTCCCTAGCATGCAGGATGGTGCTAGTATACGGAGTGATTGCTGTTCGGCGCGGACTTAGTGGGCCGAAGGGCCTGTTTCCACGCTGCATCTCCAAAGTTAATGGAGTTTAATGTAGAATATTGTGTCAGGTGTTGGATTATAGACAATAGGTGCAGGAGTAGTCCATTCGGCCCTTCGAGCCATCATCGCCATTCAATGTGATCATGGCTGATCATCCACAATCAATACCCCGTTCCTGCCTTCCCCCCATATTCCTTGACTCCACTTTTTGTTAAGAGCTCTGTCTAGCTCTCTCTTGAAAGCATCCAGAGAACCAGCCTCCACTGCCCGCTGAGGCAGTGAATTCCACAGGCTCACAACTCTCTGTGTGAAAAAGTTTTTCCTCTTCTCCGTTATAAATGGCTTACCCCTTATTCTTAAACTGTGGCCCCTGGTTCAAATCAAACCAGGGCAGGACCTTCTCATGGAATAGCAGGGCGTGTTGTATAGCAGTGGGTTCTAGCAGTGCAGGTGCGTATTAATTTAAAGTGATGACACAGGTAGATAGGTACGTTAAGAAGGCTTTTGGTATATTGGCCTTCACCAGTCAGAGTACTGAGTATAGAAGCTGGAATGTTGAAGAAAGAACTGCAGATGCTGGAAAAATCGAAGGTAGACAAAAATGTTGGGGAGACTCAGTGGGTGAGTACTCACCCGCTGAGTTTCTCCAGCATTTTTGTCTACCTATAGAAGCTGAAATGTTATGTTACAGTTGTAAAAACATTGGTGAGGCCACATTTGGAGTATTGTGTTCATTTTTGGTCACCCTATTATAGGATGACCTGTTATGTTAGAAAGGGTGCAGAGAAGATTTACGAGGATGGTGCCAGGAGTCGAGGGCTTGAGCTATTGGGAGAGGTTGAGCAGGCGAGGTCTTTATTCCTTGGAGCGCAGGAGGATGAGGGGTGATCTTATAGAGGTGTAGAAGAGCATGATGGGGATAATGTAAATACACAAACTTTTTACACAAAGTAGATGAATCAAGAATCAGAGAACATAGTTGAAAGTGAGAGGGAAAAGGTTTAATAGGAACCTGAAAGGTAAACTTTCACTCAGAGTGTGGTGGGTGCATGGAACGATCTGCCATTTGAGGGGTTTTCTCCGGATGCTCCAGTTTCCTCCCACATTCCAAAGACGTACCAGTTTGTAGGTTCATTGGCTTCGGTAAAGATTTTAAATTGTCCCTAGTGTGTAGGTATGTTGCAAAGCCTACCTGAAGATCGCTGAAAATCTGTCCCAGCCCGTGTGCGCGATTTTGGCACCGTTTAGAGGGGGGCGGGTTTAAAACGCGATTTTCCCTAGGCTGTTCAAATCGAGGTTTTTCAGCCTAGTTAATTATTAACGAAAAATCGCTGGAAGATTCCGTAGCTGGAGCTATTTTTAGTTTTAAGGGCTTTATTTACTTGTTATAGTAGGTTAAAAATTAACCTCTAAACCCGTAACCACCGACAACGGGTCGAATCTCATACAGGGGAAAACAGAAGGTAGGCTGTTTATTTTTACATTAAAAAGGGCTTCTTAAGATCCTTTTATACAAAGTTTAATGATGCGAGTAGCTAATTTGGGGCCCATTATATCCCGCAGTATTTTTCTGGGCATTTGAGGGCACAAATCTACTGCAATGTGAATGTTCTAAACCAGCGCGTTCACAGGATCCCACTAGAAAGCTGATTTAAATGGACTTTAATTTACAGCAATTGAACACTAAATTCCTTCCATTTGGCCAATAAATTAATGTAAATGAGATTTTAAAATCATGTTTTATTGTGAATTATTTGTGAATATTATTTGGACACTTAGGATATTTAAAAATGTTAATCATTTATTAAGAAATGGATAGATGTTTAGATCTAGTAATTGAAGTTTGAAAATAGCTACAATTGGGTAACTAACTAATTATATGCTTTAATTTCAGGTCATCCAAGTAAGATTATTTTATATTTGTTTCAGAATGCTTCAATCTATGATAACTGAAAATTTCATTCAGTTCTCTTAATTTTTAAGAAAGTTATGGGCTTTTGACTGTCCACGATCACAGCTTTTTTGTTATGTCCATAGAAAATCAATAGGGAACAAGATGCTAATTTCCGAGTATGAAAATGGCCATAACGTTTTAAATACTTGAGATATGAAAGTGAATTAGGTGTCAAATTAAACTTCTTTTTATGCTTTATCTGATGGGATAAATTGCAGACTTGATTTTTAAAATCTTCAAACTTTTGTAACATTGCTATAGTGTGTAGGATAGTGCTAGTGTTCAGGGTGATTGCTGGTCGGTGTGGACTTGGTGTGCTGAAGGGCTGTTTCCATGCTGTATCTCTAAAACCTAAAATGAATGTACAGGTCGCCAAATAGTCAACGGGAATTAAAAGAACAAATATGCCAGGAGGTTGCAGACAACAGCAGGTCAACACATAATCCTCCGCCATTTCCGCCACCTCCAACGTGACCCCACCACTCGCCACATCTTCCCATCTCCCCCCATGTCTGCCTTCCGCAAAGACCACTCCCTCCGCAACTCCCTCGTCAATTCTTCCCTTCCCTCCCGCACCACCCCCTCCCCGGGCACTTTCCGTTGCAACCGCAAGAAATGCAACACCTGTCCCTTCACCTCCCCCCTCGACTCCATTCAAGGTCCCAAGCAGTCGTTCCAGGTGCGACAAAGGTTCACCTGTATCTCCTCCAACCTCATCTACTGCATCCGCTGCTCTAGATGTCAGCTGATTTACATCGGTGAGATCAAGCGTAGGTTGGGCGATCGTTTCGCCGAACACCTCCGCTCAGTCCGCAATAACCTACCTGACCTCCCGGTGGCTCAGCACTTCAACTCCCCCTCCCATTCCCAATCCGACCTCTCTGTCCTGGGTCTCCTCCATTGCCAGAGTGAGCAACACCGGAAATTGGAGGAACAGCACCTCATATTCCGTCTGGGGTCCTTGCGTCCTTATGGCATTAACATTGAATTCTCCCAATTTGGCTAGCCCGTGCTGTCTCCTCCCCTTCCTTAACCCTCGAGCTGTCTCCTCCCACCCTCCCATCCGCCCGCCCTCGGGCTCCTCCTCCTCCTCCCCTTTTCCTTCTTTCTTTCCCCACCCCCCATCAGTCTGAAGAAGGGTTTCGGCCCGAAACGTCGCCTATTTCCTTCGCTCCATAGATGCTGCTGCACCCGCTGAGTTTCCCCAGCAATTGTGTGTACCAGCAGGTCAACTAATGTTGTTGTAGTCGGGGATTTTAACTTTCCCAAAATTGACTGGGAAAATAATAGTGTGAAAGGTTTAGAAGGGGTGGAATTCATCAAATGTGTTCAGGAAAGTTCCCTGCGGCAATATGGAAAGGGCCCCACATGTTGGAGGGCAACACTTGATCTGGTCTTGGCAAATTGGGAAGGGCAAGTGGATGTAGTGTTTGTGGAGGAGCCTTTTGGGACTAGTGACCCCTGTTCGATAAGGTTATGATAGTTATGAATAGGGACAGAGAAGGCCCACGTGCTAAAATGCTAAATTGGAGTAAGGCCAACATTGAGGCTATGAAAGAAGGTCTCACTCAAGTTGAATAGAGTAGGCTGTTTGAAGGAAAAGGAACATTAGGAAAGTGGAGTGTTTTTAAAAGTGTGCTGACAAGAGTTCAGGATATGCACATTCCTGTTAGAGTGAAGGGTAAGGCAGGCCAATGTAAGGAAGCCTAGATGATGAGGGAAATTGAGGCTTTGGTCAAGAGTAATAAGGAGGCATGGGGCAAGTGTAGGTAGCTGGGATCAAGTGTATCTCTGCTGGAGTTTTAGGAACTCGCGGATGCTGTTTGTTGATTTCAGCTCAGCATTTAACACGATAATCCCCCAGCATCTGGTGAGCAAACTGGCACCCCTAGGTTTCAATACCATACTATGCAACTGGATCCTGGATTTCCTTTCTGAAAGACCCCAGTCTGTGCGGGTGGGGAAGAACACCTCCTCGGTCATCACACTGAGCACCGGATCCCCTCAGGGCTGTGTCCTGAGTCCGCTGCTCTTCACATTGATGACACATGACTGTGTCGCCAGGTCCACTACTAACCATATCATCAAATACGCGGATGACACAACAGTAGTGGGCCTCATCCGCAATAACGACGACCAGGCATATAGAGAGGAGGTGGAACAGCTCGTGAGCTGGTGCAGCAGGAACAACCTTCTCCTAAATGTGAACAAAACCAAGGAGATTGTCGTCGATTTCAGAAGGAAAATTCAGCCCAGTCACACTCCACTTTGCATCAACAACTCAGCAGTGGAGCAGGTGAAAAAGATCAAGTTCCTGGGGGTGCATATAACGGACACCTTAAACTGGTCCACAAACATTACATCTCTGGCAAAACGGGCACAGCAGCGGTTGTACTTCCTCCGCAGGTTGAGAAGTTTACACCTCCACCCTCCCATCCTCGCCACTTTCTACAGAAGCACAATTGAGTCGGTCATGACCAGCTGCATCTCTACGTGGTGCGGCAGCTGTACAGCTGCGGACTGGAAGTGCCTTCAGAGAGTGGTGAGGACAGCGGAAAAAATCATTGGGACTTCTCTTCCTTCAATCATGGACATGGGGTACAAGCGCTGTCTGATTAGAGCTAAGGGGATTACCAGAGCCCCCACACACCCACAATTCGGACTGTTTATACTGCTTAACTCTGGGAGGAGGTACCGCAGCATGAAGAGCGGGACAACCAGGTTCTGCAACAGCTTCATCCCCCAGGCCATAAGATTACTGAACAATCAACAAAACCGAGGCTAGAACTTTTTAAATATCGACACTTTAAAAAAAAAAAAACTTTTTATATATATTTATTTTACAGAACCATGCACATGAGGCATTTTTATGGATGCACCTAGCACTTTTACTTTTACTATTTACCTGATTGGAGAGTCAAATGCAACGAAATTTCGTTCAAGGTGCACCGTGTCTAGGTGTATATCTGAATGACAATAAAGTTTTCATTCATTCATTCATTCATAAACAGAACTCGGTAGGGCAACAAGGTGGCCAGGAGATAGCTCTGGCAGGGAGCATTAAAGATAATCCCAAGAGATGTTATGTACAGAAAGGGAGAGTAACTAGAGAGAGAGAGTGGGACCTCTCAGGAATCAAAGTGGTCACCTCTGTGTGGAGACCACAGGAGATGGGCAATGAGTATTTCTCTTCTGTATTTACAGAGGAGAAAGACAGGAGGATGGAGGAACTTGGGGCAGTCAATGGAAGTGTCCTGAGAGCAGTTAGTGTTACGGTCGAAGATGTGCTGAAGGTACCATAGTGTATGAAGGCAGACAAATCTCCAGGGCCTGATCAGATATATCCGAGGATACTGTTGGAAACTAGAGAGGAAAATCAGGGGCCCTGGTTAAAATTTACGAGTCGTCATTCAACACAGGAGAGGTGCTGGAAAACTGGAGGGTGGCAAATGTTGTACCTCTATCAAGAAGGGCTACAGGGAAAATGCTGGAAATTGTAGGCTGGTGAGCTTAACACCGTAGTTGGAAAGTTACGAGAGAATATTCTGAGGGACATTTAGATGAACAAGGGCTGATTAGGGATAGTCAGCAGGCAAGTGGGACTAGTGCAGCAGGGACACGTTGGTCGGTGAGGGCAAGTTGGGCTGTAGTTGGGCACAGTTGTTTCCACACTGTATCACTCTTCGAGGAGATTTTCTCAATTCTAAATTGGTTCAATGATTAACCAAATGTTGTTCCCCAAATGCAGTAAATGCACAGAACAGGTTTTATTCTAAATACTCTGAAATTTGGTGGATATGGTTCGCAAAAATGTGGCAATTAAACAAACTCATAAAAACGTCCTGGAGAACTGAAGATTATTTGACTCTTTTTCCTGGCCTTGACTGCAGTCGGAACTTGTTATAGATTCAGCCCAGCTCATTCTATTTGCAAGCAAGAGAATAAGAAAACATGCCAAGGTGAAAATGATGACACGGCCTTATCTTTCCCCAGAATTCCCAAGTTTACATAATTGCCATTTAATAATAGCTTGAATCTGATGCCCGACACAATTGATTTCTTGAATCATTTTTCACAGCTGCTGTGATCGCCAAGGGTAAGTTAGCCTTGAGCTTCTTGCAAACTTTCAATCCTGAAGCAGTTATATGAACAAAGAACGCATAGCTGCTTGAGGAACTCAGAATACAGACACAAAAAGCTGGAGTAACTCAGCAGGACAGGCATCTCTGGAGAGAAGGAATGGGAGGGTCTTGGGCCTCTCACCCATTCCATTGGACTACCGTGGTGCAGCGGTAGACTCGCTGCCTTACAGCGAATGCAGCGCCGGACACCTGGGTTCGATCCCGACTACGGGTGTTGTCTGTACGGAGTTTGTACGTTCTCACCGTGACTTGTGTCGGTTTTCTCTGAATTCTTCGGTTTCCTCCCACACTCCAAAGACATACAAGTTTGTAGGTTCATTGGCTTGGTAAATGTAAAATTTGTCCTTAGTGGGTGTCCGGTGGGCGGCTCGACTCACGGCGCAGCGGCCTCTGCGGTCCGTCTGTATTTTTATTATTTTTTGTCTTGTTTCAATGTAGTTTTTATTTTTTTTGACGGGGTATGTGTGTGTGGGGGGGCGGGGGGTGGGGAAACTTTTAAAATCTTTCCCCTGCACGGAGAACCCGACCCTTTCCTTGTCGGGTCTCCATTGTCGTTGGGGCTGAGCAACGTGGAGCGGCCTCCAGCAGGAACGACCTGGGGCTCCAGTCGCGGAGCTGCGGACCTACTCACCATCGTAGAGCTGGCCGAGTTCGGAGCGGGAGGAGCGGTGGTGGCGCGCGGCTGCGACCTGACCCCGGAGATTCGGAGGCTTACCGCAGGTCTGGTGTACAGTAATACCGGGAGCCCGCGGGTCCCTGGTGGGAGACCGCTTTTCGGGGCTTCCGCAACGGCGATTTCTCCCGCCCGAGTTGCGGGGTCGAAGAGTACCTGGAGCGGGGCCTTACATCACCGCCCCGCGCGGCTTGAAATGGCTGCGGGACTTTGCTAGCGCCCGCCGGGGGCTCCAACACCAAGACCCGGAGCGTGGCCTTGCATCACCCGGCGTGGCTTTAATGGCCGCGGGACAATTACCAATTACCAATTGTATTGTACCAATACAATTACCAATTACCAACCTCAATGAGGTTCAAATGACAAATAAAATTGTATTGTATTGTATTGTATTGTGTAGGATAGTGTGAATGTGCAGGGATCGCTGGTTGGCACGAACCTGGTGGGCTGAAGGGCCTGTTTCCGTGCTGTATCTCTAAACTAAACTAAACTAAACTAAACTAAACTAAACTAAACTAAACTAAACTAAACTAAACTAAACTAAACTAAACTAAACTCTTCAGCTATGGTCTCACCCATACTCACCGCCACAGCCACATGTTCTTCCCCGACACTGAGTCCAGATGAAGACTCCAGATACGAAACATTGACTGTCCATTCCCCTCCATGGCCTGCCTGACCCGTTGAGATCCCCCAGTAGCTTTCCTTTATTAGCTACAAATTCCAGCATTGGCAGTCTCTTGTTCTGCAGGTTATATCAATTTATATCCACCTGATTTCTACTTATGCTTGAATTCGCAAGAGGTCCTCATAAATTCTTCCTCCTTGTTTCTCAACTACTGTATCATGCACAGACTATGGCAAAGTGAGTGACATCTAGGAAATATAACAAGAGGAATCGAATATAGGAGCAAAGAGGTCCTTCTGCAGTTGTATAGAGCCCTAGTGAGGCCACACCTGGAGTATTGTGTGCAGTTTTGGTCCCCTAATTTGAGGAAGGACATTCTTGCTATTGAGGGAGTGCAGCGTAATAATAATAATAATAATAATAATAATAATAATAATAATAATAATAATAATAATAATAATAATAATAATAATAATAATAATAATAATAATAATAATAATAATAACAATAATAATATATTTTATTGTCATTGCACATCAGTGCAACGAGATTTAGTATGCAGCTTCCAACCGATGTAAAAGAAAAGTAAAATAAATAAATAAGCTGTGTGACGTGACCATCCGAGGGAGACAGTCCAGGGGGGATGGGGGGCACTCAGCAGGGCCGGTTCAGAGCCGCTATAGCTCTAGGGATGAAGCTGTTTCTGAGTCTGGAGGTTCGGGCGTAGAAAGCCTTGTAACGTCTGCCGGAGGGAAGTAGTTCGAACAGTCTGTTACAAGGGTGTGTGGAGTCTTTATGGATGCTGATGGCCTTCCTGAGGCACCGTGTGTGGTAGATACCCTCCAAGGCTGGTAGCTGTGTCCCAATAATCTTCTGCGCTCTGTGGACGACGCGCTGAAGAGCTCTCCTCTCTGCCTCCGTGCAGCTGAGATACCACACAGAGATGCCATACGTTAATATGCTCTCTGTGGTGCAGCGGTAGAACGTTGTCAGCAGCTGTTGGGGCAGACCAGTCTTTTTTAATGTCCTCAGGAAGAACAGTCGTTGCTGTGCCTTCTTGACCAGCGCAGCGGTGTTGGTGGACCATGTGAGGTCCTCTGAAATGTGAGTTTCATCACCGTTGGTGATCAGCCCACTCACTGTTGTGTCGTCTGCAAACTTCACGATGGTGTTGGTGTCGAATGCAGGAACACAGTTGTGAGTGAAGAGGGAGTAGAGCATGGGGCTTAGTACACAGCCCTGTGGTGTGCCGGTGCTCAGGGTGCTAGTGGAGGACAGGTGCGGGCCCAGTCTCACTGCCTGCGGTCGCTCCGTCAGAAAGTTCAGGATCCAATCGCATATCGGCGAACTGAGGCCTAGCTGGTGGAGTTTGGTGGTGAGCTTGGTGGGGATGACCGTATTGAATGCAGAGCTATAGTCAATGAAGAGCATCCTCACGTACGTGCCCTGTCTGTCCAGGTGAGTCAGGACAGTGTGAAGGGCCAGAGAGATGGCATCCTCTGTTTATCTATTTGCCCTGTATGCAAATTGATGAGAGCCCAGTGAGGCAGGGATGCTGGATTTGATATGGGAGAGGACCAGCCTTTCGAAGCACTCCATTGGGATTGGAGTTAGGGCAACCGGGCGGTAGTCGTTCAGGTTGGTGACTTTAGACTTTTTCGGCACCGGCACTATGGTAGCTGTTTTCAGGCACTTGGGGACCGTTGCCAGAGATAGAGACAGATTGAAGATTGTCGTAAATACCTCCACCAGCTGTACAGCACAGTCCTTTAGTACCCTTCCCTGGACTCCATCCGGGCCTGCAGCCTTGCGTGGATTGATCCTACGCAGAGCGCACTGTACCTCCTGAGTGCTCAGTGTTAAGGCCTGTCCCTCCGCCATGGCCGGGGTTATTCCACTCCTTGTGGTGTTGCCAGTTTCGAAGCGGGCAAAGAAGGTGTTTAGTTCGTTGGCCAGTGTGATATCATCGTGGGGGCAGGCGAGGCTGCTCTTGTAGTCAGTGATGTCCCTGACACCCTGCCACATGCTTCTGGTGTCCGTGGTATTGAAGTGGTCTTCCACCCTTTGCCTGAGGATGTCTTTGGCCTTTTTTATGCCTTTGTTCAGGTTCGACCTGGCCGCACTGTAGGCAGTAGTGTCCCTGGATTTAAAGGCATTGATGCGTGCCCTTAGTAGATCCTGAACCTCCTTGTTCATCCAGGGTTTCCGGTTTGGGAACATCTTTATTTGCTTGTCCACTGTGACAGTCTCCACACAGTAGTTGATGTAGGAGAGCACAGTGGATGTGTACTCCTCCAAGTCTACCTCTGTACCACTGGTAGCCTGTTGTGCAAACAGGTCCCAGTCGGTGCGATCAAAGCAGTCCTGGAGTTGTAGGGTGGCGTCCTCGGGCCATATTTTGACCGTCCTTATTGCAGGTTTGGTCTTGCGGATGAGGGGTTTGTATGCAGGCAGTAGAAACAATGAGAGGTGATCGGATTGTCCCAGGGATGGGCAGGGGAGAGCTCTGTATGCGTCCTTGATGTTGGTGTACACTTTATCCAGCGTGTTTGAGCCTCTGGTAGGGCACTGCACATGCTGGTGGAATTTGCGGAGTGTGGCTCGTAGGTTACAAGGTTAATTCCCGGGATGGCGGGACTGTCATATGCTGAGAGAATGGAGCAGCTGGGCTTGTACACTCTGGAGTTTAGAAGGATGAGAGGGCATCTCATTGAAACATATAAGATTGTTAAGGGCTTGGACACACTAGAGGCAGGAAACATGTTCCCGATGTTGGGGGAGTCCAGAACCAGGGGCCACAGTGTAAGAATAAGGAGCAAGCCATTTAGAACGGAGACGAGGAAACACTTTTTCTCACAGAGAATGGTGAGTATGTGGAATTTTCTGCCTCAGAGGGCAGTGGAGGCAGGTTCTCTGGATGCTTTCAAGAGAGAGCTAGATAGGGCTCTTAAAAATAGCAGTCAGGGGATATGGGGAGAAGGCAGGAACGGGGTACTGATTGGGGATGATCAGCCATGATCACATTGAATGGCGGTGTTGGCTCGAAGCACTAAATGGCCTCCTCCTGCACCTATTGTCTATTGTCTATTATCAAATGGTTGGAAATTCCATTCTTCTTCCCCTCCACTTTAAAGATGCAAAATACCAAGTTTAGAATAGAAGTACAGAGGTTTCAAAAATAAAGGTGAGGTAAAAAATAAATAAAAAATGAGGTAAATCCCTATAAAATAAAAGAGGGAATAGGCTTTTGGTACAATGGCCTGCATCAGTCATGGTATTGAGCATAGAAGTTGAGACATTATGTTACAGTTAAACAACACAGTGGTGAGGCAACATTTGGAGTACTGTGTCCAGTTTTGGCCAGGATGTCATTAAACTGGAAAGAGTGCAGAGACAATGAATGAGGATATTGCCAGGACTTGAGGACCTGAACGAAAGAGAAGGGTTGAGCAGGCTAAGACCGAGCTTACTCCTTGGGGCACGAGAGATTGAGGGGTGCCATACAGCACAGAAACCAGCCCCTCAGCCCAACTTATCCATGCTGACCAAGATGTCCCATCTAATGTAGTAACTCGAAACCTTCCCTATCCAATTACCTGCCCAAGTGTCTTTTAAATGTTGTTATAGTATCTGCCTCAACGACCTCCTCTGGCAGCCATTCCAAATACCTACCTGAGTGAAAATGTTGACCCTTAGGTTTCTATTAAATCTTGCCCCTCTCACCTTAAACCGATGTCCTCTGTTTTTTGATTCCCCTACCCTGGGTAAAGACACATTCACCCTGTCTATTCCTCTCATGATTTTATACACTGCTGTAAGATCATCCCTGAGCCTCCCACGCTCCAAAGAAAAATGTCCTGGCCTGCTCAACCTGTAGCAGTATCTCAACCCCTTGAATTCTAGCAATGTCCTCCTGTCTTCTTTCCAGCTTAATAACATCCTTCCTGTAGCAGGGTGACCAAAATCGAACACAGTACTCCAAACATAATGTCCCAACTCCTATACTCAATGGATTTCTATACTCAATACCCTGACCGATGAAGTCCAACATAACAAAAGCCTTTTGTACTACCTTATTTACCTGTGTGGCCACTTTCAGGGAACTATGTTCCTTTGGCAGCTGCACCCACGACCAAGCAGTCCTTTTTAGGGTCCACTCTGCTCACCCCACTTGGGGAAAGGGCTAGAAAAGGGGCCCTAAAAATAGCCTGCCTCAAACTTACCGACTGGATTACCGCATCCAGAGGTATCACCACACGGGGTCAGAAACACAGAAATATGAATATGAACTTTGGAGCATGGAATGTGCGCACATTAATGGATAGTGCAACCAGTAACAGAGCAGAGAGGAGAACCGCCATCATCGCAAGAGAACTGAGAAGATGCCGGATAAACATAACTGGCCTTTCTGAAAGCAGGCGGGCAGACAAAGGACAACTGAAGGATGAGAAGGATGGCTACACTTTCTTCTGGAAATGAAAAGCTGCTGATAAGCCCAGGATCCATGGTGTTGGGTTTGCCATCAGGAACCAGCTCATCAGCCACCTCTCTGAACTTCCTGTGGGAATCAGTGAGCGTCTCATGACCATCCATCTGGTGCTTGCCAACAACCAGATGGCAACAGTTGTGAGTATGCCCCTACTTTAGACTATGAAGAGGAAGTAAAATAGATCTTCTATGCCTGCTTGGACAAGACACTGGATAGGATATGAAAGGATAAGAGAGGATAAGATTATTCTCCTAGGGGACTTCAACGCCAGGGTCAGCCGGGACCAACACCTCTGGAAGGTACCATAGGAAAGGAAGGCATCGGGAACATCAACTCCAATGGAGCTCAGCTTCTCAGCAAATGTGCTCAGCATGACCTCATCATCACTAACATCCTCTTTCACCAGAAAAACAAACGTAAGACATCTTGGAGACACTCACGCTCCAAACAGTGGCATCTCGTTGACTATGTCATCGTACGAGCCAGTGACGTGAACATCACAGGGCCATGACTGATACAGCTGGACAGATCATCACCTCATCCACTCCATGATGTCCATCAAACTCAAGAGGAAGAGGAGGATTCAAATGAAGCAGATCCGGCCAAGGCTGAGCCTTGAAAACCTTGACTGCCACCCAGCAGCGACTTCAGGCTTCTCTTGGGGAAAGCCTCCAACAGGAATGACAGAGGATATTGAAGAGCACTGGAGCCAGCTCAAATCCACCATCCTTGATACCTGTAAAAACATCCTTGGGTGCAAGTCCAGAAAACACCAGGACTGGTTTAATGAGAATGACACAGAGATAGAACAGCCCATCTCCAAGAAAAGGAAATCCTTTCGTGCCTGGCAAAATGATGTAACCTGCAAGGCCAAAGAGCAACTCACTCCAGAGCCAATTAGCGGCTCATTCCAGAGCCAATGTGGCCATCCAGAGCTGGGTAAGGGAGCTTAAGAACTCATGGTGGACCTTAATAGGTTGAAGGCCTAGAGCAAAGTCAGTAACACCACCATCATGGAGCTTCAGTATGCGGACGACTGCTCCATTGGAGCACACTCTGCAGAAGATCTCCAGGGCATCCTGAATGCCTTTGCCAAGGCATACAGAACCTTAAATATCAAGAAGACCCAGGTCCTATATCAACCTCCACCCAACCAGCCATCTACCCAGCCCACTATAAACGTGCACGACACCACTCTTGAAAACGATGACCACTTCCCCTACCTTGGCAGCATTCTTTCCTCAAAAGCTGACATCGACTCTGAGGCCAACCATCGCCTGCGTTGTGCCAGCGGAGCCTACGCCAGACTCAGGAAAATAGTTTTTGAAGACCTAAAGGCTCAAACAAAACTGCTGGTCTACAGAGCTGTTGTCCTCCCCACCCTGTTGTATGGAGCCGAGGCATGGACCACCTACAGCAGGCACCTGAGAGCCCTGGAACAATACCATCAAAGATCCTTACGAAAGATTCTGAGGAGCAGCTGGGAGGACAAACGCACCAACATCAGCATTTTGGAGGAAGCCAACATGACCAGCATCACCACCACAATAATGCAGCACCAACTTCGATGGACTGGCCATGTCATGCACACGTCCAACACACGTCTCCCTAAACAAATCCTGTACTCTGATGCGGGCCAAAGAAATGCTTCAAGGACAACATCAAAAACAGTCTGAAGAAATTCCACATCACATCGAGCAACTGGGAGCACATTGCACTGGACAGGCGCTCCTGGAGGAAATCCGTGCAGGAAGGAGCTGCATGAAATGGAACTACGCCGTGTCGCAGAGACAAAGGGACAGCACCATAAGGAGAGAGAGAAGGGGTCTCGACGACTACCAACCACCGCCAGTCTCCACTGCCCACGTTGCACCAAGGTGTGTGGATCGTGGATCCTATGGAGAGGAGAGGACAGTCATACTTGTTTCGAGTGACTGCCGATGATGATGATGATGAACCTGCACACTTAGCTCTGCTCTACTCCTCAGGGTCCTACCATTCACTGTGAAGGTCCTGCCCTGGTTTGACTTCCCAAATTGCAGCACCTCACACTTATCTGTATTACATTCCATAAGGCAGGGGTCGGCAATGTATGGCCCACGGGCCGGATCCTGCCCCTAACCTGAAATCAGGCCCCTAACCCGAAAGGGGGCCCCGCGCCAGAGTAATCTATCTCGGATCGGGTAGATGTACCCCGGGTAGAGGGGGGAGAGAGGGGCGGAGAGAGAGTAGAGGGGTGGAGGTGGAAGAAAGGGGTAGACGGGGAGGGGGGTGTGAAGGGGAATGGAGAAGGGGGAGAGGGAGAGGTGGGTCGTTAGCTCACGGCAGCGCTTCATGCACAGCCCCAGCTCCCCCCCTCTCTCTCCCCGTGGAGACACGGTGAACAATACATGGACGGCCGGGCCGGGGGTTGGAGCAACGTTCACAAACCTCGGCCTCAGCTCACACCCGTCCACCCGGACCCCGGCATCTGCTCCCGCCACCGGCCCTCTCCCTCCCTTCTCTCCTTCCCTTCCCTTCCCTCCCTCCCTTCCCTCCCTCCCTTCCCTCCCTCCCTTCTCTCCTTCCCTTCCCTCCCTCCCTTCTCTCCTTCCCTCCCTCCTTTCTCTCCTTCCCTCCCACACACACATAACGCACAGACAACTAACACACACACATAACGCACAGACAACTAACACACACAACTGGGTTAGGATGGGGTAGAAGCCCCAAGGGTAGGATGGGGCTGAAGCCCAAAATGTAATGCCTGGACTGGTTTTTCACCAATGGTTATTGGTTTTCCAGGATCTATTTAATTAAATTACTTGTTCTTTTCATTTCACAGTTACTAAAACAGTCACGTGGTATTGTAACTATGTGCTTTTCAGAGGTGATATACACATTTTGTTTGTTACTTGTAGGCTTACATGTATGCAATTTTATATTAAAATGTAGCTTAGATCTGTTTGGTCCATTAACTCGCAGGCACTTTTTAAGCGCACATTTTGATTACTTTCCATTCAACCATAGAGATATGAAGTCTATGGTAGACTTTAGTTATATTTCTATAATTCTACAGACCTTGGCTGGGAACCTGGGGCTCACCAAAATTGTTCCCAATTGGGCCCCGCCCCTCCTAAGGCCGGCCCTGATACCAACTATGTCAATGTCTCTGTAAATTCGCCAATCATGCCTTGTACAAACTTATCCAAATCATTAATGTAAACTACAACCAACAATGGGTCCAGCACCACACCCTGAGGCCCACCGCCCATCACGGACCTCCAGTCTGACAAGCACCCTCCACCACTACCTTGCCCTTTCTTCCATGAAGCCAACTCTGTATCCAGTTAGCTCGATCTGTAAAAACAAGGAACTACAGATGCTGGTACACAAAAAAAGACACAAAGTGCTCGAGTAACTCAGCTGGTCAGGCAGCATCTCTCGAGAACATGGATAGGAAACGTTTCGGATCGGGACTTTTCTTCAAACAGCTGCTGAGGTCCTACTGCTCTCCTGCTCCAAAGGCTTGGATAGAGTGGATGTTTCCACTAGTGGGAGGCTCTCAGACTAGAGGTCATAGCCTCAGAATTAAAGGTCATTCCTTCAGGAAGGAGATGAGGTGAATCTGGGGAATTCTTTGCCACAGAAGACTCTGTGGGCCAATGGATTTTTTAAAGGCAGAGATATATAGATTCTTGATTAGTTTGGGTGTCAGGGGTTATGGGGAGAAGTCAGGAGAATGGGGTTAGGAGTTAGAAATAGATCAGCCATGATTGAATGGTGGAGTAGACTTGATGGGCAAAATGACCTAATCCTTCTCCTATCACTTATGACCTCCCCTTTCAACGGGGGGAAATGGGATTAGCTTAGATGGGGCATTTAGGTCGCATGGAGGAGTTGTGCTAAAGGCACTGTTTCCACGCTGTGTGACTCTATTAGGTATGTTACAAAACTTACCTTCAGCGGCGCTGCAGTTCTGTCACTGGCCGTGTGCGCGACTTTGGCACCTTTGAGGAGGGCTACAATTAGGAACCTAACTAATTATATGCTTTAATTTCAGGTCATCCAAGTAAGATTGTTTCATATTTGTTTCAGAATGCTTCAATCTATAATAACTGAAAATGTCATAATTTTAATGAAAGTTATGGGCTTTTGACTGTCCTTGATCACAGCTTTTGTGTTAAGTCAATGGAAAAGCAATAGGGAACAAGATGCTAATTTCAGAGTATGAAAATGGCCATAATTTTTTTAATACTGAAGGTATGAAAATGAATTAGGTGTCAAATTAAACTTCTTTTTTTGATTTATCTGATGGGATAAAATGCAGACTTGATTTTTAAAATCGCAACATTTTGTAGCATTGCTACTCTATGACTCCAAGTCGAGAGTAGTCTCTAAACCTGGTTAACTGTTTTCTGTTCTTCCCATATTTTTCATCCAGTTCTTACCTCAGCTGCAAAAATCTAGCAGTCGACCTGGTAGCACTGCTGTGATATCATCCCCTGTTTTATTTACACAGCAGCGGTAATTGCTGTTCAAACTCCATCCATGGACAGCGCCCAATAAGTATGCTGAGGCTTGCGTTCCAGTTCTTTAACCTCACCTACTCCAGGCAAAAGCAGGAGAAAGAAATTAAGGTGTAGGAAAGAACTGCAGATGTTGGTTTAATCCGAAGATAGACACAAAAAACTGGTGTAAATCAGCGGGTCAAACAGCATCTCTGGAGAGAAGGAATAGGTGACGTTTTGGGTCGAGACGCTACAGGTATCTCCCTTGCAATTTTGTATCGGTGAACAATGTGACCCAGTTCTGCCAATTGTTCTGTCAGAACTATATCAGCAAGGTTCTTATGAGAACAGAAAGTGGGGAACTTCATGAAATAAACGTCGCAAAATGTTGGTTTTATGAAGTATTAAGACTCCAGGACTATTCTTTTTCATAAAGGGGAGAGGTGGTGACTTCTAAAATTCACGATGACAATAAGCTACACATCAGGAAATGTTTAGTCAAGGAAATGAACTGTAGAAAGTGGATTGGTCCTGGAAGCCTGTTTGTTCTGATTAATTTAACTATTTAATTACCACTCCCGGTGAGCCGCGGGTCGTGTAACAGTTCACTGGCTCGCCAGCTGCCTGTCACATCTGCGGAAAGGAAGAGACCGTGTTCCATATGTATATGGATTGTGAGAGGTTACAGTCCCCGTACGAGTGTCTGAAGGGGCTGCTCCTCATGTTTTGGCTGCACTTTAGCCCCATGCTCCTGGTCGCAGAGGGGGGAGGGTCGGGAGGGAGGCTCCCTGTCGGTTTGCACCTGGGCCTGGCCAAGATGGCTATTCGCGGGTCCATGCAGCGCGCGGTCGAGGGTTCTGTCCGAGTTGCGTGCCCGTCCCTCTTCCAGGCCTACGTCTGTGCCCGTGTGTTCCTGGAAAGTGAACACGCCGTGCCCACGGGGACTCTGGAGGCCTTCCATCAACGCTGGTAGCCACGGGAGGGTCAAGTGTACTGTAGATAAAATTGACAATATTTTAATCTGATAACTGTTTGACTGTAAACTGCCAATGGCAGTCTTGGTTTTGTTACTACTGTGTAGTTGTGTATAATGGAATAAAAGCATGAGGTGCGGACAGGACATTCTGTGGCGGCAGGCGAGACTCAAGGATGGTCTGTTGCCTCTCTGGTGCTAGGGTTCAAGATATCTCAGACTGACTCCAGAACATCCTCGAGAGGGAAGGTGAGCAGCCGGAAGTGGTTGTGCACGTGGACACAAATGACATCGGGAAAAAGAGGAAGGAGGTTCTGCAACGTGCTAGTGTGGTTATCTCTGCATTGCTTCCAGTACCTTGTGCTGGTGAGGGCAGGAACAGGGAGAAAGGGGATCTGAATGTGTGGCTGGGAGCAAGGATTTAGATTTATAGACCACTGGGATCACTTCTGGGGTAGGGGTGGCCTGTACAAAAGGGACGGATTACACCTTATCTGGAGGGGGACCAACATTCTGGCAGGCGGGGGGGGGGGGGGGGGGGGGGGGGGGTGGGGGGGGGGGGGCGGGATAAGAGAGTAAGGTCAGTTGAAATAGTAACCGGTGTGAGAGGGGAGGTGAATACCGAATTAAAAATGTTATAAATGAATGCGCAAATTATTAGAAATAAAGTGGATGAGCTTGAGGCTCAGTTAGAAATTGGCAAGTTTGATGTTGTGGGAATTACAGAGACATGGCTGCAGGAGGACCAGGGCTGGGAACTGAATATTCAGGGGTAAACGTCCTATCGAAAAGACAGACAGGTGGGCAGAGGGGGTGGGGTAGCTCTGTTGGTGAGGAATGAAATTCAGTCCCTTGTGAGGGCTGACATAGAATCAGAAGATGTAGAGTCATTGTGGATAGAACTGAGAAATTGTAAGGGTAAAAAGACCCTAATGGGAGTTATCTACCAGCCCCCAAACAGTAGCCTGGAGATAGGGTGCAAATTAAATCAGGAATTAAAATTAGCATGTAACAAAGGTGGTTATGGGAGATTTCAACATGCAGGTAGACTGGGAAAATCAGGTTGGGACTTGACCCCAAGAAAGGGAGTTTGTAGAGTGCCTCTGAGATGGATTCGAAGAGCAGCTTGTACTGGAGCCTACCAGGGAGAAGGTAGTTCTGGATTTAGTGTTGTGTAATGAACTGGATTTGATAAGGGAACTCAAGGTAAAGGAACCATTAGGAGGTAGTGACCATAATATGATAAGTTAATCTGCAATTTGAGAGGGAGGGGGAAATGGGAAGTGTCAGTATTACAGTTGAACAAAGGGGGCTGTGGAGGCATGAAGGAGGAGATGGCCAAAGTTGACTGGAAAGGGACCCTAGCAGGGATGACAGTGGAACAGCAATGCCAGGTATTTCTGGGTATAATGCTGAAGGTACAGGATCATTGCTTTCCAAAGAGGAAGAAAGATTCTAAAGGGAGTAAGAGGCGACCGTGACTGACAATGGAAGTCAAAGACAGTATAAAAATAAAGGAGAAGACGTATAACATAGCAAAGATGAGCGGGAAGCCAGAGGAATGGGTAACGTTTAAACATCAACAGAAGGTAACTAAAAAGGGAATACGGGGAGAAAAGATGAAGTATGAAGGTAAAACGCTAGCCAATAATATAAAGGAGGATAGTAAAAGCTTCTTTAGGTAAGTGAAGATGAAAAAATAAGGCAGAAACAGGTGAATTTATTATGGGTATCAAGGAAATGGCAGACGAGTTGAACAGGTACTTTGGTTCGGTCTTCACATTAGGAAGACACAAACAATCTCCCAGATGTATTAGGAGACAGAGGGTGATGGAGGAACTGAAGGAAATTCTAATTAATCAGTGTGTTGGGTAGACTGATGGGACTGCATCCCAGAGTTCTCAAGGAGGTGGCTCTCGAAATCATGGACGCATTGGTGATAATTTCCAATGTTCTCTAGATTCTGGATCAGTTCCTGTGGATTGGAGGGTAGCTAATGTTATCCCACTTTTCAAGAAAGGAACGAGAGAGAAAACAGGAAATTATAGACCAGTTGGCCTGATGTGGGTGGAGACCGGAGCTCCTGGAGAAAACCCAAGCGGTTCAGTTCAGTTTAGTAAAAGCTTTTGTTGCATGATAAGCAGCCAGTGGAAAGACAATACATGGTTACAATCGAGCCATTCACAGTGCACAGATATATGATAAGGGAATAACGTTCAGTGCAAGATAATGCCAGGAGAGTCCGATCAAAGATAGTCTGATGGTAGTTCAGGACTGCTCTCTGGTTGCAGTAGGATGGTTCAGTTGCCTAATACCTGGTCATGGGGAGAACGTAAAAACTCTGCACAGAAAGCACCCGTGGCCGGGATGCAACCTGGGTCTCTGGCCCTGTGAGGCAGTCAGATACTCACACACATTTAACTATCTGGCCCAGCCCTGGGCTCAGCACCGAATCCAGAGTGGAGCACAGGCTTGTTAATTTCAGCATCAAGTGATGGATTGCTGGTGATTGCGGTCTGAAACTAGACCTCCAGATTAAAAAAGACAAGTAGGTCATTTACTGCATGACAAATAGGTCACGCAGTAAATGATGCCGATAGCTTCCCCTCTTGCTCTACATAGTGGCCTCAAAGGACTGAGTTGGACTAATATCTACTCAGACAGAGCCAGTGAATTTAGAGAAATTAGATGAAATTCTCCAATTAGCTTCCTGGTTTTCACGTTGAGAAACACAGCAGAAAGAAGCCGGCAAATTACAGTGAAGGTTTCAGGCAAAAATGGAGAAAGAGCAAAACTGGCAAAAGATGACAGGAATCATGGGCTGAACGTTAATTGTGCAGGTGTGCGTGCCTGGGAGTGGGTGGGGGCATGTTCATCACATCAAAGAGCCAGGTCAAACCCATGGACTTGCACATTCAATGGCAAGGCATCAGGTTGCACGAGCAAAGCCTTTGGGAAAGGTGGAGATGCAATTGTAATTAACTCAGTCGAAGCAATAGTAACATGACTTTCAATGTTTAACTGTGAACCTGCTTGTTCTGTGAGTTTCCTAGAACTTGCTTATCAAAGGAAGGCAAGAACGCAGAGGCAATTGAACAGGCCAAAGAGCCAACAAGTGCAGGAATTTCACAGCCGCCTTTGTGCCTGCTTCTGCTTGTACTGAGAGGTTTTAAGATATCTTCGGAGGTTTGTGAGACTGAGCTGCATTTCCAAGCACTCATCTATCATCTTAGCAAGGATTCTGATTGTGCTGTGTATAATGTCAGATGAGGACAAGATGACTGGTGGTACTATCAGCATCAGCACCAACTGGTTTGTCAGGAGCGTCAGAGGCTGAGAAGCAATCTGACACAAGTTTTGAGACAGGTAGACTGTCCACATCAAATATGACAAGAGATTACCACTGCATTTACCATCATGATAGACAGACATGACCAGTCTGAAGAAGGGTCTCGACCCGAAACGTCACCCATTCCTACTCTCCTGAAATGCTGCCAGCCCCGCTGAGTTACTCCAGCATCTAGTGTCTATCTTCAGTTTAAAACAGCATCTGCAGTTCCTTCCTACAGATCATGTATGGGAGGAGACTGGAGCGGCTGGAGAAAACACACACAGGAACTGGGAACCAAAACAGCTGCAGATGTTGGAAATCTGAAATTAAAATAAATGTTAGAGTTAGTAATGGGAACACAGTTGATATTCCTGTATCCCAAGACTCTTCCTAACTCTGTACAGCACCACCATTTTTTTTTTCATTTTTGAACTTTGTAAGCTGGGGAGGAACTGTAATGTGTTTTGTAACCTCGTCAACATCTAACAAAACCATGATGACTGTCGTGTAGGAAAGAACTGTAGATGTTGCTTTAAATGAAGGTAGACACAAAGTGCTGGAGTAACTCAGCGGGTCTGGCAGCATCTTTGGAGAGAAGGAATGGGTGACGTTTCAGGCCGAGATCCTTCTTCAGACTTCAAGAGTCTCGACCCGAAACGTCACCCATTCCTTCTCTCCAGAGATGCTGCCTGTCCCACTGAATTACTCCAGCATTTTCTGTCCACCGTGCTGACTATCATTGGTTAATCACTGCCTTTCCATATATAGATTAATGCTGCTTCTCTCAATTTTTTCCAGTAATTCCCCTTCCCGTGTTGTTAGACTCACTCACCTACAGCTCATCCCTGCTGCCTTTTTTGAAGAAAGATTCCAAAAGTACGAGGCTTGAATTTTATACTGTAACATTCAATGGGAGGAGATCTCATTGAAACATAAAATGTTGAGAGGGGGACATGGTGGCATTGTTGCTGCCTTGCAGTGCTAACAGTGCCAGAGACCCGGGTTCAATCCTGGCTGCAGGTGCTGTGGAATTTGCACGTTCTCCTCGTAACCAGTGTGGGTTTTTTCCAAGAACTTCGGTTTCCTGCCACACTCCAAAGACATACAGGTTTGTAGGTTACTTAGCTTGGTGTCAGTGTCAATTGTCCCTAGAGTGGGATCGTGTGTTAATGTGCGGGGATCGCTGGTCGGTGCAGACACGATGGGCCGAGGGGGCCTGTTTCCGCGCCGTATCTCGAAGCTAAAGTAAACTAGACTTGACAGGGTTGATACAGAGAGGATGCTTCCACTGGTTGGGGCAAGTTCAGGATCAGAGTTCACAGTTTAGGTATACAGGGTGAGATATTTAGGGTTGAGAAGAGAAGAAATGTCTTCACTCTGACTGTGGTGTAAGTTCAATCCCCACCACAGACGGCTGTCGAGACCAACTCACTGAATATAGTTTAAAAGGCAACAGAATCCTAGACATCCATAAAAATCAAGGGGGGTGGAAAAAAAGGATGGATGAGGTATTGAGGTTAATTCTCCTGATTCTGTTGAATGGCTCATTGAGTTACTCCAGCATGTTGTGTTCCTATGTAAACCAGCAACTGCAGTACCTTGTGTCTCCATTCCAATGTGTCTGTCTGTGCTCTTCACTACTGACATAGTGAGGTTCAACGTAATCTAGAAGAACACCATCTGACAACAAACTCAGGCACTTTGACAGCTTCTGGAATGAACATTGAATTTTCTAATTTCAGGTGAACTGTTCTCTCGTCGTTTTCCATTACCACGCTCATGAACCTTTATTATTAGTAGCCATTTTCTACAAAATGTCTCACTGACGGTCAATCACCTGATCTTGCACAAGCAATCTCCACACAATCTTTTGTCTTGCATTTTACCCCTGCCCCAGCTTTGATTTGAAAACTGTAAACGCACCAGTCTTTCTCAGTTCAGCAAGGATTGCTGACCCTAAAACGTTAACTGTCTTCTCCCTCTACAGATGCTGCTTGACTGGCTGAGTTCTATAAGTTTAGTTTAGATTAGTTTATAGATACAGTGCAGAAACAGGCCCTTCGGCCCACCGAGTCTGTACCGCCCAGCGACCCCTGCACATTAACACTCTCCTGCACACACTAGGGACAATTTACATTTATACCAAGCCAATTAACCTACAAACCTGCACGTCTTTGGAGTGTGGGAGGAAACCGAAGATCGCGGAGAAAACCCACGCAGGTCACGGGGAGAACGTACAAACTCCGTACAGACAGCACCCGTAGTCAGGATTGAACCCGAGTCTCTGGCGCAATAAGGCAGTAGCTCTACTGCTGTGTCACTGTGCCACCCTAGCACCAGTCTGAGGAAGGCTCCCACCCAAAACATCATCTGTTCATTTCTCTCAACAGAGCCAATCTATTCCTCTAGCAGTATAGAAACATAGAAACATAGAAAGTAGGTGCGAGAGTAGACCACCAGGTCCGTCGAGCCCGCACCGCCATTCGCTCATGGCTGAACACTAAACAGACACACTTACCCACAAACAGTAGACACAAGACACAGAACACAAGACACTACCCTCCCCTTTATACCGCTATCACCCCTCTCCACCCCAAGAACCTCGTGATCTCCTGGGGGAGGCAAAAAACCGGATAAAAACCCAGGTCCAATTCGGGGAAAAAATCCGGGAAATTCCTCTCCGACCCCAATCCAGGCGATCGACACTTGTCCAGGAGATCACTCAGGTCTTACTATACTAACCATACCTAGGTCCATATCCCTGCCCTCTCCCCGTAGCCCCTTATCCCCTTGGCAGCTAAAAAACCATCTATTTTAGTCTTAAATATATTTAAAGTTTCTGCTTCCACTGCTCCCTGGGGCAGTGAATTCCATAAATTAACCACCCTCTGGGTGAAGAAGTTCTTCCTCATCTCAGTTTTAAAAGAGCCCCCCCTTATTCTGCAACTATGTCCCCTAGTTCTAGTTTCCCCGATCATTGGGAACATCCTCGGTGCATCCACCCGATCAAGGCCCCTCACGATCTTATATGTTTCAATGAGATCGCCTCTCATTCTTCTAAACTCCAAAGAGTAGAGTTCCAGCCTACTTAACCTTTCCTCATATGTCAATCCCCTCATTGCAGGAATTAATCTTGTAAACCTTCGCTGCACTGCCTCCAGGGCTAGTACATCCTTTCTTAAGTATGGACCCCAGAACTGTACACAGTATTCCAAATGTGGTCTCACTAATACTGTGTACAGCTGCAGCAAGACCTCCGTGTTTTTATACTCAATCCCCCTAGCAATAAAGGCCAAAACTCCATTGGCCTTCCTGATTGCTTGCTGCACCTGCATACTAACTTTTAGTGATTCATGTACTAATACCCCTAGATCCCTTTGCGTTGCATTACAACGCAGCTCCTCCTCATTTAGAAAATAACTTGCCCTATCATTTTTTTTCCCAAAGTGAATGACTTCACATTTATTAGTATTAAATTTCATCTGCCAAGTTGTTGCCCACTCACCTAGCTTATCTATATCCTTTTGCAGACTCTTCCTATCCTCCTCATCCCCTACTTTTCCTCCCATTTTTGTATCGTCCGCAAATTTTGATATATTACACTTGGTTCCCTCCTCCAAATCATTTATATAAATTGTGATCAACTGGGGTCCCAGCACCGACCCTTGCGGAACCCCGCTAGTTACCGGTTGCCATCCCGAGTATGAACCATTTATCCCCACTCTCTGCTTCCTATTTGTTAGCCAATCCTCTACCCATGCTAATATATTACCCCCAATCCCATAATTTTTTATTTTTAGCAATAGTCTCTTATGTGGCACCTTGTCAAAAGCCTTTTGGAAGTCCAAGTATACCACATCCACCGGTTCCCCTTTATCCACCCGGGTTGTTACTTCCTCAAAGAATTCGAGCAGATTCGTTAAACAGGACTTCCCCTTCACAAAACCATGCTGGTTCTGTCCGATGAAGTCATGTTTATCCAAGTGCCCCGTTAGTGTTTCTTTAATAGTTGTCTCTAACATTTTACCCACCACCGATGTTAGACTAACCGGTCTATAGTTACCCGCCTTCTGTTTACTTCCTTTTTTAAATATAGGTGTTACATTGGCTATTTTCCAATCCACTGGGACCGTTCCAGCCTCCAGGGAGTTTTGGAAAATTATCACCAATGCATCCACAATCCCCACCGCTATCTCCCTCAAGACCCTTGGATGTAATCCATCAGGCCCAGGGGATTTATCCTCCTTCAGTCTCATTAATTTCCCTAATACCACCTCCTTGGTGATCTTAATAGTATTTAGCTCCTCCATTCCTACCGCCCCCTGTTTATCCAGCGTTGGAATATTTTTTGTGTCTTCTATGGTGAAGACTGATACAAAATACTCGTTTAATGCCTTTGCCATTTCCATGTTCCCCACCAACAACTCTCCAGTCTCACCCTCCAATGGACCAACGTTCACCTTAGCCACCCTTTTTCTTTTTATATAGCTATAAAAACTCTTACTATTAGTTTTTATGTTGTTCGCTAAATTCCTTTCATAGTCTATTTCCCCCGTCTTAATTAATCTCTTAGTTATTTTTTGCTGACCTTTAAATGCTTCCCAATCCTCTACCCTCCCACTATCTCTGGCTACCTTATATGCCCTTGCCTTCAGCCGAATACTATCCTTTATAGTTTTACTGAGCCATGGCTGACTGTTCTTACCCTTACCCCTTTTTTTTTTCATAGGAATAAATTTTTCTTGAAGGTTATACAGTAGACCCTTAAACGTACACCACTGCTCATGTACCGTCTTATTCTTGAGTCTGCTATCCCAGTCAACTTTGATCAGCTCAGTCCTCATACCTTCATAATCCCCCTTATTTAGACTAAGCACCCTAGCCTGAGTTTCAACCTGCTCCCCTTCTATTTGAATATGGAATTCGACCATATTGTGGTCACTTGTTCCCAACGAGTCCCTAACTATGACATTTTTAATTAATCCTGCTTCATTACACAGGACCAGATCCAAGATTGCCTCCCCCCTTGTCGGTTCTGTGACATACTGTTCTAGGAACCCGTCTCTAATACATTCTATAAACTCTTGCTCTAGTCTACCCTGCCCAGTTTGGTTTGCCCAATTAATATGAAAATTGAAGTCCCCCATGATTACAGCAGTTCCCTTTTTACACGCGTCAACTATTTGCAGATTTATGTTCTGACTAACAGCGTCACAGCTATTTGGAGGTCTATAAATTACACCCACTAGTGTTTTTTTCCCCTTGTTATTCTCTATCTGTACCCAAGCTGTTTCACTATCCTGATCCTTCAACGCAATATCCTTCCTCTCTATTGCCGTTATTCCCTCCCTTATTAAAAGGGCCACCCCTCCTCCCTTTCTTTCCTGTCTATCTTTCCTAATTGTCGAGTACCCCTCTATATTTAACTCCCAGTCCTGATCCCCTTGCAGCCATGTCTCCGTAATGGCCACGATATCATAACTATATATACTTAATTGCACCGTTAATTCATTTATCTTATTACGAATACTCCGTGCATTTAGATAAAGCACTTTCAGATGATTTTTACTACCCTTCCTTTCCGTTTTTGCCCCTTTTACATCTAGAGCTTTATCTTCACACATTCTGTCTCCTGTCACATTTTGACTTTCCGCTTCCCCACTGATACCCTGCTCTATTTCCTCTACCCCTGCCGTTATTACCCCCCTTGATACCTCCCCCCCGCTACTTAGTTTAAAGACCTCTCTACTGCCCTAGTTATATGATTTGCCAGGACCCCAGTCCCAGCACCGTTCAGGTGAAGTCCGTCCTTACAGAACAGATCCCCCCTGTCCCAGTACTGGTGCCAGTGGCCCAAGAAACCAAACCCATTTTTCCCACACCAGTCTTTGAGCCACGCATTCAGCTTTTTAATTTTACGTACCCTCGCCGATTTGGCCCGTGGCTCAGGTAGCAATCCGGAGATCAGTACCCTCGAGGTTCTGCTTTTTAATTTATTCCCTAACTGCTCAAACTCCTTCAGCAGATCCTCCTTCCTCGTCCTTCCTATGTCATTGGTCCCCACATGGACCACGACCACTGGATCCTCCCCCTCCCTCTGCAAATTTCTCTCCAGCATCGCAGAGATATCCTTAACCCTAGCACCGGGTAGGCAACACAGCCTTCGGGACATGTTCTGCTGGCCGCAGAGAACCTTATCTACCCCCCGAATAATACTATCCCCTATCACTACGGCATTTCTTCTAACTCCCCCCTCTTGAATGGCCTCCTGATCCACGGTGCTGCAGCCAGGTTGCTCATCCCTCCCACAGCCCCTGATCCCGTCCTTACATTGAGTAAGAGCCTCGGTCATGCTCGTCAGGGACAAGGGCTGTGGCTCCTGCCGCATCTCCTCCTGGTTCCCCCTACCTGCCTCGCTTATGGCCACACCTTCCTTTCCTTGCTCACTGCCTACTGAATTAGTTAAACTGGTCGGTGTGACCATCCCCTGGCACAAAACATCCAGGTAATACTCCCCCTCCCTGATGTACCGCAGCGTATGAAGTTGGGTCTCCAGCTCATCAATGCGGAGCTCGAGTTCCTCTAGCCTCAAACACTTACTGCAGCTGTAGGGATCTTCTACATCAATGGTGTCGACAAATTCCCACATCTCACAGTATTGGCACATCTCCTGGCCGCCCATCTTATATAAGTAATTAACTGGTCCTATTTAAGAATCCCCTACCCGGATTACTGTATTGATACACTGTATTGATACACCCCTTATTTATATAATCCTACCTCCTATAAATGGGAAAGTACTCACCCCAGCCGTAAATTACCTACTGGTTTGGCTGTCTAGTGGTAATTCCGTCCGCTCTTCCTGTCTGGTCCACTGCTCCCTTGCAGTGCGTGGCAAACCTCTTTGCCTCTGTTAGTCTCTGTTAGTCTCTCGAGCCGCGGCTCCGTCCGTCCTCCCTCGGCGACAGCACCTCAGTATTTGTCTTCTGTTTCTGTATTCGATTCCAGTGTTTATAGTCTTATTTATTTTCAATGGAGTACAATAGCCAAGAGGTAAAATAATAAGACTACACTAAGACCATTCCCCCATGCCTTTGCCCCTCAGACATTAGATAAGCAACCAGGCTTGCAGAACAGTGGATAAAAGTAAATGAAATTCTGGTAAGCATTCATTCTGGTAATAGACACAAAAAGCTGGAGTAACTCAGCGAGACAGGCAGCAACTCTGTCGAGAAGGAATGGGTGATGTTTCGGGTCGAGACCCTTCTTCAGACCAGTCAGGGGAAAGGAAAACGAGAAAGAAAGACAATGATGTAGAAAGATAAAGAAAAATGTGTGAATGATATGCAAAACAAGTAACAATGCTAAAGGAAACAGGCCATTGTTAGCTGTTTGTTGGGTGATAACGAGAAGCTGGTGTGACTTGGGTGGGAGAAGGATGGAGAGAGAGGGAATGCAGGGGTTACCTGAAGTTAGATAAATCAATATTCATACCACTGGGCTGTAAGCTGCCCAAGCAAAATATGAGATGCTGTTCCTCCAATTTGTGTTTAGCCTCACTCTGACAATGGAGGAGACCAAGGACAGAAAGGTCAGTGTGGGAATGGGAAGGAGAATTAAAGTGTTTTGCAACCGGATCAGGTAGGTTCATGCAGACTGAGCGAAGGTGTTCAGCGAAACGATCGCCCTGTCTACGTTGGGCCTCGCTGATGTATAAGAGTTCACATCTTGAACACCGGACACAGTAGATGAGGTTGGAGGAGGTGCATGTGAACCTCTGCCTCACCTGAAAGGACTATCGGGGTCTCTGCACAGAGTTGCAGGGAAAACCAGGGAGTTGCAGGGAAAATGGTCTCTGCGGAAGACAGAAAGGGGTGGAGATGGGAAGATGTGAGTAGTGGTGGGATCCCGTTGGAGGTGGCGAAAATGTTAGAGGATTATGTGTTGTATGCACTGACTGATGGGGTGATATGTAAGGACTAGGGGGACTCTGTCCCTGTTGCGACTGGGGGAGGGTGAGCGAGGGCGGAGCTGCGGGAGACTCGTGTGCGGGCCTCATCTATGATGGGAGAGGGGAATAGTGCAATGCAGCAAAGGTTCAAATAGCTGATTCTCATGGTGGTGAACTAATGTGAAATAACCATATAACCATATAACCATATAACAATTACAGCACGGAAACAGGCTATCTCGACCCCTCTAGTCCGTGCCGAACACATAGTCTCCCCTAGTCCCATATACCTGCGCTCAGACCATAACCCTCCATTCCTTTCCCATCCATATAACTATCCAATTTATTTTTAAGATACATTGGCATTGGGATTTACTTAGAATTTTGGGGAAAAAAACAAACTTTGATAAACATTACGAGACACAAAAAACCGCAGATGCTGGAATCCTGATTTTAAAATAATGGAGAAACTCAGCAGGTCAGGCAGCATCTGTGAGGGAATGAGCAGACGGCATTTCAAGTCTGGGCCCTCCCTGGCCTGAAATGTTATTTGTCCATTCCATCGGCAAATGCTGCCTGACTCGCTGAGCTCATCCAGCAGTTTGTTATTTGTTAAGTATTAGATGGAGAATAGCAGTAACTGGTGTGGTAGGTTCAGTGGACATGCGGCTATAATCAAGAGTCAAGCGAGTCACGAGTGTTTTATTGTCATGTGTCCCAGGTAGAACAATGACATTCTTACTTGCAGTAGCACAACACTATATGTAAACATAGTACACTGTTTTGGTGAGTTGAGACAGTCGGGTATAACAAAGTTCTTTATTTTTAAACGAAAATAAAACGATTAGCCGAGTCAATATTGAACATAGAAACATAGAAACATAGAAACATAGAAAATAGGTGCAGGAGGCGGCCATTCGTCTCCTATCAATAACCCTTGCCTGCCTTCTCACCATATCCCTCGACTCCACTAGCCCCTAGAGCTCTATCTAACTCTCTCTTAGATCCATCCAGTGACTTGGCCTCCACTGCCCTCTGTGGCAGGGAATTCCATAAATTCACAACTCTCTGGGTGAAAAAGTTTTTTCTCACCTCAGTCTTAAATGACCTCCCCTTTATTCTAAGACTGTGGCCCCTGGTTCTGGACTCGCCCAACATTGGGAACATTTTTCCTGCATCGAGCTTGTCCAGTCCCTTTATAATTTTACTTCGGAGTCACGTGAGTGATTCCGTGAAGAACCCGCTCAGCACGCATGCGCGGCATTACGTCCAGCAGAGCAACAGCGGCACAGCGGGAGTCAGGCGCTCCCGCTATGGAGGTGAAAGAACGGACCGTCAGGTAAGCTGACGTCGGGTTTTTCTTTCACAGGGAGCCTTCTGCTGTCCGGCAGAGAAGAAAGGCTCTAGAACAAACCTGTCCCCCGCTCGACTCCACGGAGGAGCGTTCCATCTGGGGTGGGGGGGGCAGCATCAAGGCGGTAGGACCGCTTACCCGGGCGGTCCGCTATCCCGACACCGTGCCGAGCCCAGCCCCGCTAACGCCTGAGCAGCGGGCTGGAAGTACCGCCACGGAAGAGGCGTCCGGCCGGTGGCTCCGACTTATCGGACAGGGACGTCCTACCACCCAGGCGGGGGAGAGACAGCCGCCTGAGCCGCATGGAGCGGCTCTTGGAGCAGGAGCTCCAGCGAGGTGCACCCCGGGAGGGGCACTCTCGCAGAGGGGGGTCAGGCACTCCCTCCACAGTGCCTTGTGCACTGTCCATTGCTTCCTCCTTTCCAGAGGATAGCTTTGGTGACCAGGGCTGGGCTGGTCAAGAACAGGGGCAATGGCTGAAGATCTCAGGAGTATGCAAGGGGTGCAGGAACAGGAAGAGCTGCTAGGTGTGGTGGACAGCTACGTGGAAACCCCACGTGCAGGAGGCCGTTAAAAGCCTGACGTCAGCCATCACATTGTTTTTTCCTAGTTCCATAGACAAATACGGAGATGACCACAACCTTCGTAAACAAGTCATAAGACCTGCCATAAAATCCTACATTGCGGGGTTGTGCATACCCCAGCCACTGAGCCAGACCCACTGCTCTTTGGCAAAAACCTCACAAAGCATATGAAGGACATGCAAGAGGTTTTACAAAACTTTCGGCTCATGAGGGCAGGGCCGGGACGAGTAACCAAAACAATAATTCCTACGCAGCAGCACCCCATCGCGTCCATCAGTCAACGTCTACCATATCGGACTGATGAAAGCTCGGGGTCCGCATTCTATCACCGAAAGTCTTCTTTAGACCAGGGCCCAGAGCGGACCCCATGGAAAATGTGCCACCCCCCAACGTCACCGCCATGTCAGACGACGTGCAACACTCGTTGGACCGGCAGGAAACAGAAGAATACCCATAACCATGGAGGTAGGTGGGTCTGGTTCCTACCAGTATATAGAGTAATACTAACACATGGGAGTCTATCACGAGTGATCAGTATATGCTCAATTGCATTAGTGAATACAAATACAATTCATACTAGAAAAATTGCCACCAGATCAACATTCACCCCAGAGGGTATTTTTCCCCTCTCCGTTAAAGAAACGAGAGGGACAAGCTGAACTGGTGAGAATAATTACAAAGGGTATCATGGGAAAACCTGAACCCTTGCAATTCGTATCAAATATATTCACTAAACACAAAAAAGATGGTGGATGTCACATCATCATTGACTTAACTTCACTAAAAATTTGTTTTTTTGTTTATTTAGTTATGTTAAAGTGTGTTTTTTTGTGTTTTTTTGGTGTTTTTATGTGGGGGAAGAGGGTACGGTGCGGGGGATACCGTCCTTCAGCCGCTTCCTGGTGAGGACGCGACTATTATTCGAGTCGCGTCCTCGCCCCCCCCCCCCCAGTGGCCTACAAGGATTGGCGCGGCCTTTCCTGCCGGGATCGACCAGAGCTCCAGCAGCGGCGGGACAGCGCTGAAACATCGCGGGGCTGGCGATGCCTTACCGGGGGTCGCCGTCTGGAGCCCGGAGTGCTGGACCTGCTGCACCGACATCATGGAGCTGCGGTTTGCGGGCTCCCTACGCGGGCGGCGCTGATGGACAGCGCGGAGTCCTGCGACTCTGCCCGGCTCAGCCTGCGGACTCGGGAGCTGCGGACTCCGGCTGCGGGAGGCGGCTGATCTGGAGGTCCAGGCCGCTGAGGAGGAGGATGTTCACCGTCGGGGATCGGCGTCGGTGTTCCATCGGCCCGGCGTGAGGGCCTGGGCATCGGGCCACCCAGGGCGGCGGGTGCTCGGAAGGCCCCGACCACGGATGAACATCTGGGAAGAACGGAGGGGAGGCTGTCTGGACTATGGTGCCTTCCTCACCTTGGTGCCATTTATGTTATGTTGTGTCGTGGACTTTCTGTGTTTGTGCTTTTTTTAAATTCAATTTTATTTTTAATATGTTTTATTATTTATTATTTATTTATTTTTATGATACTGCCTGTAAGGGAAATTCATTTCGTTGTCTCTAATTGAGACAATGACAATAAATTGAATACAATACAATACAATAAATATGTTTGTTAAGTATATACATTTCAAAATGGAACCGGTTGTTACTGCCAAACAACTAAATTCCAAAGGATACTTCATGGCAAGCATTCATCTTAAAGATGTTTACTATTTAGTACCATTCACAAGGATCATTGCAGATACCTGAAATTTACCTGGATGGGGCAGCTACAGCAGATTAAAGCGTTACCCAATGGGTTCACATCAGCCCAAGAGTGTCACCATGACACTAAAACCAGCTCTGGCAATATTCAGAAGACAAAAACATATTGTCATGGCATATCTTGATGATATCCTAAATGGTAGGCAAGACCATGAATTTGACTATGTTAGCTGTTCAACTACCAAACAGTTATTCGAAACCCTGGGGTTGTCTTACATCCAGATAAATCTAAGTTGAAGCCATCCTCTATCATGGTCTACTTGGGCTTCACAATTAATTCAGTCTACGTGACTGTAACATTGCCAAAAGACAACATAGTTGAATTGCCACAATCATGCAACAATTTAATGGTCAACAAACTACCAACTACTCGACAAGTAACAGAGTAATTGGGAAAATGGTAGCAGCATTTCCGGCTACATAATTCGGACCTTTGTACCAAAAACGACATACAAGTCATTATGATCATTTCATGAAGTTACCCACTGAAGTAATATCAGAACTACAGTGGTGGGCAAAAAACGTTTGACATAGTTTCAGCCTATTATCATCACTAACCCTACGTCAGTGATCCAAACAGATGCCAGTGCTCAAGGCTGGGGAGCTACTAACTCTATATCCAGCACAAGTAGTAGATGGACTAACCCAGAATCATCGTTACCACTTACACTGGGCATTAATTATCTAGAGATGTTGGGTGACTTTTATGGTTTAAAAGCATATGCATAAATATGCATCACTTGCATGTACGGTTATAAATAGATAATACTACGGTGGTGGCCTACATTAACCATATGGGCGGCATAAAATCGGTATCATGCGACAAGTTGGTCAACACAATTTGGCAATGGTGTGTCCAAAGACATATTTGCCTATCAGTAACTTACCTGCCAGGTAAGCTAAATACAGTGGCAGACACCAGGTCACGTAAATTTAATGACAACATCGAATGGATGTTAAAACCCCACATTTTTTTCCACAAATGTTATCAAGCAATATGGCACGCCAGATATCGATTTATTTGCATCAAGGCTAAATCATCAGGTACCTATGTATGTCGCTTGGGAACCAGACCCTGAGGCAGCAGCGGTAGATGCGTTCGCGCTGGATTGGGGAAATTCTTCTTCTATGCATTTCCTCCCTTCTGCCTCATCAGTCGGGGACTACGCACAGTACAAATGGACTCTGCTTCAGGTATTTTGATAGTACCCGACTGGCCTACACAGCCATGGTTCCCAATACTCCATGACATGGTTGTTGAAACTCCGATGGTATTCCCCAGTGACCCAGAGTTATTAACACCCAGTGTCGGGCACAAGCCACTCGTGCCATGAAAAAAATCAAACTCCTGGGTTGCAGATTCTGCACAAACCACTTCTGGGACTGGGATTATCAGAACAAATCGTCGACACCATGTCAGCATCCCTCCGAACATCCACTGAAAAACAGCACTTGTCCAGCATCAAAAAATGGGAGAAGTACTGCTTGGATACAGGGACCACCTACTCAACCGCTACAGTTACCAACGTACTGGAATTCCTGGCGAACCTTCACCACGATGAAGGACTCAGCTACAGAGCCATCAACACAGCTGGAATTGTCCTGCCTGTCTATTTAAAACCAGCTCCAGGACAACAGGCCATGGGGTCCCACCAGCTGGTGGTCAAACTAATGAAGGGTATTTACAACTCTAACCCCCTAGACCAAGGTACACCCATATATGGGATGTCAGTGTGGTCCTGACATACCTCAGGGGATGGCCACCAGCCAGATCCCTCAACCTGGAACCATCTATGCTCAAAACACTCATGTTGATGGCACTTGTAGCTGCACAGAGGGTCCAGTCACTACACCTATTGCGACTGGACACCATGCTCACAGCTCCAGATCAGATCTCAGTCGTTAACCAGGGAGTGATCAAACAGAGCAGACCAGGAACACCTAATCCAGTCGTGGAATTCCGGGCTTACCCACCAGAACCACGGTTATGTGCCATGACCCTATTATCCTACATAGACACAACCAAAATATTCGAGGGAGATGAAAAGCCTTGTGGGTCAGTCATAAAAAACCTTATGGTCGGGTGACGAGCCATTTTGAGATGGCTCAAGCAGGTGCTAAAAGCTGCTGGGATAAAAACTAACATGTACACATTTCATTCCACGCCGACGGCTAAAAGAATGGACGTGCCTATAAACCACATCCTGGCTACAGCAGGATGGTGGGGGGAAAGACCGTTCAGAAATTTTATAATAAGCCGTTGGCAAAACCTGTTTTATTTGCAGGAAAGATTTTACAGACTGCAAATATTTAATTTAAGCCCAGGGGAGCAATTTAATTTCTTTGTTATTATTGTTAAAAAATACCATTGTGTTTTTCTACAAACAGATTCATTGGTTGGTTACGATAACACACTTCCTCCCTCAAAGACTTCGGCAGTGATGTAGTAATAACTGTTACACGGTTTGAAATCACAGAGCTTTGAAATCTTCACGGAATCACTCACATGACTCCGAAGTAAAATAGTAAGATTAAACGAGAACTTACCAGTTTCAAGTTTGACCTGTATTTTATGAGGAGTTACGATGAGGGATTACGTGCCCTCCGCTCCCACCCTCAATAATATGGGTCAAATTCATAAACTGATGTCTCCTTATCTTTACTATGTTTACTTCAATAACTGTGTCTATCTGTGATTCCACACCGCTGCTTTGAAGTATGCCGCACATGCGTGCTGAGCGGGCTCTTCACGTAATCCCTCATCGTAACTCCTCATAAAATACAGATCAAACTTCAAACTGGTAAGTTCTCGTTTAATCTTACTATTTTATATGTTTCTATAAGATAACCCCTCATCCTTCCAAACTCCAGGGAATACAAGTCTAGTCTTTTCAATCTTTCCTCATATGGAAATCCCGCCATCCCAGGGATCAATCTCATGAATCTACGCTGCACTCCCTCAATCACAAGGATGTCCTTCCTCAAATTAGGAGACCAAAACTTTACACAATACTCCAGATGTGGTCTCACCAGAGCCCTATACAACTGCAGAAGAAATTGCTGAACAACTGCTGAACAGCCAAAATTGACGATGCTAACTCGAACCGCCTGGAGCTCGAATGAATGGTTTGCCAGAAACCAGCGAAAAAGCTCCCACGTGACCACGCCAGCCAATAGCGAGGGTTTGACATTACCCAGGCCACTACGAGGTGCCGCTACACTGTAAACAATATCAAAAACGGGGGAAAAAATGTCAGTGCGTGTATGCATATATACATGCATACCCACATTTACTCCTCCTAGCAGGCAAAGCAGACCACTTCCAAAAGACGTGGTCTGCATTTATGGAACCAATACAAGCATAAGGTGCAATAGTAATTTAAAATATAAATGGTACCAAGATCTGGTAACGGGGGGTATAAAATAAATTTAAAAAAAACATGGTTGGTATATCCTTTTTTGCGAGTTTTGTGTTACAATAGAGCGATTGTTTTTCCTTTTTTTTCTTTTCTTTCTAGGGTCTTATTTCCTTTCTTTACTTCCTTCTCTAACTTCTTCCCTAAGGGGCTTTCTTTTCCCAACACTTTCCTGCACCTTCTTGCTCACTTTCCTTGCTTCTTTTATTTCTATCTTTTTTAAAGCTCGAAAAACGAAGTGGTACAACAAATGTAATAAGATTTATCTGATGTGTATTATTGTAATTTACTGTACTTCTAATAAAAAATAAATAAATAATAAAATAAAAAAATTATATTATATATTAATATACACATATATATACATATAACACATTCAAAGATGCCTGTGCGTGCGTTTGTTTAATGTGTACTTGATGTTGCACTCCAAGAAGTTTCTTCTTTTACTTCTCCTTCTTCTTTCTTATTGCGTGCACAGCCTAAGGTTGTAGGACAACTTGTTCTATTTGATCTTTTGTTTGTACACGTCGAGCATTAGTCGAAACAGGGCGGACCATGTGAAGGTTGCAATCTCCCACCCCTCCAAGAAGCTCACGGTCCATCACAAATCAATCAAAAGGCAAGGGAACCAAGACGATTGGAGCTGATAGATCTGTTGCAGCCTTCATCCGCCTTCACGGCCATTGAATTCAAGATAACTTTGTCCGCCTTGTCCACCATTGAGGACTTGCAGAGGTTGGATCGTTCTTAGTCTCAACCTTACCGCCATGAATGGCCCCACCAGAATCTCGGAATCATTGGAGCACGCAAGCCTTTTCACCACGACAAGATAAATGATCCGAAGAGACACACACGCCTGTGCAGAAACACTCACTGATGTGGTATGTGATTACCACATGCGTGTGCTGGTCATGTTGACCATCTCTATGTGGATGTGTCTTAATGTGCTTTCTTTATACTTGCATCGGTGTGCTGGGTCCAGGAAAGATCTTCGGAAATATGCACACCCAGGAAATTGAAGCTTTTGACTCTCTCCACCATCTGATATGGACAAGTCAAAGTAAATGTTATTCGTCACATACACCCGAAGGTGCAGTGAAGTGAATTTGCCAGCAGCGATACACTTAAAAAGAACACACAATACACAACAAGATTTAACACAAACATCCACCACAGCATTCTTCACATTGGTGGAAGGCACAAAATTCAGTCAGTCCTCCTCCTTTGTTCACCCGTGGTGGGGGCCATGAACCCTCCGTAGTCGCCGCTATGGACGGCCGGATGTACAGGCCCTCTCGTTGGGATGATCCAAACTCCGACGTCGGGACGGTCGAACACACTCCGCGGCTTGGAGGTCCCGAATGGGTGCTTTCTTACCAGAGACCGCGGCTTCAGGGTGTTATAGGCCGCAGGCCGGCGGTCGGAGTACTTCACCGGTGATTCCCGGCGAGGGATCCCAGGCTCCGGATGGTAAGTCCACGCCGTGTCCGTGGCTAGAAGCTCCGCAGACTGCGGCTTAAAGATATAACAGTCCAGCGATCGGAGCACTCCTCGCTGGCGACCCCCGGCAAGGGTTCACCCGGCTACGCAATGGAAAAGTCCACGCTGCGCCCGCTGCTGGTTTGTGGGTCCTCATCCTTCCTCTTCCAAAGTCCACAAAGTAGTTAAATAAGCTTTGTCCCTATTTAAAATGCCTGGAATAAATTAGGCAGGTTTTGTCTTGAGCTTTGGGACTTTATGATGACAGTCAGATGCCAGTTTGTCGGAAGCATTACAAATCCTCTTTGTTCTCCACGTAATCAAACTGGTTTATCTGCTTAGCGAAACAGAAAGACCACAGTGAGGAAGAGGAGAGGAGAGGAGAGGAGAGGAGAGGAGAGGAGAGGAGAGGAGAGGAGAGGAGAGGAGAGGAGAGGAGAGGAGAGGAGAGGAGAGGAGAGGAGAGGAGAGGAGAGGAGAGGAGAGGAGAGGAGAGGAGAGGAGAGGAGAGGAGAGGAGAGGAGAGGAGAGGAGAGGAGAGGAGAGGAGAGGAGAGGAGAGGAGAGGAGAGGAGAGGAGCAACTGTCCACATGGTGCCAGCGCAATAACCTGGCCCTGAACACCAGCAAAACCAAGGAACTGATTGTGGACTTTGGAAGGAGTAGGAGGGGGACCCACAGCCCCATTTATATCAACGGGTCGATGGTTGAAAGGGTCAAGAACTTCAAATTCCTGGGGGTGCACATCTCTGAAGATCTTTCCTGGTCCGAGAACACGAACGCAATTATCAAAAAAGCTCATCAGCGCCTCTACTTCCTGAGAAGATTACGGAGAGTCGGATTGTCAAGGAAGACTCTCTCTAACTTCTACAGGTGCACAGTCGAGAGCATACTGACCGGTTGCATCGTGGCTTGGTTCGGAAATTTGAGCGCCCTGGAGAGGAAAAGATTACAAAAAGTAGTAAACACTGCCCAGTCCATCATCGGCTCTGACCTTCCTTCCATCGAGGGGATTTATCGCAGTCGCTGCCTCAAAAAGGCTGGCAGTATCATCAAAGACCCACACCATCCTGGCCACACACTGATCTCCCTGCTACCTTCAGGTAGAAGGTACAGGAGCCTGAAGACTGCAACAACCAGGTTCAGGAATAGCTACTTCCCCTCAGCCATCAGGTTATTAAACCTGGCTCGGACAAAACTCTGATTATTAGCAACCACTTTCTGTTATTTGCACTACAAGTTTATTTATTCATGTGTGTATATATTTATATCATGGTATATGGACACATTTATCTGTTTTGTAGTAAATGCCTACTATTTTCTGTGTGCTTAAGCAAAGCAAGAATTTCATTGTCCTATACAGGGACACATGACAATAAACTCACTTGAACTTGAACTTGAACTTGAAACCACAGCCACACTCTACACAATTCAATCTCAGAGCTGACCTCAACCTTAAGCCCCTGTCCCACGTAAATGGGACAGGGGCTTAAGTCACATCAGATTTTATTTTTATAAATGCACCATGGATCAAAACCCAAAAGGAGTAATTTTGCCCTAGTTGGAGCCCAGTTTTGTTCACTGATTAGGGGACAAACTAACCAGGCACAAAAAGGATACATCATTAAACCATCATCCCAAACTGTGTACTGTCCAATTATCACACTAGTTTAGTTTAGTTGAGTTTAATTTAGAGATATAGCACGGAAACAGGCCCTTCGGCCCACCAAGTCCGCGCCGACCTGCGATTCCCACACACAATCACTGTCCTACGCTCTATGGACAATTTACAATTTTATCAAGCTATTTAGTCTACAAACCCGCATGTCTTTAGAGTGTGGGAGGAAACCGGAGCTCCCAGAGAAAACCCACGCAGGTCACGGGGAGAATGTACAAACTCCGTACAGGCAAGAACCCATAGTCAGGATGGAACCCGGGTCTCTGGTACTGTAATGCAGCAACTCTACCACTGTGCCACCATGGGAGGATGGTACTGGAGCGGATTCAACAGGATGTTGCTTGGAATGTGTGGATGGTTTATGCATGCAACCTATAATGTAGCTGCCTCAACACCACTAACCACGCCTTAGTCATCTCAGTATAACTGTGATACCTTCCCCTTGCTCCTCTCTTGGTTCCAGTACGCCAGAAGACTAGATGCAGTCAGTACTGGGACGTGCTTCACATGTGCCTTTATTAAATACTCAGTAAAGTTACAGTGTGTCAGACTTAACTTCTTTACATGGTGTCAGCAAGTTAAACGCACGCCTCCTGTTTATCGGGTTTTATTTGCTCCTAGTTTTACTAGTGTTTAATTCCCTCTTTGCCATGGCATTCTCGTGCCGCAAGCCCTCTCCCCTTGTCTTTGACGCTGACATTGCGGCGCATATACTGAATATAAAGCATAAAAGAAAGGCAAGAGTGGGCAATTAGACTGCTGGAAATAACGCCGGAGAAGTGATAATGGGGAATAAAGAAATGGCAGATGAATTGAATAACTTTTTTACATCACTCTTTACAGTGGAATACACCAGCGACTTTGCGGATATTCACGAGAGTCAAGGGGCAAACGTTAGTGGAGTTGCTATTACTTGGGAGAAGGTGATTGGGAAACTGAAAGATCTGAAAGTGGATAAGTCACCTGGACCAGATGGACGGTACCCCAAGGTTGTGAAAGAGGCGGCTTTAGAGATTGTGGAGGCATTAGTGGTGATCTTTCAAGAATCACTAGAGTCAGGAATGGTCCCAGAACTCTGGAAAATTGCAAATATTACTCCACTCTCCAAGAAGGAATTGAAGCAAAAGAGGGGAAACTGTAGGCCGGTTAAGGGCCTGTCCCACTTTCACAGCCTAATTCACGACCTCTGCCGAGTTTGCTCTTCACTCATACTCGCAGCATGGTCGCCATGGAGGAGGTCATAGGAGTTCGTAGGAGGTCGAAGGAGGTCGTAGGTCAGTCGTAGCAGGCCGTGATGCTAGTCGTAGGTATCTTGGCATCAAGTATGTCGGGGCATTTTTTCTAGCATGATGCAAAATGTCCATGAGTAAAATAGGTTGTGAATTAGGTTGTGAAAGTGGGACAGGCCCTTTAGCCTGACCTCGGTGTTTGACAAGATGTAGGAGCCCATTATTAAGTACGAGGTTAACGAGTACTGAGAAGTACATGATAAATAGGACAAAGTCAGCATGGAATTGTGAAGGGGAGATCTTGCCTGACATATCTGTTGGGATTGTTTGAGGAAGTAAATCACAGGATAGACAAAGGAATCGATAGATGTTATTTACATAGACTTTCAGAAGGCCTTGCTGCACATGTGGCAATAAGCAAGATGAGAGCCCATGGTATTAGAGGAAGATACTCACATGGATAGCAGATTGGTTGAATGGCAGAAGGCAAAGAGTGGGAACAAAGCGGGCTTTCTGATTGACTGCCAGTGACTAGTGGTGTTCCACAGGGGTCGTAGTTGGGACTGCTACTCCCCACGGTGTATATCAATAATTTAGATAATGGAATTGATTGCTTTGTGGCCATGTTTGCAGATGATACAAAGATAGGAGGAGGCACGGATAATGCAGAGGAAGCAGGGACTCTGCGGAAGGGCTTGGACGGGTTGGGAGACTGGGCAAAGAGATGGCAGATGGAAGCAGCGTGTGGAGACATGCACTTTGGTAGAAGGAATAAATGTGTAAACTACTTTCTAAATGGGGAGAGAATTCAGAAATCGGAGGTGCAAAAGGACTTGGGAGTGGTGGTATAGGATTCCCAAAAGGTTAGTTTGCAAGTTGAATCGGTAGTAAGAAAGGTAAAAGCTAGCATTTATTTCGAGAGGGCTAGTATATAAAAACACAGATGTAATGCTGAGATTTTATAAGGCGCTGGTCAGACTGCATTTGGAATATTGTCAGAGGGTGGAATTCATCGCCACAGAGAGTTATGGAGGCCAAGTCATTGAGTATTTTTAAAGCGGGGATTGACAGGTTCATGTTTATTAAGAGACGCGAAGGCCAAATGGGCTAATTCTGCTCCTATGATTTATGAGCATGGAAATTACAGATAGGATTAATGATGGAAAACTATTTCCCACAGCAGATGTGTCTAAAGCTAAAGAACACAGGTTTGGGACAAGGGAAAAAAGGTTTAGATGGGATCTGAGGAATTATTAGAGGGAGCACTGCCCAAGTGGGGGACTCTCACAACACTAAAGAAATGTATGGACAAGCATTAAAATTGCCAGGAAATAGAAGACAACAGGCCAGGTTTTGGTCATTGTGATGTTTACATAGGTGGAATGGTGAGAGTACAGGGAGAGAGCATACAGATAATAACAGCAGTGATGTACAGAGGGATCTTGGAGTCTATGTTCATAGCTCACTAAAGGTGGCAGCGCAGATTGATAGAGTGGTAAAGACAGCATATGGTATGCCTGCTGTAAGTTATTGGGGCCAATCCAGACTTGGATAAGGACATGGATATTTTAAAAGACAAATTTGCTGGCTGCAACGGAAAACCCCCCCCAATCCACAGAAAGAATCAAACCCGTCTGGCCTTTGGACTTGGACATCACACAACGGTGTGAACAGGAAAGGCTGAGATGGAGATAACGAGATTCTCTTGGATACACAAAGGAAGGAACCAAGCCTCAGCAGACGCTGGTAAACAGGCCAGCACAAGCACAATCACCATCGGGGATGATAACGATCAGGCTGAGGGATCATGACATCAGCAAACCCCTTATCATCGGAAGCCTATTGTTCATGCCAGATCGAAACTGGGAAACATCAAAAGAACCCCTTTTATCCAGAGGACCACCTGGGGGTTTCAAAGGAAGCTCAGGTATAAAAGTCGAAGTCAAGCCAGAACTCTCTCTCTCTTCCTGCTCTTCCTGCTCTGCTGGACAGCTCGTGGGCCTGCATCGACTTAGCTGTGAGTATCCTGGTGACCTGGTGAAGTTCCCGAAATAGGAGGTTGAGGGGAGAAAGGTCAAGGGGGAGTATGCTTGCAAGTAAAATTGTGTTAAAAGTAAGTTTTACGACGTGCCCGATAGTCTTCTGTCCATCGTCTTAGTTTAAAGCATAAGTTTAGCCACGTATTGTGTAGTGTTGGTGAGATTCGATTTCTCATTGTTTAATAAAGCCTGTAATTTAGACTTGCTTTGAGTCCATCTTGGTTTCTGTTTTCTCTCATCAGCACACTCTGGTCAATTCAACCTTTTTATCATATCCCACCATAATTCCAAGGTCTAGAACCAAGGGGAATCCCTTTTGTGGAGTAAAGGGAAACGCAAAACCCCTACACTGCCTTCAATGCTAGTGTAATTGTATTACAGTCAGAATGTGTTGATGCACCTTTAGAGGATTTTGATTTGGCTGCATTTGGAATATTGCACGCAGTTCTGGTCGCTCCATTGCAAGGACGACGTGGAGGCTTTGGAGAGGGTGCAGAGGAGGTTTACCGGAATGCTGCCTGGATTCCAGGGTTTCAGATACAGGGAGAAATTGGATAGATATGGATGGTTTTCTCTGGAATATTGAAGATTGAGGGGAGGTTTGATAAAATAATTAGAGGCATTGATAGGATAGCCAGAACCTTTATCCCAGGGTGGGAATGTCCAACACTAGAGAGCTTAGCTATAAGGTGAGAGGGGAAAGGTTTAATGGTGATGTGCGGCGCAATTTTGTTTGGCTGGAACACTTTGCCAGGGGTGGTGGTGGAGCCTGATGTGATGGGGTGTTTAAGAGGTTGTTGGATATTGTGAGGAATGCAAGGAATAGAGGGATGTGGATCATGTGCAAGCAGAAATGATCAGTTCAGCTAGACATCATGTCTAGCACAAAAATTATGGGCCGAAGGGTCCAATCCAGTGATGTATTGTTCCATGTTGTTGTTGATGGTAGAGAGAGTCAAAAGCTTCAAATTCCTGGGCGTGCATATTTCTGAAGATCTTTCCTGGACACAGCATACTGAAGCAATTATAAAGAAAGCTCATCAACGCCTCTACTTCCTGAGAAGATTACAGAGATTCAGTATGTCAGAGAGGACTCTCTTGAGCTTCTACAGGTGTACAGTAGAGAGCATACAGACTGGTTGCATCACGGCCTGGTTCGGCAACTTGAATGCCAGAAGAAGACTGCAAAACGTTGTGACCACTGCCCAGTCCATCACGGGTTCTGACCCCCCCCGCCATCGAAGGGATTTCCCGGAGTCGCTGCCTCAAAAAGGCAGCCAGCATCATCAGAGACCCACACCACCCTGGCCATACACTCATTTCACCTTGGAATCAGGAAGAAGGTACAGTAGCCTGAAAACTGTAACATCCAGGTTCATGAACAGCTTCTTCCCTACAGCCATCAGGCTATTAAACGCGACAACAACAAATAAGCTCTGAACTACAATAGACTATTATTGTTATTACTGCACTATTATTGTTTGTTTGTTTCTATTGTGTACGCATATTTGCATATATATATTGATATATATATATACAATGTGATACAATATACGATGTGAAAGGTGAGATGCGTAAGGAATTAAAAGTATTGTATTTGAATGCGTGAAGTATAAGAAGTAAAGTAGATGAGCTTGAGGCTCAGTTAGAGGTAGGTAGATATGTCATTGTGGGGATTACCAAGACGTGGCTGCAGGAGGATCGGGCCTGGGAACTTAATATTCAGGGTTATACATCCTATAGAAAGGACAGGCAGGTGGGCAGAGGAGGGGGGGTAGCTCTGCTGGTGAGGGATGGAATTCAGTCCATACAGATTATATATGTCTAATATATCTATATATCTATATATCTATATATCTATATATCTATATATCTATATATCTATATATCTATATATATATATAGATATATAAGACATATATAATCTGTATAAATGTGTTTTTGTGAATATGTATTTATATATATACACACGCACTGAACCTTTTATTCTGAACCTTTTATCATTTATTATGTTGTTTACAGTGTACTATGTTTACATATTCTGTTGTGCTGCTGCGAGTAAGCATTTCATTGTTCTATCTGGGACGTTTCAATAAAACACTCTTGGCTCTTGGCACTGTATATGTATGTGTACCGTGTGTGTATATTGCATGCCTGGCATAGAGATAATTAAAGAAGGGCCTGGTTCTGTAAAATATTACTCTATGGCCCACAGGTCACCCACTTAGAAGCTATTGAGACAGAAGACGTTATCACACTGAGCGGCAGACTGGCTTGCGAAGCAAAAAGGGCTACTGAGCCAAAACCATAGAGCCCAACGTCAGGCAACGCCGTGGTAGTTGGAGACTCCATTGTGAGAGGTACGGACAGGGGTTTCTGCGGCAACAGACGGGATTTGAGGATGGTGTGCTGCCTCCCTGGTGCCAGGATCCAGGATGTCGCGGACAGAGTGCAGAAAATCCTCACAGGCGAAGGTGAACAGCCAGAAGTTGTAGTGCATGTCGGTACAAACGATGTCGGAAAGAAGGGGATGAATATTCTGAAGCGTGACTTTAGAGAGCTCGGAAAAGTGCTGACAAGCAGGACCTCCGGGGTGGTTATCACCGTTTTGCTTCCAGTTCCTCGTGCTGGCGAGAGCAGGAACAGGGAGATACAGGACATGAATGTGTGGCTGAGGAACTGGTGCAGGGGGCAGGGATTTAGATTCTTAGACCACTGGGATCTGTTTTGGAGTAATGGGGGAACTGTACAAAATGGACAGATTGTACCTTAACAGGTGGGGGACCAGCATTCTGGCAGGCAGGTTTGCCACTGCTACACAGGTGGTTTTAAACAGGTGTGGGGGGGGGGGGGGGGGGGGGGTTAATTGCAATAGTCAAGGACGAAGTTAAAGGGAAATGGAGTAAAGGGATACTTAATGACCCCAGAATTAACGGGAAAGAAAGCTCACAAAGGGATAGGAGAGTATGGCCAAGTGTAATAGGGATCGATGTGAAAGGTGAGATGTGTAAGGAATTAAAAGTATTGTATTTGAATGCGCGAAGTATAAGAAGTAAAGTAGATGAGCTTGAGGCTCAGTTAGAGGTAGGTAGATATGTCATTGTGGGGATTACTGAGATGTGGCTGCAGGAGGATTGGGCTTGGGAACTTAATATTCAGGGTTATACATCCTATAGAAAGGACAGGCAGGTGGGCAGAGGAGGGGGGGGGGTAGCTCTGGTGGTGAGGGATGAAATTCAGTCCATTGTGAGGGAAGACATATGGACTGACGAAGTAGAGTCACTGTGGATTGAGTTGAGGAATTGCAAAGGCAAGAGGACACTAATTGGTGTTATCTACAGACCCCCAAATAGTAGCCCAGGTGTAGGGTGGAAGTTGCAGCAGGAGTTAAAACTGGCATGTAACCAAGGTAATGCCACTGTGGTGATGGGAGATTTCAATATGCAGGTAGACTGGGAAAATCAGCGTAGCTATGGGCACACGCATGGGCCACAGCTACGCCTGCCTCTTTGTCGGGTGCGTCGAACAATCCTTGTTCAATACATACCAGGGCCCCATCCCCAACCTCTACCTCCGTTACATCGATGACTGCTTTGGAGCCACCTCCTGCGCCCACACACAACTGACTGACTTCATCCACTTCACCACTAACTTCCATCCAGCACTCAAGTACACCTGGACCATTTCTGACACTTCCCTACCATTCCTTGACCTCACTATCTCCATCGCAGGTGACAGACTTCTGACCGACATCCACTATAAACCTACTGACTCCCATAGCTATCTGGACTACACTTCTTCCCACCCTGCTTCTTTTAAGGACTCCATCCCCTACTCCCAATTCCTCCGTCTGCGCCGCAGCTGCTCCCAGGATGAGGCGTCCACACAAGGGCATCTGAAATGTCCTCATTCTTCAGGGAACGGGGGTTCCCCTCCTCCCCATAGATGAGACTCGCACAAGGGTCTCTTCCATACCCCGCAACACCGCTCTCTCTCCCCATCCCCCCACTCGCAACAAGGGCAGAGTCCCCCTAGTCTTTCACCCACCAGCAGTCACATACAACAAGTAATCCTCCGTCAGTTTTGCCACCTCCAACGTGACCCCACCACTCGCCACATCTTCCCATCTCCCCTCATGTCTGCCTTCAGCAAAGACCGCTCCCTCCGTAACTCCCTTGTCAATTCTTCCCTTCCCTCCCGTACCACCCCCTCCCCGGGCACTTTCCGTTGCAACCGCAAGAGAAGCAACACTTGTCCCTTTACCTCCCCCCTCGACTCTATTCAAGGACCCAAGCAGTCGTTCCAGGTGCGACAGAGGTTCACCTGCATCTCCTCCAACCTCATCTATTGCATCCGCTGCTCTAAAAGTCAGCTGATCTACATCGGTGAGGCCAAGCGGAGGCTGGGCGATCGCTTCGCCGAACACCTCCGCTCGGTCCGCAATAACCAACCTGACCTCAGCACTTCAACTCCCCCTCCCATTCCCCATCCGACCTCTCTGTCCTGGGTCTCCTCCATGGCCAGAGCGAGCAACACAGGAAATTGGAGAAACAGCACCTCATATTCCGCTTGGGGAGTCTGCATCCTGCGGGCATGAACATTGAATTCTCCCAATTTTGTTAGCCATTGCTGTCTCCTCCCCCTCCCCAGCCCTCGGGCTGTCACCTCCCATCCCTCAGCCTTCGGGCTCCTCCTCCGCCCTTTTTCCTTTCTTCTCCCCCCCCCCCCCCCTCCACCCCCCATCAGTCTGAAGAAGGGTTTCAGCCCAAATCGTTGTCTATTTCCTTCGCTCCATAGATGCTGCTGCACCCACTGAGTTTCTCCAGCATTTTTGTGTACCCCCAAGAAAGAGAGTTTGTAGAGTGCCTCCGAGATGGATTCTTAGAGCAGCTTGTAATGGAGCCGACCAGAGAAAAGGCAAATCTGGATTTAGTGTTGTCCATTGAACCAGATTTGATAAGAGAACTCGAGGTAAAGGAACCACTTGGAGGTAGTGATCATAATATGATTGGTTTTAATCTGCAATTTGAGAAGGAGAAGGTTAAATCGGACTTGTCAGTGATGCAGTTGAACAAAGGGGACTATGGAGGCATGAGAGAGGAGCTGGCCAAGGTAGACTGGAACAGGATCCTAGCAGGAATGACAGTGGAACATAAATGGCAGGGGGTGGGAGATTGCAACCTTCATGTGGTCCGCCCTGTTTCGACGAATGCAATCAACCTGGCATGCACAATTAGATTAGATTAGATTAGATTATTTAATGACCACAGTCAAGCTGGTGGAATTCAGGTTCAGTACAGGATGTTACAAGGTAGGCTGATTCCCGTCAAACATAACATAAAACACAACATCATACAATATACAGTACATGCATGGGGAGGATATGTGCTGTTATCATAGTGTGTTCAGAATTCGGATTGCGTGTGGGTAAAAACTGTTTTTAATTCGAGATGTCTTGGCGGACAGTGAGCTGTAGTGCCTTCCTGATGGCAGCAGGTGGAAGATGTGGTGAGCTGGGTGGGAGGGATCAGAGATGATTTTCTTCACCCTTGACACAGACCGTTTGTGATGGAGTGATTCTATTGATGGAAGGGGAGTGCTGATGATTTTGGATGCTTTGTTAACTATGCGTTGTAATTTATTACGGGAGTGAGTGTCTAAACTGCTGAACCAGACTGTAATTGATGAAGTGAGCATGCTTTGGATGATGGCTGTGTAGAATTTGATTAGGAGGTGTTTCCTTACTCTAAACCTCTTGAGCTGGCGGAGGAAGAAGAGTCTCTGGTTGGCTTTTTTGTAGATGTGATTTGAATTGATTTTCCATTTGAGGTTATTGCTTATGTGAGTGCCTAGAAATTTGTATGAGCCAGTGGTGGATATGGGTTCGCCTGAGATGAGTAGGGGGGTCTTGGGTTGTGCCTTACGTCTGAAATCAATGATGAGTTTGTGTGTTTTTGATGTGTTGAGTGAGAGGTTATTATCTGTGCACCAAGTGACTGCTTTGTGTGTTTGAGTGCGGTATTTGTTTCATTATTGTTCGAGATGAGACCTATGATGGTTGTGTCATCTGCATATTTATAAATTTTAACTGAACTATGCTGGGATGTGAATTGGTTTGTGTAGAGTGAGAATAACCAGGGAGACAAGACGCAGCCCTGAGGGGCTCCTGTGCTGAGGTGCAGGGGGTGAGATATTGTGTTATGTATCTTCACCCTCTGTTGTCTGTTCCAAAGGAAGCTGTAGATCCAGTGACAGATGCAGGGGTCGATGTTCATGTCCGTTAATTTATGGAAGAGTTTAACCGGGTTGATGGAGTTAAATGCCGAACTGAAGTCCATGAAAAGGATGCGGGCGTACGTGTTGGCGGTTTCCAGGTGTTGCAGAGTGTGATGAATGGCCAGATTGACTGTGTCTTCCACTGACCTATTGGCTCTGTATGCGAATTGGTGTGGGTCCAAATTGGAAGAAGTGCTGGTTTTGAGGTGAGCAAGAATAATGCGCTCGAATGCCTTCATGGCCACAGATGTAAGGGCAATCGGTCTATAGTCATTGAGGCAGGATGATGTGTTGGACTTGGGCACAGGGATGATGGTGGATTGTTTGAAGCACTGGGGCACTATACATTGGCAGAGGGATGAGTTGAAGATGCCGGTGAATACAGGGGCCAGTTCTGCTGCACAGTGATGAAGCACTGCTGGGCTGATGTTGTCTGGGCCTGCAGATTTATTTTTCTTCTGTCTCCTGAAGGTAGTCCTCACCTCGGCCTCCTGGATGTGGAATGGAGGTGGAGGAAGAGGAGAGGGGGACAATGGTGGAGGGACTGGAGACTGTTCAAACCTGCCATAGAAAGTGTTCAATCTGTCTGGGAGTTGATGATCATTATCTGGGATGGGGGTGGATGTCTTTTTGTAGTAGGTCATTTCCTGGAGTTTTTTCCAGACAGTTCTAGTGTTGTTTGTTGATATTTCTTGTTCTAATTTGGTGGCATAATTGTGTTTGGCTTTCCTTATTGTGGACCTTAGTTTATATTTTGCAGCCATGTAGTCCTGCTTGTTTCCAGATTTATATGCAGCATTTTTATCAGTTCTTAATTGTTGAATTTCTTTTGTGAACCAGGGCTTATTGTTGTATTGTTTAACAGTTTTTGAAGGGATACAGAGTTGCTCGCAGAATTGGACATATGACGTTACTGTGTCCGTGTAGTCGTGGAGGTCACCAGCTGCGCGGAAAACTTCCCAATCAGTGCATGCGAAGCAGCCTTGCAGCTTTTCGATGGCGTCTGTAGACCACGACCTAACAGATTTGGGCGAAGTTTTTGAGGATTTTATTTTTTGCCTATACTTTGGGATAAGCAGCAGCATCGCGTGATCTGACTTGCCCAACGGAGCTCCTACAAAGGCACAGTAAGCCTCCTTAAACGGAGTATAGCAGTGGTCGAGCGTGTTGCACCCTCTGCTGGGGCAGGTCACGTGCTGGTGGTAGTTTGGAAGCTCAGTGGACAGGTTGGTATGGTTGAAGTCGCCTAACACAATTATTGCTGCATCTGGGTATGAATTTTCTGTGTTGGATATATGACAGGCTAGTTCGCTCATGGCGGCGTTAGCATTAGCCTCAGGTGGAATATAAACACCGATTACAATGACCGATGCAAATTCTCTGGGGAGGTAGGTGGGTCTGCATGTGATAGTAAGGTGCTCCAAGAGTGGGGAACATACCTGGCTGAGTGAGGTGGAGTTTGTGCACCAGCGTTGGTTTATCATAATGCATATTCCACCATCTTTTGACTTGAAAGATAGTTCAGCTGACCTGTTGGCTCGGTGAAGTGTATATCCCAGCAGCGTTACTGCTTGGTCGGGCACTGACTGATCCAACCAGGATTCAGTCAGGCAGATGGCAGAGCAGTTGCTGTAGTTCCTGTTGGTCTGAATCAGAAGCTGGAGTTCGTCCATCTTGTACCGGAGAGATCTAACATTTGCCAGCAGGAGGGCTGGGAGAGGAGGTCGGAATGGGCGCCTCTTGAACCTCGAGAGGATACCGGAGCGTCTGCTTCATTTTGCGGTCTGCGGTCCGCGGTCCGCGGTCTGCGGTCGGCTTCGTTTGCCGGTCTGCGGCCAGAATGTAGAGAGACCCGGGGAAACAAGCGTTATTTCCTTCGGTAGAGATGGCCTCAGGACTCCGTGGATGTTAAGTTTGAAATGTAGAAGTTCCCATCGGGTGTATTGGATTAAACATGACACATTGCGAACGTATAACACAGACACGAGTACAATAGACAGGAGCACAACTTGTACTGGGGCGCGCCTCGCGGCCGCCAATCAAATAAGATCAAATAGAACAAGTTGTCCGACAACTTTAGGCTGTGCACGCCATACACAAGAAGAAGATGTAAGCAAGCATATATTTAAATGATTTGGAAGAGGGAATTAGGTGCAACACTAGTAAGTTTGCGGATGGCACAAAGCTGGGTGGCTGTGTGAATTGTGAAGAGGATATTAGGAGGTTGCAGGTCGACCTGGACAGGTTGAGTGTGTGGGCAGATGCGTGGCAGATGCAGTATAATTTAGATAAATGTGAGGTTATTCACTTTGGTGGCAAAAACAAGGGGGCAGATTATTATCTCAATGGGGATAGGTTAGGTAAGGGGGAGGTACAGCGAGACCAGGGAGTCCTTGTACACCGGTCACTGAAAGTTGGCATGCAGGTACAGCAGGCAGTGAAGAAAGCTAATGGAATGTTGGCCTTCATAACAAGAAGATTTCAGTATTGGAGTAGAGAGGTTCTTTTGCAGTTGTATAGGGCTCTGGTAAGACCACATCTGGAGTATTGTGTACAGTTTTGGTCGCCTAATTAGAGGAAGGACATCCTTGTGATTGAGAAATCTTCCCTATAACAGGGTGAACAATACTGGTGACCAAGGACCAGGCCCCTTCAGTTTTCTCTTCTGCATATAAAAGGCATGCTCAATTGGGTTCAGTTTGGGTGATTGACTTGGCCACTCAAGAATTGAGCATTTTTTAGCTTTGAAAGACTCCTTTGTTGCTTTAGTAGTATGTTTGGGATTGTTGTCTTGCTGTAGAATGAAACACCGGCCAATACATTTTGAGGCAGTTGTTTGAATGTGAGCAGATAGGATGTGTCTATACACTTCAGAATTAATTATGCTACTACCATCTCTTGTCCTCACTCTGATACAAGTTAATCTTCGTCTCATCTGTCCACAAGACCTTTTTCCAGAACTGTGGTTGCTCTTTTATGTATTTCTTGGCAAACTGTAACCTGGTCATCTTATTTTTGCAGCTAACCAGTGTTTGCATTTTGCAGTGTAGCCTTTGTATATCTGTTCAGGAAGTCTTCTGCGGACAGTGGTCATTGACAAATCCACATCTGACTCCTGAAGAGTGTTTCTGATCTGTCTGACAGGTGTTTGTTTTATTATAGAGAGAATTCTTCTGTCATCAGCTGTGGAGGTCTTCCTTGGCCTGCCAGTCAGTCCCTTTGCGATTAGTAAGCTCACCAGTGCTCTCTTTCTGCTTACTAATACTCCAAACAGTTGATTTTGGTAAACCTAAGGTTTGGCTGATGTCTCTAACAGTTTTATTCATGTTTCTCAGTCTCATAATGGCTTCTTTGACTTTCATTGGCACAACTTTGGTTCTCATGTTGATAAACAGCAAAGGTGATGGAAAGACTGGAGGAAAGACTAGGTGTTGAGAGCTCTCTTATACCTGCATTAAGGAGGGGATTAAACACACCTGAGCAATTACAATCACCTGTGAAGCCATTTGTCCCAAACATTATGGTGCCCTGAAATGGGGAGACTATGTATAAACACAACTGTAATTTCTACATGGTGAGACCAAAATGAATAAAACATGGCATTTAATAAATTCTGACAATATGCACTTTAACCACATGTGATTTTTTTCTATTACAAATCACAAATTGTGGACTAGTTTCCAGAGGGCTAGTATGGACATTGTAGGCCGAATGGATTCTTGGGCTGGTGGCTCAATCACTCAAGCCTGGTGTGCTGGCAGCTCACTCACTCACGGCTGGTGGGCTGGCAGTTCACTCACGGCTATTCCTTGAAATGCCACTTCAAGCAGGGTGCAAGGCCGCCAAATTCAAGTGCAGTTTCATACCACTTCAAGCAGGGTGCAAGGCCACCAAATTCAAGTGCAGTTTCCTGCCACTTTTCAAGCAGGGTGCAAGGCCACCAAATTCGAGTGCAGTTTCATACCATTTCAAGCAGGGTGCAAGGTCACCAAATTCAAAGGCAGTTTCATACCATTTCAAGCAGTGTGCAAGGCCACTAAAGAATGAGAGTCATGACCTCTCCCTCCCCCTTCTTGCTGAGACTCTGCCAGGCCCACACTTCCAGGTTTTATAGTCCCTCCCATCAGAAGGGGCGTGGCCTTCATGGTGTGATTGACAGGAGATAATCTCAACATTTTTAAAACACTAATACCTCTTTTATCTTTCATCGATGGGAAAAATCCTCAGCACCTGATGAGCGGGGGGGGGGGGGGGGGGACTCTGAGTAAGATGGCCAAAAATCACAGCCGTACATGGTAGCGTCTTTCCTAAAATCAATATACAGCTCAAACTGGAACAAACCAACTTTTCAATTAGGCAAGGCAACTTTAGCATTCTCAAACCAACTTTTCAATTAGGCAAGGCAACTTTAGCACTCTCAAACCGACTTTTCAATTAGGCAAGGCTACTTTAGCATTCTCAAACCAACTTTTCAATTGGGCAATGCATTCTCAAACCAACTTTTCAATTAGGCAAGGCATTCTCAAACCAACTTTAATTAGGCAAGGCAACTTTAGCATTCTCAAACCAATTTTCAATTAAGCAAGGCAACTTTATCATTCTCAAACTAACTGTTCAATTAGGCAACTCAATTTAGCATTTTCAAACCAACTTTTCAATTAGGCAAGTCAATTTAGCATTCTCAAACCAACTTTTCAATTAGGCAAGGCATTCTCAAGCCAACTTTTCTATTAGGCAAGGCATTCTCAAGCCAACTTTTCAATTAGGCAAGGCATTCTCAAATCAACTTTTCAATTAGGCAAGGCAAATTTAGCATTCTCAAACCAACTGTTCAATTAGGCAAGTCAATTTAGCATTCTCAAACCAACTTTTCAATTAGGCAAGGCATTCTCAAGCCAACTTTTCTATTAGGCAAGGCATTCTCAAGCCAACTTTTCAATTAGGCAAGGCATTCTCAAATCAACTTTTCAATTAGGCAAGGCAAATTTAGCATTCTCAAACCAACTTTTCAATTAGGCAAGGCAACTTTAGCATTCTCAAACCAACTTTCAAGTAGGCAAGACAATTTTAGCATTCTCAAACCAACTTTTCAATTAGGCAAGGCAACTTTTGCATTCTCAAACCATATTTTCAATTAGGCAAGGCAAGGCAACGTTTGCATTCTCAAACCAAAAAAACACGTTTGCATTTTCAAACTACATTTTCAAACCACATTATGGGCACTGACAGGTCAGTAAAACCACTCACAGTTTTGTAGACATATGTTCAGTGTTATTCCCAGCTCAGACTGAGAATTGCAACCTCCCGCTCCCCACATCTTGCAGAGAACTGAGGCAACTCCACACTTCCGGGTTTTATACTCCCTCCGGAAGGGGTGTGGCCTTCAGGAGAGAGAATCTCAACCATTTTTTAAACAGTAATAAGTCTTTTATTTTTCATCGATGGGAAAAATCCTCTTGTCCTGCCCAGCGGAGGAGGACTCCGAGTAAGATGGCCAACAATCACAGCCGTAAGTGGTAGCGATTTTTCTAATATCAATATAAAGTGCAACAGGAAGTGGTCAAGATCAGACTTTTAGTAATATAGATGTGTTTTGAGTCGTCTTGTCCTGAACTCCACTTTGGCACAGGCAAAGCTTAAGTTTTGATTAGTTTAGAGATACAGCGCGGAAACAGGCTCTTCGGCCCACCGTCCACACCAACAGCGATCCCCGCACATTAACACTATCCTACACACAGTAGGGACAATTTACACATGTACCAAGCCAATTAACCTACAAACCTGTGCATCTTTGGAGTGTGGGAGGAAACCGAAGATCTTGGAGAAAACCCACGTAGGTCACGGGGAGAACCTAAAATCTCTGTACAGACAGCACCCGTAGTCAGGATCAAACCCGGGTCTCCGGCGTTGCATGCACTGTAAGGCAGCAACTCTACCACTGCGCCACCGTGCTGCATTTTGTAGTTTTGCTGATTGCTTTCTATTTCATCACATATTGCAGATATTACACCCCTGACAACTAGAAACAGCAGCAGGTGAGAAGGGCTCGCTGGTGCACCTTGCCAGTCGGGAGTGGGGTCAGAAGCCGGGGCTCTAAACGGCCGGGGAGATGATGGGAGCCGGGGATGGGTGGGCAGGTCATTCCATTCACATGCAGTTTACAATGCTATTTGTGGCTGCTCAGGGAATTAAAATTGTGGTCTCATTATTTCGTCTGGATTATGGGAACGATCAGCTGCTGCAAAATCAGTGTTCAACCTGTACAATCACCTTCATGGTTGATTAGCAGCTCTTTGAGATGTTGATTTATATTGAGACTTGTTTAGAATCACAACGATGGGCTATTTTTACATGATATAAAAAGTATGATAATGAGTTCTAAGAAACAACTGACTACTAGTTTTAGGGATGAATACAAATGGCCTGTGCTTTCTAGATTTCTAAATACTTTCTCCTTTTCTAGTTTCATCCTGCAATTCCTGACAACATTTAAGTTTCTGAGGCATGCATATACCTGTAATTCACCTTTTTTATAATTCAATTATATCATTATTTTTCGTGACTTTTAGCCTGAAGACAGAACAAAGCAATAGTAGAGAAAAGCTTACTTCAACAACAATCCTTATTTATAGCATCTGTAACATAAAATTATCTCAAGGCGTTTCACAAAAGTGGTATTTGACAAAATCTGTCATTGTCACATTGAGATAAATCAGGACAAATGTTTGCTCAAAGACATAGGTTGAAGATGTCTTAAAAGTGGTGCAGGAAGGAACTACAGATGCTGGGTTAAATTGAAGATAGACACAAAATGTTGGAGTAACTCAGTGGGACAGGCAGCATCTCTGGAAAGAAGGAATGGGTGACGTTTCAGGTCGAGACCCTTCTTCAGATTTCTTCTTCTTCTTAAAAGAGGTGATTGCGACACTTGCAAAGGAAATTCCTGAGAATGAAGCTCCGACATGTGAGATTATAGTCGCCAGCAATGAATGAAAACAATCTGGGTATGCACATGAGACTAGAATTGAAAGAGTACATGTGCTCTGAGATTCTTAGAGCTCAACAAGATGAGGGAAGACAAGGACAACGTGAGGTTTCAAAACAAGAATTCATACTAAGGCTTGCCCAAATCAAGAACCAGACAGCTTTCAAGCTTATGAGTGAACAGAGTTTTGCCTGATGGAATATGTGCAGGGGAGCTTTAGGAAAATACAGATTTATACATTCTGGTATCCATATGATATAAAAACATGACTTTTAAACATATAAGAAATATAGACCTTGAACAGACAGGCGATTAGAATTAGCCGTAGTGCCTCTGCATTAGAAACTTAGTTGCAGTTAACTCCAGCCACTGTGTTTTATTATCAATATAAGTATTTGATTCAAATATCATAAATCAAGTAGTATAATAAGTTCTAACACAGACTAACACAGACTGCAGTAAACTGGTGTGACCGTAGACATTATTGTATATGTGATTATAGCCACAGTGAAGGGCCTGTCCCCTGATTCGAACTCGGGGAATTACGGTAATAGCCGTTCGTAGGTACTCGGGGCTCTCGTGGATATTTTTCACGTTGCTGAAAAAACTTCACGAGTTACCGAGTACCGAGTACCTGCCGTTAGCGTTACGAGCTGCTACGAAACATCCACGAGCTCCGACGTAGACACTACGTACATTCTACGTACTTACCATGAGTTTGATTTTGTTAAAACTCGGGCGAGCTCTTGTATTACCTCGTACAGTGGGACAGGCCCTTGACAATGTTCCTGTAGATAATGTCCATACAGGTTGAAAATTCAATTTACAAATTCACGGACGACACCACCATTGTGGGCTAGAGATCAAATAATGATGAGACAGAGTACAGAAAGGAGATTGAGAACCTCGTGTGCTGGTGTCGAGCCAACAACCTTTATCTCAATGTCAGCAAGATAAGGAAGATAGTGATCGACATCAGGAAGTGAAGTGGTACACACACCCCAGTTTGTATTGACGGCACCAAAGTGGAGTTGAAAGCCTCGAATTCCTAGGAGTAAATATCACCAGCAACATCTCCTGGACAACCCATATTGAAGCAAAGACCAAGAAAGCACATCAACGCCTCTACTTCCTTAGATGGCTTAGGAAGTACAGCATGTCCCCAACAACTCTCGCCAATTTCTACAGATGCGCCGTTGAAAACATTTTATCAGATGCATTCCAGCTTGGATTGAGAACAGCTCCATCCAAATCTGCAGGAAATTGTATAAAATTGTGGACACAGCCCAGGCCATCACACAAACCAATCTCCCTTCCATTTACACCTCCCATTGCCTCGGCAAGGCCAGCAGCATAATCATGGACGAATCTCACTGGCCACTCCCACTTCTCCCTCTCCCATCGGGCAAAAGGTATAAAAGTATGAAAACACACACCTCCAGATTCAGGGGCAGTTTCTTCCCAACTGAACCATCCCACCGCAATCAGAGAGTAGTCCTGAACTACTATCTACCTCAATGGAGACCCTTGGTCTATCTTTGATAGGACTTTACTGGCTTTACCTGGCATTAAATGTTATTTATGTTATTCTCTTTATCATGTATCTGTACACTGTGGATGGCTCAATTATAATCATGTTTGGTTTTCCTCTGACTGGTTAACATGTAACAAAAGCTTTTCACTGTGCCTCGGTGCATGTGACAATAAACCAAACTCAAACTCAAACACTGATGGTCTGTCCCCACCTCTATAACCCGGGGAAAAAGGTCACCCATTTCTTCTCTCCAGAGATGCTGCCTGTCCCGCTGAGTTACTCCAATATTTTGTGTCTATCTTCTGTGTAAACCAGTGTCTGCAGTTCCTTCCTACACAGACATGGATTATTTGGCCCACTGAATCGATGCTGACCTCCCAGCACCCATTTATTAACCACATTTTATTCTCCCCATATTTCTATCAATTTCCTTCAAGACTCCACCACTCACCTATATACTTTTGATATGCCAATTATGAATGAATGAATACGTTTGTTGTCATTGCACAATACTGTGCAACGAAATTCCATTACATCTCCTCCGGCTAAAAAAAAACAAACACGACAACCATTGACACATATGTACACTTATTAGTAAAATAATAAATAAGTATTTAAAAAGAATTTAAAAGAATTTGGCGGCATTTCTTGGAATTACATTTTGCTTCCCCAGTGTTCTCTGTTGGAATTAAGCTCTTTTATCGCACATGGGTAGAAAATATTTTTTAGTCTACCGGTGCGAGCCTTCAGAGACCTGAATCGCCTCCCAGAGGGTAGCAGAGTGAAAAGGTGGTTGGCAGGGTGGGATGTGCCCTGCTTGATATTTGTGGCCCGGCGCAAGCATCGGGCCCTATATATATCATCCAAGGAGGGCAGTTGAGCGTTTGTAATGCTCTGTGCAGTTTTTATAATTCCCTGCAGCGCCCTCCTCTCAGCCACAGTACAGCTAGCAAACCACACCAGGATTCCATAGGAGAGGATACTTTCCACGGCGCACCGGTAGAAGGACAGCAGCAGCGGCTGTGAGACGTTTGCTCTCCGCAGAGACCTCAGGAAATACAGCCGCTGATGTGACTTCTTCACGAGAGTGACGGTGTTCATTTGCCATTTGAGGTCCTGGGAGATGTTTATTCCCAGGAACTTAAACCAGTGACTCTCTCCACCATGTCTCCTTTGATGTATAAGGGAGCAGGTTCCTCTCTCCTCTTCCTCCTGAAGTCGACGACCAGTTATTTTGTCTTTGATGGGTTGAGTACCAGGTTGTTTTTGGTACACCAGACAGTCAGTTTTTGGACTTCATCCTTGTAGGCAGACTCGTCGTTGTTGTTTATCAGTCCCACCACAGTCGTGTCGTCCGCAAACTTGATGATCCTGTTTGTACTGTGTGTTGGTATACAGTCATAAGTGTATATTGTATACAAGATGGGACTCAGCACACATCCTTGTGGCGCTCCTGTGCTGAGCGTCAGGACTGGGGAGTAATTGGACCCCATCCTGACAGTCTGTGGGCGGTCTGTTAAAAAGTCCTTAATCCATCCGCATGTGTTTGCATTAACACCCAGATCAGACAGTTTGTCCACCATTCTGCTGGGGATGATGGAAGTAAATGCAGAACTAAAATCTACAAATAACATCCTCACATATGAGCCAGGACGCTCCAGATGTGTCAGTGCAGAATGTAGTGCAAATTCGGAGACCAAAATTAATCTTCTAATCAGCATATATTTGGGATGCTGATAAAAGTAACATTAGCAGATTAGCAGATGACACAAAGTTAGGTGGCAGTGTCAACTGTGAGTAGGATGCTATAAGGTTTCAGGGTGACTTGGACAGGTTGGGTGAGTGGGCAGATGCATGGCAGATGCATGGCAGATGCAGTTGAATGTGGATAAATGTGAGGTTATCCACTTTGGTGGCAAAAGCAGGAAGACAGATTATTTTCTGAATGGTGTCAAGTTGGAAAAGTGGAAGTACAATGAGATCTGGGGGTCCTTGTTCATCAGTCACTGAAAGTAAGCATGCAGGTACAGCAGGCAGTGAAGAAAGCTAATTGCATGTTGGCCTTCATAACAAGAGGAGCAAAGAGGTCCTTCTGCGGTTGTACAGGGCCCTAGTGAGACCACACCTGGTGTATTGTGTGCAGTTTTGGTCTCCAAATTTGAGGAAGGACTTTCTTGCAATTGAGGGAGTGCAGCGTAGGTTCACGAGGTTAGTTGCCAGGATGGTGGGACTGTCATATGCTGATAGAACGGAGCGGCTGGGCTTGTATACTCTGGAATTTAGAAGGATGAGAGGGAATCTTATTGAAACATATAAGATTATTAAGGGTTTGGACACGCTAGATGCAGGAAACATGTTCCCGATGTTGGGGTCCAGAACCAGGGGCCACAGTTCAAGAATAAGGGGAAAGCCATTTAGAATGGAGATGAGGAAAAACTTTTTCACATAGAGGGTTGTGAATCTGTGGAATTCTCTGCCTCAGAAGGCAGTGGAGGCCAATTCTCTGGATGCTTTCAAGAGAGAGTTAGATAAAGCTCTTAAAGATAGCTGATTCAGGGGATATGGGGAGAAGGCAGGAACGGGGTACTGATTGTGGATGATCAGCCATGGTCACTGTGAATGGTGGTGCTGGCTCGATGGGTCGAATTGGCCTACTCCTGCACCTATTGTCTATGCGGAAGGAAAGCAGAACATTTGGATACCCACATTGTCACAGAGAAAAGATACAACTCCACACAGACAGCACAAAGAATCGAACCCAGGTGGCTGGATCCTTGCATCATTTTGCAGCAGAAAAGTAAGACCAGAGGCCATCAATTTAACTGGATGTCTGTTCAAAATAGTCCACAACAGAAATGAGTATGTACTGACCAAGGTATTTTATATTACATCTTCACGTAAGGATAGAAGAATGAAGGTGACAGATGAACTTTTCAGTGTCCCTGGGTTATTGAGAGCAGATTGTCAGAGGTTTAAGCATGATTAAATATATAAATCTGACCTACAGCAGCTGCGTGTTGTAGAGGGATACTGCACCTTCAATGGTGCCATCTTTTGAAAGTAGTTCTTTGATACCAGATGTCTTTTCAGCTGGATGAAGAAAAACAGGTGTTCTCTCAAAACCAACTAAAGCCTTTAAATCACGAATCCTTTAAATTATACCAATAAAATTGTGAGACCAACTAGCTGTTTATTGCATGCGTTCTTAATGGGATATCATATGGCTACCACATTCCTCTAATTAATGATTGTGGTTTCACACACAATGTAATTCTAGGACAGGAAGTACAATATCGCAGTGCAAACTGTTAAAGGTGTGTTATAAATCCAAATTCATTCCCATTTTTGGAGGAATTCATGTACATTAACTGCCATTATATAATCAGTGGTGTATACATAGACCCAAGCTGGAAGGGTAAAGCTGATTAGAACAGATTTGTTGCAAATGGTGATCACAGTAAAACTCCCAGAAAACAAAACAGTTAAGTTTAAAGGGAGCACAAGAATGGGTGTCTGGTCCATTGAAAGAGAGCGTGGAATCTGGACTGCCACTGAGATGGCTGAGTGCGTGAATGGCCTGTCCCACTTGGCCGTCATTTGCGCCTCATTTACGCATTATATGTAAATTAGGTCGGCGGGTGGTGACGCATGTGTTGCGTATGGTGAGGCGTGGAATCGTATACGGTGGTGCGCGGTATCATGCGGCACTCCAGGATTTAGTACAGGAACTAAATCCTTGCGCTCCACCTGCGTGACTTATCGGGTACGCACGCTGACGCCTTGGGTACGCATGCTGACGTATTGGCGTCGTACGCTGGCGTCCCGACGTCTCACATGTATCGCATGGTGACGAATGGTTATGTCACCATGCGTCAACGTCCTGCCGTGCGCCGCAGGGTATTCTAATGACGTCACGCGCACCAGACGGCTGTGCTGACGAGTGATTTGTGCGCGACGTCGTGCATCACGACGCGTCGACCTATTTTACATATGACGCGTAAACGAGGCGCAAATGATGGCCAAGTGGGACAGGCCCTTGAGAACCAATGCTCTCGTGAACCCAAAGGAAACTTGAGAATCGGAAGGACAGGTACTAGGGGCCCGGCAAGCAGCAAACATTTTCCAGTGAACCACTGGAGTTTCCAAATAGTGAGATGGCAGATCACTGGAGTGAATTATTCTGCTCCATTTAGAATAGTAATGGTGTTATTATTCCAAAATGAAAATGTCTTATTATCATAAATAATCAATAATTATCATCCGACAAATGCCATTGAATGAAACATTACCCTAGTTACTCTCTCTATAGATGCTGCCTCACCAGCTGAATATCTCTACCATTTTGAGATTACTATTTTAGATTTCTAGTACCTGCAGATTTTGCTTTTCAATTATTGATTTGCACAGGAGATGTAGAATGTATGGAGTTATATATTCATTCCTGATGTGCAGCAGGCAATATTCTTTGCTTCCTCATCTGTATGAAGAGAGTCAAACCTTTGCAGAAACTATCTTATTTCCTTCGCTCCATAGATGCTGCTGCACCCGCTGAGTTTCCCCAGCAATTTTGTGTACCTTTGCAGAAACTATGTTTGGAGCACCGATGTTTTGTTTACATGAATCAAATTTTGTGATGGCTTCCAAATGGCTGCCATTCACCAAGCCATATTGCACAAGTTAGAGTGCTGTGACATAAGCCACAGATCCTATCCGCCCCGCCCAGCTATAATGCCAGCAGAATAAGAAAGGCTAAGAAGACTGATGCGGAGCTGGACTCCAATGCTATATTGTAGTTCAGGAGACAGACTCAAGTTTTCAATATGGTTGTTGTGGTCGGCACATGGCACAGCGGTAGAGTTGCTGCCTGACAGCGCTTGCAGCGCCGGAGACCCGGCTTCTGTCCCGACTATGGGTGCTGTCAGTACGGAGTTCCTATGTTCTCCCCGTGACCGCATGGGATTTCTCCGAGACCGCATGGGATTTCTCCCACACTCCAAAGACGTACAGGCGTGTAGGTAGATTGGCTTGGTAAATGTAAAAAATGTCCCGAGTGTGTGTAGGGTAGCGTTAATGTGTGGGAATCTCTGGTCGGTGCAGACTCGTTGGGCCGAAGGGCCTGTTTCCACACTGTATCTCTAAACTAAACTAAATGGTTGACTATCGTATGTTCCATGTTGTCTTTTGTCACCGTGTGGTTGAGTGGTTGCTTCATCAACGTCGCCATTACCTTTCAAGCGTAGCACTGTGGGAGGATCGATGAATAAACACAGGAAATGGAAACTAGTGATCCAGCTGAGGATCTACTCATCGACTTAACAGGACATTTACACAGGCATGATGTATAACCAATATGGTCATACATGTGGAATCCTGGGCCGAGTGCAGTTATACAACCTGCTGTATATGTTCCCGTCGCCTGACCTGTCAACATATTGATTGGCATATTACTGACAGCTATCAACTATTAGCTTCAGGAATGTACCTGTAGGAACATAACATTAATATTGATGAAAGAGTCATTTTCAATTACAACACTCCCTAACATTGACCTTTTTCTTCAGGCATTCGATTTACTTTCAAATAGAAATTGTAGCAAGGCGTAATTAAAATATAAACATAATTACAGATGTTTAAAGGCTGTGATGAACATTGGGCAAGGACATTCTTGCCTGTTGTATTTGATCCTCTACTGCAGGTAGGAGAGGCTTCAAAGAGGAGGAGTACAGACATGTTGTACACAAGAAACCCTTCTGATTCATATATTCTGATTTCACATGAAATCATTCCAGGGGCCTCACTGAAGAAGAGAAACTTTGGCCAAGTTCCACAAAGTAGGTGTCCTCTGTGATCTTGTTTAGAAGTTGATTATGTTTTGGTTTTGAAGCCACTAAAGGCAGTGATTTATGTTAAAATAGAAAGGGCTGAGGAATGATTGTTGCTTCACCACAAAATCATAAACTTGTCAAGCGAATGATGAATTCAGTTTGAATGGAAAGTGATTGACAGATTACGTCTGAATTTAAACCAAGATTGTATAGATTAAAAGTTAGTCAGCCAGCCCTTTATGTGCCTCCTTTATACCACTGTGCTAATTTAGCTTAGTTTAGTTTAGTTTAGAGATACAGCATGGAAACAGGCCCTATCGGCCCACCGAGTCCGTGCCGACCCACAATCACCCCATACACTAATTCTATCATACAGAAACCAATTAACCTACAAACCTGCACGTCTTTGGAAGGTTCAAGTTCAAGTGAGTTTATTGTCATGTGTCCCTGTATAGTACAATGAAATTCTTGCTTTGCTTAAACACACAGAAAATAGTAGGCATTTACTACAAAACAGATAAATGTGTCCATATACCATGATATAAATATATACACACATGAATAAATAAACTGCAAATAAAGTGCAAATAACAGAAAGTGGTTGTTAATAATCAGAGTTTTGTCCGAGCCAGGTTTAATAGCCTGATGGCTGAGGGGAAGTAGCTATTCCTGAACCTGGTTGTTGCAGTCTTCAGGCTCCTGTACCTTCTACCTGAAGGTAGCAGGGAGATGAGTGTGTGGCCAGGATGTTGTGGGTCTTTGATGATACTGCCAGCCTTTTTGAGGCAGCGACTGCGATAAATCCCCTCGATGGAAGGAAGGTCAGAGCCGATGATGAGAGGAATCTGGAGCCATGGAGAAAACCCATGCGGTCACGAGGAGAAGGTACAAACCCCTTACCGACCACGCCCATAGTCAGTATTAAACCCGTGTCTCTAGCGCTGTAAGGCACTACTGTGTCACCCAGCTGATCACCACTGATCCTCATAAGTTACCTGTTCCTCATTGTATTGTTCAAATCTTTTGATCTTACCTTCCAATGTTTCTGTAGCTTTGTTTAATCTCACCTCGGATATCGACCACTTACCATAAAGGATATCATATTTATAGAGTCATAGAGTCATGGAAACAGACCCGTCGGCCCAACTTGCCAACTACACTAGTCCCACTTGCCTGCATTTTGCCCCTCTAAACCTATCCTTTCCATGTACCTGTCTAAATGTTTCTTAAATGTTGTGATAGTACCTGCCTCAACTACCTCCTCCGGCATCTCGTTCCATATACCTACCACCCTTGGTGTAGAAACGTTGCCCCTCAGCTTCCTATTATTTTTCCCCCTTCACCTTAAACCTATGTCCCCTGGCCCTCTGATTGCCCTACCCTGGGTAAAAGACTTTGTACATTTGCCCTACTGTATGTACTCCTCTCACGATGTTATACACCTCTATAAGATCACCCCTCATCCTCCATGTTGGACAGTTGCAGTCTCACCCTTCACTTCTATGCTTATGGTTTCAACTCCTAGTTTCAAGACCAGACTTTAGACATTAGAGATACAGTGTGGAAACAGACCCTTCTGCCCACCGAGTCCACACCGACCAGCGAGCACCCTGTATCTAGCACTATCCTACATACTAGAGACAATTTTCAAATTACAAAAGCCAATTAGACTACAAACTTGTATGTCTTTGGAGTGTGGGAGGAAACTGGAGCATCCGGAGAAAACACTGGTGGTCAGAGGGAGAACGTGCAAACTCCGCAAGGGATAACACCCGTAGTCAGGATCGAACCCTGGTCTCTGGTGCTGTAAGACAGCGACTCTACCGCTGCGCCACTGTGCCACCCTTCCAAGCAAGGGTGAAAGTATGCCAGTATGGGTGATAACAGCCAGCTCCATCAGTATAAATGGAATTAATCAGCAATGTAGTGATGCAACTGTACTGGGATTAGATTTAAATGACTCCCACCAAGGCTTTTGTTCCTTTTGTTCATGTGAACCTGGAAATTGTTCTTAAAGCAGTGAGCAGATTAACGAGTTTAAAACCATGAAGATATTTAGGTATATTGAAGTTTAATTTAACCTCTGCAAAATTTGAAAAAATAATTCAAATAAATAAGATCTTGGATGCCAACTGGAGAAGATGTAAACCAGTTAGATGTGTACAGCATATGCTGGTTATTGAAAGCAACACTCAAAAGCATGTGTGTGTTTATTGACTATTAGCCAAGTTCTTTGAAGATTAGGTTTAGCCTCTGAGGGAATAGCTGGCTAATTTGTTAATTCATGAAAATGTTGATCTGACACATAATTATGCCAAACACATTGACCCATGAAATGTTACTAGTTTACACGATGCCAGTGACTAATGGGATGTCCTAACGGGGTGCTTTTGTCAGTTTTGTTTATGTCATATTATATGCTCCAAAGGTTTTTTTCTGCAGCATTTCAACAAATCCACATGTGAAGAACGAGGACGTTTTTTCTGTTTCCTATTACTGCATTATTTATGCTAAAAAATAGGGTAATGTGCAGCATGACTTTTTTGTTGATTACCTACTGTTTAAGGTCAACAGTGATCCGCCCAGCTAAGATTTCTAGCTGCTTGCCAAATAAACCCACCTCAAATGAATCATACAACAATACTTAGACAGGTTGCAATGGAGCACCCTGATGGAAATGCTTCAAGTGCAAATATTACATCAATATTAATGGGAAGTAATTGTTTTAGAACTAGGTGATGGGTGTGAATCATTATGAATTAGGCACATTCCCTTTCTTTTTTGTTTAGCTTTACCTTTTGTGGATTCTTTACTTATTTATTTTATTTTCTTAAGGCCCTCTTCTCTTTGGGGCCTTTTTTTCTTCTTTTTTTCACATTTTCAAGCACGCAGTCTACTTAACCATCATCATTCATTTAACGCCAACTACTGCGGACTACACTTCACTACTACCCTCACTCTTCTCTTCTTTCTCTTTTCTCTTTTTCTATTATAGGTTAAAATTAAAAAAAAAAAGAAGTTGTACACGAAATGTAGTATGTTGCGTATCATGATTAAGATGTATGTACATTGCTTCTAATTAAAATATATATATATATATATATATTATTGACAATTATAACCTTATTAATAGCCCTGTCCCATGAGTTCATTCCAAGAGCTCTCCCGAGTTTAAAAAAAATCAAACTCGTGGTAAGCACGGAGAATGAACGTAGCGGGTACGTCGGAGCTCAGGGACATCTCTTAGCGCTAACGGCAGGTACTCAGGAAGACTCGCTAATGGCAGGTAAGCACGGGAAGACTCGTGAAGATTTTTCAACGATGAAAAATGTCCACGAGAGCCCCGAGTACCGACGAGTGGCCATTAACGTAAATCTCCAGAGTTCGAATCAGGGCAAACTCGGGAGAACTCTTGAAATGAACTCACACCGTGGGACAGGGGTTTAAGTCTGCCCAAAGTTTGTATCTCCTGTTAATCAATACACTCTCCATTGTGGGAGGAACAACTTACCCACCAATTGAGGAGAAATCCTTGCTCAAGTTACATTGTGATCTTTCTGAAGGGGCTGCACTGTGGCGCAGCGGTAGAGTTGCAGCCACACAGCACTTGCAGCGCCAGAGACCCAGGTTCGTACCCGACTACAGGTGCTGTCTTTTTATAGAGTTTGTGCGTTCTCCCCGTGACTGGCATGGGTTTTCTCCGTGATCTTCGGTTTCCTCCCACACTCCAAAGGCGTACAGGTTTATAGGTTAATTAGCTTGGTATAAATGTAAATTGTCCCCAGTGTGTGTGGGATAGTGTTGATGTGCGGGGACAGTGGCCCAAGGGCCTGTTTCCGCACTGTATCTCTAAAAAAAAAACTCTTTATAGGGACAACGTAACCTCTTTGACAAAGTCGGCATTACTCAATGGTTCAATTGGATGAAATGTTCAAAAATAACAAACTGCGCATAATGCTCTTGCTTTTAATGAATGAGTTTCACTGAAGAGCTTTGAAGCAGATCCATTCAAATTTTTCAAATCATTTCAGTAGAAAAGTAATTATCATCTTTGTACACATCTACTCAGACTTCAACAGGAACCATCAAAGTGTGAATGAAAAGAGAATTGAATGATCCCAGGGACTAAGACAAGGAAGCATCATGTATCATTTAATACTTGGGTGTGTCGCTAACTCAGGACAATTGTTTTGTTTTGTCAGCACAGGTACTAATTGTTCCGATGTGATTCAGAGAGGCTATGGCTGTGGGTGCCAAGCCAATGATGTAATGGGTAGAATGCAGAGACATACAGGATGTGATAGCAATCACAGTGAGGTGAGTACCCAGGAAATACATATAATCTGATCTCAGCAGATTAGTTTTGCTTTGTAGTGTGGGTGTTGAAGAAAAGTCCCAGTGGACATGGAGTCATCGGTATTCCTTTACAAAGAATGAAAGACTAACTGTAATAATAGGACTGAAGGGACAAGAAATAACATTGCGGTCATTGCGGGCACAGGTCATTGCGGGCCTTGGCATTGTGCAAGGAATTTGGCACAATTACATAAAGTACTTCCCTAGGCAGTTGTCCAGTCACAAGCAGGAGTGTCTCTGGAGAGGAACGATCTGGAGATGGGTGTGGAGAGGACAGACAGATTTAGAGGATTCCTCTTCCACAGTGCAGTATGTCATTTCTAAATCAGAAGGTGTATTTTTTTAGCATTATCTCAGAGAGCTGAACATGTAATGTGGCAAAAACATTTACTGTAGTGATGAAAAGTGGTGTATACTGGGTAGGATATCTCTGAGGTGAATATATTTAACAAGAAACATAGGCGGTACCTCTGGCCGTAGAGATATACAGCATGGCACCAGGCCCTTAAGCCCAACTTGCCCATACTGACCATGAGGTTCCATCTACGCTAGTTCCACTTGCCCATGTTTGGCCTATATCCCTCTAAACATTTCCTATCCATGTACGTGTTCAAATGTCTTTTAAATGTTGCTATGACACTTGCCTCAACTACCTCCACTGGCAGCTCATTCCATATACTGTGTGAAAAAATTACCTCTCAGGTTTCTATTAAATCTTTCCCCTCTTACCATTCCGGAAGTGGCGGCGCTGGGAACGGGTGCGGCTCGCCTGCAGTCCGTTTGTCTTTTACTTTTTTGTGTTGTTTTTTTTCATTTTGTCTAGTTACGTTTTTGGTTTTTAGGTTGTGTTTATGTGGGGGGGGGGGGTGGGGGGGTGAAACGGGGCTTGCTGTCTCTCCCTTCGGGGGAATACGACCTTTTTGTCGTATCCCCCTTCTCTGCCTCCGTCTACGCTGAGGCCTAATGGCGGAGCTGGCGACCTCGGGACTCTGGAGGCAGCTGACAGGACTCACCCTGAGCTCGCTCCCGTGAGGGTGGCCCAGCCCGGGGCTGGAACTGCGCTCTCGTGAGAGCGGCCTGGCGAGGGGCTGAGAGACTCTCCCGTGAGGGGCTGTGGCCCGTCGGAGTGGCCCAGCCCAAGGGAGAACGGCACTCCCGTCTGAGTGGCCCAGCCCGAGGGAGAACGGCACTCCCGTCGGAGTGGCCCAGCCCAAGGGAGAACGGCATTCCCGTCGGAGTGGCCCAGCCCAAGGGAGAACGGCACTCCCGTCGGAGTGGCCCAGCCCAAGGGAGAACGGCACTCCCGTCGGAGTGGCCCAGCCCAAGGGAGAACGGTACTCACGTGAGGGCGATCCGGCTCGGGGCTGGAACGGTGCTCCGGTGGCTGGGACGGCGTTCTGGCGGCGGTGACCTGAGTCCTGGGTTCAGCCGCGGGCCAGCGGCTGCGTGTGCTGGACTGGAGGGCGGCAGCTTCGACCACCCCCGGGCCGCGGTGTTTGAACCGGCCCGTTTGCGGGGTTCGGTGAGCCGCGGGACTGGTGTGCCATCGCCCGGTGGGGAATCGCCTCAGCGCAGAGGGAGAAGAGGAGGGAAGAGACAGTAACCCTAAGATTTTTGCCTCCACCACAGTGAGGAGGTGCTTGGAGGATACACTGTGGTGGATGTTAATTTGTGTTTATTGTTGTTTATTATTGTATGATTGTATGTATGACTGCAGGCACGAAATTTCGTTCAGACCGTAAGGTCTGAATGACAATAAAGGTATTCAATTCAATTCAATTCAATTCAAGCCTATGCCCTCTGGGTCTTGATTCCCCTATTCTGTGTAAAAGGCTCTGTGCATTCATTCCATTTATTCCCCTCATTATCTTACACCTCTATAAGATCACTCCTCAACATCCTGCACTGCGAAGAAATTCCTAGCATGCCCAACCTATAGCTCAGGTTGTCAAGTCCTGGTAACGTACTTGTAAATCTTCTCTGCATTCTTTCCAGCTTTACAGCATCCTTCCTGAAGCAGGGTGACCAAAACTGAACACAATAGTATTAAGTACGGCCTCACCAAAATCTTTCACAAAGTTTCCGAATATATATTCCCCAGCTGAAACCAAGTGACCGAATCACTGTCTGGAACCTGAGAAATAATTTGACTGTTCTTCAAAATAGTGCCATAAGATCTTTAGTGTCCTTCTGAGAGGGCAGACTGAGCCTCTGACAGTGAAGCACTTGCCCATGAATGAATACTAAGTCTCTGTGATTAGATTCTGGGAGTGAGAATTAAACTCCACCTTCTGAACCAGAGGCGGGAGCCCTGAATTGAGTAAACGATTTGTTTGGCTTAGCTTAGTTTGGAGATACAGTGCAGAAACAGGCCCTTCGGCCCACTGAGTCCATGCCGACCAGCGATTCCTGCACATTAACACTATCCTACACACACCAGGGATAATTCACACATACACCATGCCAATTAACCTACAAACCTGTACGTCTTTGGCATGTGGGAGGAAACTGGAGATACCGGAGAAATCTGGATGGGAAAGGAATGGAGGGTTATGGTCTGAGCGCAGGTATATGGGACTAGGGGAGATTATGTGTTCGGCACGGACTAGAGGGGTCGAGATGGCCTGTTTCCGTGCTGTAATTGTTATATGGTTATATATGGTTAAATCCACGCAGGTCACGGGGAGAACAGACAAGCACCTTTAGTCAGGATTGAACCCGGGTCTCTGATGCTGTAAGGCAGCAACTCTACCGCTGCGCCACCATGCCACCCTTTGCATGGCTGTTTGGGCCTTATGTTGAAGATACTGTTACTGTGCTGTGGAATTTTGTGTCCCAGAATCCTGAATCCCATCAGGTAAGAGGTATGGAAGTGTGAAAACGCACATCACCAGATTCAGGGACAGTTTCTTCCCAGCTGCTATCAGCCAACTGAACCATCCTACCACAACCAGAGAGCAGTGCTGACCTACTATCCACCTCATTGGTGACCCTCGGACTATCCTTGATCGAACTTTCCTGGCTTTATCTTGCACTAAATGTTATTCCCTCATCATCAATCTGTCCACTGGGAACGACTCGATTGTAATCATCTTTGTCTTTCCGCTGACAGGATAGCACGGAACAAAAGCTTTTCACTGTTCCTCGGTACACGTGACAATAGACTAAACTAAGCTAATAAACACTGAGGCCAGGAGGCCAGTTGGCACTACTCTTGCCAAGCTTGCTTACATCTTCATCTTGCGTATGGTGTGCACAGCCTAAAGTTGTAAGACAACTTGTTCTGTTTGATCTTCTGTTTGAGCATGCCAGGTTGATTGCATTCGTCAAAACAGGGTAGACCACGTGAATGTTGCAATCTCCCACCCCCTTGCTTACTCATCCCCCACACCTCTTTCTGTGATCCTCTCCCATACACTGTTCTTGTTCATTTCCAGGTTGCGCACATTTTGGTTTATGAACATTCTCTGTAACCACGAGAATGCCTGTAATGTCAATTGAATCTGACACAGGCAATGCTGGTGCCTAAATTGAGAATACACAAGTTCTGAGGAAGAGCTCAATGTGTCCAATAGTTTTATTAATGGAATTGGTGAACAAAGTGAAATAAGCACAGAATGTATTAGAGGGATTAAGAAAGATCTGATTTACAACACAAAAGGAGTTCAAAAACTCTGATGAGAGAATGGTTTGGACTTACTCATGTCAAGCCTAGACAGTGCAGTCAGAACACTGCAAGGCAGACTGAGAAGGGATCATGGCTAAATTGACATGATGCAGAAAGGGAAATCAGAGGAGCTGACATTTTGTGACTTCAGAATTGATTTGATATAATTTGATATAATAGGGAACAGGAAAGAGCTTAAAGGATAGCCCTGGTGTTTACAGGAGTTAGAATGGGAGTCAGGATACAAAACATGGGGAAGGTAGGTTAGGAAGCCATCGAAGTAGAGATTTTTGCAATTAAGCTCACAATTTTGAATGAATAGAGTCATGGAATCATGTAGTTATACAGCACGGAAACAGGCCCTTCGTCCCAACTTGCCTATGCAACCAAGTTGCCCTATCTACAATAGTCTGACCTGCCTGTGTTTGTCCCATATCCTTCTAAACCTTTCCTGTCCATGTACCTGTCAAACCTGTCCGATTTCAAATGTTGTTAAAGTATCTGCCTCAACTACCTCCTCGAGCAGCTCATTCCATATACCCAGCACCCTCTGTGTGAAACCATTGCCACTCAGATCACTATTTAACTTCAGGAGTCACTTGAGTGACTACGTGAAGAAGGCCGTCATCCCACTTGGCGCGTCATTACGTTGATTCGCTTTGCGCAAACGAGCCGACTGGCGGCAGCATTCGCGCTGTCCAGCGGTAAGTTTAAACCAACAAGAGTCAGGAAAATTATATCTCCTCTCTGTGGAGAGGAGTGTAGGGAAGAGGCCCATTCATTAAAACAAAACGGGCCAGGAGTACCTAGGCAAACCCAATTGGAGGGTTAGCCACTATTTGATCTCTCGCTCTGAGGAAGGGAGCGCAAGGAGAAAGCCCGCAAACAAGTCGGGCCAGGAGGATTCCGGATGGAGAAGATAACCTCCTTCATGGGTAACGTGCTTAAACGTTCAAAACCCACATGGAGCACCTGGTGGAGAGGTGTTCCACAATGATATACTCCAAAGGAGGGAGTTATCAGCCCGGGTATTATGGAGAACCCGCAGGCAGCGGCACCTGTTTCAGGGCTGCACAAATGTCTCCTGCTCTGAGGAGAGGAGCATTCACGGTCAGTTTCAAGCTGACCCAAAGCAAGAACATGACATAAGGTCCACTGGAGGGGCCATGTCAGCGCAGGTATCCTCAGGGGCCTGCGGTAGCACCTGTTTTCAGGGCTGCCTACAAATCTCACTCTCAGTGGAGGGGAGTGCGAGTGATCAGTAGGTAACTGATCTCAAATTTAAAGTATGAACATACTGAAGCGCATGCATATGGCCTCAAGAGTACTCGCAAACAAAGGGTTTGTTGCCAGAAGAGTTGGTCTCCAGCCGTTGGCAGAATACCCGGAAGACGCCAGAGTTCTCACGCTACAAGTGCCGGCAAGGGAACAGCGCTATCAGGGTGACATTGGAGAAACCAGCCGCAGAATCCTCTCTTCAGGTAAAACCAGAAGAAGGAAGCAAAAGCTGTCGGACTAATCAAGGTACCAACGACAAGCAAAACTCCATCAGTAGGCGACAACACACCCCACACCTCCATAGGGCGTAAGCGGTTCACTGAAGCTGGTGGTAGCTTGAAAGCTGGGCACGGAAATAGGATCAGAGTCGTCTTTCAAGGCAGACTCAGAGTTATGGCCAGAATTATCTTACAAGGCAGGCTCAGTATGATGAGGTTTCAGACCAAGACCCAAGCAGGGGTCAGGAGAAACATGGAATCGACACTCCCTACCAGTCCGACTCCCAATCAAGGAGAGAAAAGGAACCCGCATCAGGGGCCTTTGGGCTTACTACAAGACCACCGGTAGCCATGGAGGTAGGTGGGTCTGGGTTTACCGAAACACGGGATTGTGGACCAGTTACATGTTGGTAATTTTTACTCTTGTGCTTTTGTTCAAAATGACAATGAAAAACAACATGAGATTCAGATCTGGTTTAAAAAAAACAGATAATAACATGTGATTATATTGACTGCACAACATACATAGGTTCCAAACAGACTTGGAATTCGGTCCGGAGTTGTCTTCGAGGCAGGCCCAGTATTATGGGCAGAATTGCCTTTCAGGACAGGTGACAGATGGAGGATGTCACTTCATCCAGGTTTAACTCATTTGTGCAGTACAGACTTTCAGAATAGTAAAACATTTTTACGGTCTAACAACTGTTTTATAGGAGCTATATGGCAAGCATCAATCTGAAAGATGCATGCTATGCAGTTTCCCATTCACTGGAATCGCCAGAGATATTTGAAATTTACCTGGATGGGGCTATAATAACAGTTAAAGCGTTGCAAAATAGGCTAACTACAGTTCCCAGGTTTATTTACCAAATTTCCAAACGGAGCTTGGGTTGCTCAGAGCTCAAGAACATTAGTTATCATTTATCTGGAATGATGTTAAATGCTGGGTTTTGCTAAAAAATTAACTGTTATAGGCCCAAACTATATTTGAAGAATCAGGGTCCCACCCATCCAGTTAAATTTAAGTTGATACCAATCAGAATTACTGATTATTGGGACTAACATTTAACTATCAACTAACAAGGGATTCCACCCTGGAGCAAGAGATGCAATTAACAGAAGCCTGTAACAACCTTGTTGGTTATTAAGCAGCTTTCTATTCATCAAGATGTAGTTGACAATTTAGCAGCTGTGTATCAGCGGTACAAATTGGGCTTTGCATTACCTGAAGTTAAAACATGCAAAGAATTAAACTCTCTAGTACCATATAGGTCATTACAAATAAACCTATGCTGGATATTAGAGGGTGAAGTTACCGAAATCACGATGGTGGCAGTATTCAGCATTGATCCACTATTTTTGGTCGGGTATACTTAGTATTACAATTGATGAGAAGTATGGTACGCCATCTCCAGTTGTGGAGGCGGATGCGGGTTGCATAAATTACCAATTTTCAGTAATTGGTATCAACTACCTATAACTCAGTGCATTCTATACGTTAAAGGTTATTGTAAGAATGTGCACAATCTGCATGCTCAACTCCAAGTTGATACACTATGGGGGTGGCATATGTTAGTCACATGGGTGCTATGAAGTTTAAATATCCTGTGCTATTTACCTAATCTTATTTTGAAACTACTATCTCATGTGAAATCTATGAAACACAGGATGGATGTTGGACTACAAAGTATTTTATGTCATTTTGGCTCGATGGAGCATTGAATATCGATATATTTACATACAGGCTTATTTACCAGCTGCAAAACATATGGCATACAATGGCAAAAGATACATTATCGCCACTTGGTGGAGGAATTATTGCATGTGTGCTTCTCCATTCGTCCTCATCAGTGGGGTTTTGCAATTTATCCAGCAAGACACCGCTTCAGGCCTCAATCTGCCTGACTGACATATGCAGCCATGGTTCCCACTGATATAGAGAATTATATAGAACCTATATGGTAATTCAAAGCATAAAACTTGCTGGTACAGCCTGTGACTCGGGAGACCAGCGTCTGCATGATACATCAAGTAATTGACTTGAAGACTCCGAGACGATTTCCTGCGCCGCCGGTTGTCAGACAAATCCGTGGAGTGCTCACTGCAGAATGCAGGATAGCACCAAAAAGAGGCAGGACATCTCCACTTCAGCAGATGGGAAACGGTTTTAGCTGAATACACATGTTACATGCTATACAGCACGAATAACTGATGTCCTAGAGTTTATTTCTTATGAGTCTTTGACAATACTCAGTTTACAGTGGCATTAAATGGTGCAAACGTGCTTCTCATCATATTTGCTGCAGCAAGTGGAACCCACACTGTCGGGCCTCACCCTCTGATATCCAGAATTAAATAGGATACCTTAACACAAGTTTCTCCCAGGTCCAGTAACATGGGAGTATGGGACATGACGTAATGTTAACATTACTTCAGCAGGGGGCTCCAGCTACATCCTTATCTCAAGCCAGCTCTCAAAAGAGCTAACCAGGCGTGAGGTACAAACAGTTTCATGGCATACTTGATGGACCTTTGGGAATGTGTGGTCACACATTCACAACATGTCTAGATCACTTAGAGCCTCAAAGGCTCCAAACGAAACAATGTTTTGTGGAAGAAATATATATATATATTAGTATTATATATTAGTATTATATATGTATATATATATATATATAAATTTCAAAAGAAGTAGTTCTACCATCTTCAGGTGGTAAAACGGGAGTTTGGCGAATGCAGGAGTCAATACTAATATTTTAAGACGCACTCCACCGGGGCTGCTACCACATCAGCTCATAGGATTATGTACGTTTGCTTTGGACCACATCCTAGCAGCTGCAGGATGGTCAAACGAACATACTTTACTAATTTTTAATACAACCCGTTGCCAAATCGGGGGTATTTGCCAACTCCATTTTTTGACTTGTTAATAGTTTCCTCTGGATGAAAGGGGTCGCTATTATTTTCATTGGATGATCAAGCATCAGCATAACAAACCAAGTCATGTCTGAATGCATGAATCTTTTTTCACTCATCCATGGTCACTTCAAGCAGTGTGTTACGCATGGATTCGTAACCGGCGTGAAATCACAGAGCTTTGAAATCTTCACGTAGTCACTCACGTGACTCCGAAATAAAATAGTAAGATTAAACGAGAACTTGCCAGTTTGAAGTTTGATCTTGATTTTATGAGGAGTTACGATGAGGGATTACGTGCCCACCGCTCCCACCCTCATATTATCAAGGTCATCTGGTAATTCCAGTTCTCAAAATCTTACTATGTTCATGGTCAACTACTTGTTTCTGTGATTCCACACCGCTGCTTTGAAGTATGACGCGCCAAGTGGGATGACGGCCTTCTTCACGTAATCGCTCATCGTAACTCCTCATAAAATCAAGATCAAACTTCAAACTGGTAAGTTCTCGTTTAATCTTACTATTACATCTTTAACCCTCTCATTTTAATACCATGTCTTCTGGTTTTTGATTTCCTTACTCTGGGTAAAAAACTCTGTGGATCTACTCTATCTACTTCCCACATGATCATAAAAACCTCCATAAGGAGGAGGCGCTGTCCTGAACGGCTGCCTGTCCTGCAGCTGTCTGTTTTTTCCCCTTCTTTTTTTATTATTTTTAGTTTGTTAAGTGTACAGTCAGGGGGTCTAAATCTTTTTATGTGTGGGGGGTGGTGGGGGGGAAGGGGGAAACTGCTTTTCTAAGTCCCTACCTGGTCGGAGGGGTTGCCTTCCTCCGAGCAGCGTCTTCGACCTGTCCTCGCAGCCTACCAGCGGGTCCTGGAGCGACGTTTCCCTGAGGGGACCAGGCCAGAACATCGGCTTTGGCGGCGGCGCAGAACATCGGCTTTGGCGGCGGCGCAGCGCTGGAGCGCTGTCGTGGAGCGGGAGCGATGCCTTTCCTGGGTCGCCGCGCTGGGACTCCAGTATGCTGGGACCGCCGATGAAAATATCGTGGAGCCGCGGTTCTGCGGAGCGGCCAGCTGCGACGTTGAGCTTTACATCCCGGAGCCTGGGATCTCTCACCGAGATCGCCAGTGTGCGGAGCTCCGTCTGGCGCGGTCTGTTGGTTTGGAAGCCGCGGGCTCCGGTGGGAAGGCGGCCGTTCCTGGCACCCCAAGCCGCTGGGGGTTCTCCCGACGCCGGAGCACCATCACCCGGCGAGAACATCGGGCGCCGTGGCGGCGACTGTGGAGGCCTCAATAGGCCCGACTTTGGGTGGACAAGAGGATGGGGACTGAACTTTGTGCCTTCCCCCACAGTGGGAATCACTGTGGGGGGATGTTTTTATGTTTTGGTGTGGAATTTCTTCATGAATACTATGTTGTATTTTTATTAGTGTGCTGCAAGGGCATCTGAATTTCCCCTGAATAAGGGGATTAATAAAGTCTAATCTAATCTAATCTAAGATCACCCCTCATTCTCCTGCGCTCCAAAGAATCAATTCCTAACCTGTCCAGCCTCTCCCTATAGCTCAGGGCCTCAAGTCCTGGCAATGTGCTCTTAAATCTTCTCTGCACCCTTTCCAATGACCTAACAACATCTTTGCTATAGCAAGGTGACAAAAACTGAACCCTTTACTCCAAATGTGGCCTCACCAACGTCTTGTACAACTGTAACATAACCTTCCAACTTCTATACTGAATACAAGTTTGATTGCTCAAAATGCAACTTCTTGCACTATCTGCATTAAACTCCATTATCTACTGTATTCTCAGCCCACTTGCCCAACTGATCAAGCTGTAATCATTGATAACCATCTTCAGTATCTACAATACTTCCCACTTCAATGTAACAGTATTTAATTATAATATTATTGTAGTTAATGAACATGCTCATTATGCTATTTTTTTGCGTGAATTATTAGTGTTTAGGCTATAAGGTTATATGGTTATGTAATGAAAAATATTCACACTATTCCCTTCCTTTAAAAAGAATGCTGTGTGGTTTGTAACAGTGTATCTTTAAGAACATTTTGACGGGGTGGATGTGGGAATGGTATTCCTTCTTTTTAGAAAATCTAAATCTTAGGCTCACTGGTTAAAGGTGGGTGATTAACTATTTAAGGCAGGTTTGAAGCACATTATTTGTCTCAGATGATTAAACATTTTTGAATTCTTTTTCTCAAAATGCTGGGATTTTATAATGTTTATACGTTTTAATGTTTAAGGGAGATGTAGGTAATATCCCACGCCCATCCTTTCCCCTTCTCTCCTACCTGTTGATCAGCAGGTCTCCCTCCTGCCTCCCAGTCCAATGGAGTATCATATCTATATTACTAAAAGTCTGATCTTGACCACTTCCTGTTGTTCTGTATATTGATTTTAGAAAAAACGCTGCCACTTACGGCTGTGATATTTGGCCACCTTACTCAGAGTCCCTCTCTGCTACGCAGGACAAGAGGATTTTTCCCATTGATGAAAAATAAAAGAGTTTTTAGTGTTGAAATTCTCTCTCCTGAAGGCTACTTCCGGAGGGACTATAAAACCTGGAAGTGTTGAGTGCCTCAGTCAGTCTCTGCAAGATGGGGGAGCGAGAGGGTCACCTCTCTCAGTCTGAACTGTGAATAACACTGAACACATGTCTACTAAACTATGAGTGGTTTTACCGACCTGTCAGTGCCCTTAATGTGTTTTGAAAATATAGTTTGGAAATGCTAAAGACGTGTTGCCTTTGGTTTGGAAATGCTAAAGCTGTGTTGCCTTTGGTTTGGAAATGCTAACGCTGTGTTGCCTTTGGTTTGGAAATGCTAACGCTGTGTTGCCTTTGGTTTGGAAATGCTAAAGCAGTGTTGCTTTTGGTTTGGAAATGCTAAAGCTGTGTTGCCTTTGGTTTGGAAATGCTAAAGCTTTGTTGCCTAATTAAAGTTGCCTTGCCTAATTAAAGTTGCCTTGCCTAATAAAAATTTGCCTTGCCTATTTCAGGTCATCTTACTTGGATGATCTGAAATTAAAGCATATAATTAGTTAGTTACCTAATTGTAGTTAATTACAAAATTCAATTACTAGATCTAAACATCTATCCATTTCTTAAGAAAAGGTTAACATAATTAAAGTTGCCATGCCTAATTAAAGTTGCCTTGCCTAATTAAAATTTGCCTTGCCTAATTAAAGTTGCCTTGCCTAATTAAAGTTGCTTTGCCCAATTAAAGTTGCTTTGCCCAATTAAAGTTGCCTTACCTTCTATATAATTAAAAGTCGAATCCTGACCACTTCCTGTTTGCGCTTTATATTGATTTTAGAAAAAACGCTACCATGTACAGCTGTGATTTTTGGCCATCTTACTCAGAGTCTCCCTCCGCTCATCAGGTGCCGAGGATTTTTCCCATCCATGAAAATTAAAAGAGTTATTAGTTTTTTTTAAATGTTGAGATTCTCTCTCCTGTCAATCATGCCATGAAGGCCATGCCCCTTCTGGTGGGAGGGGGGAGGGACTATCAAATAGATGTGTGGATGTGGCTCAGTCTCTGCAAGATGGAGGAGGGAGAGGTCTTGACTCGCTGTCTTTAGTGGCCTTGCACCCCACTTGAAATAGTATGAAACTGCACTTGAATTTGGTGACCTTTCACCCTGCTTGAAGTGGTAAGAAATTGCACTTGAATTTTGTGGCCTTGCATCCTGCTTGAAATGGAATGGAATGGAATGCCGTGGAGTGAGTGAGCTGCCAGCACCACAGGCTTGAGTGACTGAACCGCCAGCCCAAGATTCCATTCGGCCCACAATGTCCATACAAGCCCTCTGGAAACCAGTCCCTTCAGCCCTCAACACCCATACTAGCGCTCCAGACCCCCCCCCCCCCCCCACTGGCCACCAATATTGAAAATGGTGGATAGGTGGAATATTGTAGCAATGTTACAAAATTTTGAGATTTTAAAAATCAAGCCTGCAATTTATCCCATCAGATAAAGCATGAAAAGAAGTTTAATTTGACACCTAATTCACTTTCGTGTCTTCAGTATTAAAAAAGTTATGGCCATACTCGGAAATTAGCATCTTGTTCCCTATTGCTTTTCCATTGACTTAACTCAAAAGCTGTGATCAAGGACAGTCAAAAGCCATAACTTTCTTAAACATTAAGAGAACTGAATGAAATTTTCAGTTATTATAGATTGAAGCATTCTGAAACAAATATGAAACAATCTTACTTGGATGACTTGAAATTAAAGCATATAATTAGTTAGTTACCTAATTGTAGCTAATTACAAAATTCAATTACTAGATCTAAACATCTATCCATTTCTTAAGAAAAGGTTAACATTTTTAAATAGCCTAAGGGTCCAAATAACATTCACACAAGATTTCACAATATAACAAGATTTTTAAATCTCATTGTCATGAATTTATAGGCCAAATAGAAGGAATTTAGTGTTTAATTCCCGTAAATTAATGGCCATTTTAATCATCTTGCGAGTGAGATTTTGTGAAACGTGATAGTTTGGAACTTTGCGGTTGCGGTGAATTTAAACCCCATATTGGCAGGAAAAACACTGCCGGTTCGTATGGGGCCTTAATCACATTTTCGCCAATGAAATTTTGATTAAAGTAATCCTAAGAAGCAAGTTTATCTGTAAAATAAATGACTTACCTCATGTTTTGTCCCGTACGTGAGATCCGTCCCATTGTCGGCGTTGACGACGTTAGAAGTATATTTTTATTTTACTCCAGCAATTAAATTGTCCCGTGGTTTTTAAAAAAAACTTCTGAGAACGGCAGTCGGAACGATTTTTCAGCATCAGTTAGTAGCCCGAGAAAATATATCTCGGACAGGCAAGAGAAAACGGCATTTTAATCCCCCCCCCCCAAAGGCGCCAAAGTCGCGCACACGGCCAGTGACAGAACTGTAGCGCTGCTGAAGGTAAGTTTTGTAACATACCTAAATATTTTGTTGGGGGACCAGCCCTCCCGTGTGATGCTGGGACCCAACAGGTCCCACTTAGTCTAGTAACTCTATAAATATGTGGCAGAAATGATAAAACAAAGCACTGAATAAAAGTAATAGCCAAGCATTGTTTTGATTAACACAACTTAATTACCAAAAAGATACATTAATCTTAAGCATACAAATAATTTGATAAGCACATTTAGCACACAGGTGTGGCATACTGTAGTAAAATATTAATTTTGCACAACAGTTATAAAAGAAAAGACAAAATGTTTTTGCAGAAATTCAGTCAGGATGGAGGTAAAACAGAGTGTCTGGTTAATGTGATTCATGTTTGTATGTACATACTGCACTTGATGATCCAAACACTTCAGGATAGGACAAATTCTGATTCATTTACTCCTGTAGTATTCCATGCCTGGCCTCCATTCATTATTAATTATCGTTTTTTTCTTCCTAAATTTCGAAAATAACTTGCTAAGATTACCAACCTAAGTTCAGCTCTCTGCATCCTGTCGTTCCTTTCGATTTTACAGCTAAAGCAATATTGGCAATAGACAAAGTGATGGAGGAGTCCAGCAGATCAAGCATGCAGGTGACGTTTCAGGTTGGGTTCCTTCTTCAGACAATGTGGAGAAACATGGAAATGGGAGGGGGCAGAACAGCCAGATGTGTGGAGTAAGTTGCAAAGGCTATAAATTGCAGAGGTGAAAAGGAGACAAAAGGGTGTGAGAAACAGAGAGAAAAGATGGAATGACTCAGGGAGGAGGTACAGGTGGAGGAAATCAGAGGAGAGGAGAAAGTGGGATAAAAGGGAAGTGAGCGCCTCAGGGGTGGGAAATAAGTACATGAAGACATTGCACTAGTGTCATGTCATTTCCAGGATGCTTAATACTACAATTGCTTTGTTTTTCATGCACTGGTTATTGCTTGACAGGTGAAAAAAAACGATATTTTGCATTCATACAGCATACAGTTTCGCAGACATCAATGGAATGGTTAATAACTGAAAGCTGGTCTTTTCTAGCTTCCCCCCCCCCCCCTCCCCCCTATATGGGTAGCATGGTGGTACAGTGGTAGAGTTGCTGCTTCATAGCCCCAGAGACCCGGACTTGATCCCGGCTACGGGTTCTGGTCTGTACAGAGTTTGTACATTCTCCCCGTGACCTGCGTGGGTTTCATTCCACACACCAAAGACGTACAGGTTCGGAGGCTAATTGGCTTGGTATCATTGTCAAATTGTCCCTAGCGAATGTAGGAAAGTCTTACTTGCAAATGTGACTCTACAACCCAATGGATAACTTCTCCAACAAGGGGGCAGACAGATAAAGGATGGTCTTGGCATCATGTTCGGCACAGACATTGTGGGCTGAAGGGCCTGTTCTTATGTTGCACTGGTTCTGCCTTACGTTCTAAAGAATTATCTCAAGAGATATACTCGCCGCCACTAATCCTAACATTAATAAAAATATAGGCATGTATTTATATAACACTATCACAAATTGAATATGTTTTAAATCATTTTGTAGACAATTAGTTGTAAATGTTGCAGAGTTTGTGCAGATTCTACAAGCATAAGGCTAGTTCGGCAGCCAGTTTGGAAATTTCTTAGTGGTGTTTATTTGGAAATTAATGTTGGCCAGGACTTGGGAAAGCTAATATGTCCTTCCAATATTCACTACATAAATCAGCCCATTCGCTAATGGGTCAAACTAGCAGCTGTAAGTGCAAGCACTATATTATGTAAAATCAATAAGCAATGGGAACATCTATAGAAAGCAAGATAATATTCATTCAAAAGGATTCATTTGATCTTGTTCTTAATCTAGGGTGTAGAAGAATATTTCCCCCAATGAATTGGGCCAGAAATCAAACACTTCTTAATCTATTAGTATGTGACCTTTACTTGAACAGTAAAGTTATTTAATTCAATCACTACTTCTGCATTTGTACTGCAAGGGATGACTGATTACAAATCCTGCGGGACATTCTGCAAGGAAGAACACGCCTCCAGCAATATGCTCTATATTGCTCAATGTTTGCAACTTGCAACTTGATGTTTATAGAAGAGCAGATGCTTTGAAGTTATAATCTGCACAGAATCTGAGTGGCTGAGACTGGCGGTGTTGTGAATTGCAAATGGCCACAAGTAAACTGAATTCCCTTTTAACTAGTTTACTTCAACAACATTTTAGTTCTGTCTAATTAAGGAGGAAAGTGGTCTCTTTTAGTGTCCAAGCCTGGCTTGGTGTGGTACTTTATCTTCATACTCAGTTTAACCCTTTCCTCCTTAATTACATGATTAAGATGAATATGACCTAAACAGAACTGTACAAAGTAACTTTAATTAACATGTGCAATGAACTAAATTTGAACTGATAAAATGCAAAGGGTTTATATCTGGTTACATAAGGCAACATAATTAACCACAAGTATAGAGTACACAAGTTAGAAAATAATTAACTGCTCACAACATGTGATGTAATTAAACTACCTCTTCAGTTAGTGTTTTGTAAAAGATAGTCTGTCAGATCACTAATTTCCCCAAGAGGTGATAAAACAAATGCCTTCCAATAGAAGAGGAGGGGGAGAGAGAGAGCAAGCATTTATACTTTGGTAGAAGGTCTATTCTAATCGTTCCAAAGTCCATCATCATGGGAACCAATGAAGTAAAAGGTTTGGTTTGCTGGGGGTTGGTCATTTCCAGAAGACATCTTGGTGCCAGAGGCAGTTTGCAGCAAACTATCCAGTTAACTGGCTGAATAGCATCCATTGTCTTTAAACTGAGCCCCAGTTAATCATTGAGCTTGATTGGCAAACATTCACGGCAAGGATATTGCATTTAATAATTGACTGAGAACCTTTTCCTCAATTGTTTTATATATATAACCCATTAAATCACAAGGCAGCGGGACAGGCAGCATCTCTGGAGAGAAGAAATGGGTGACGTTTCAGGTTGAGACCCTTCTTCTCGACCCGAAATGTCACTCATTCCTTCTCTCCAGAGATGATGCCTGTTCCGCTGAGTTAATCCAGCTTTTTGTGTCTATCTTCGATTTAAACCAGCATCTGCAGTTCCTTCCTACACAAATCACAAGGCAGATTGTACATGTTTACAGACAGATTAAAATCTATTTCCGTGAGTGTTGGCACTGATATTCCAGATATTTCGTTGCAAAAATCATCCTGGACTTATATTCAGGCCTGAACTCAGTGATGAATAGACATCAACTGAGAGAAACGTGGTGTAAAAGCCAATGTACAAGCTAGCTGCACCTTATGTACATTCATAACATATCGAAGTTTAGAGTGGATTTGAATATAATGGCAGGAATAGCTGCTGCATTTATACAGGGGCTTGGAAGACAGCACTGAGTATTGCGTGCGGTATTGTTCTTAGTTGAGAAAGGGTGTTCTTGACATGGAGGGAGGTCAGAGAACGTATACTAGTCTAACCCCTGGGATGACAGTACAAGCGTTCGAAGAGAGATTAGGTCAATGAGAATTATATTCACCAGACTTTGGAAGAATAAGAGGGGATTCCACAACGTTTTAAACAGAAAGGACAGATTGAATACCGGAAACGATTTTGCGAGCGGCCAGGGTGTCATGGATCAGGGGTACAGTCCAAGGAGAAGGGGTAAGCCATTTAAGACTGAGTTAAGGTGAACTTTCACTTCTAGAGAGTGGTAAAGCTGTGGAACTCTCAGATAGGAGTTGAAGCCAATTATTAAGTTTATCCAAGATGGAGTTAGATATCGTTCTTAGGGTCAGAAGGATCAAGTGATATGGGAAAAAGTTGGAACAGGGGACATGAATTTAAAAGACCATCCTTGATATATGATTATATTGAATGATGGAGCTTGTTTAAAGGGCTGAATGGCCCACTCCAGCTCCTATCTTCAACGTTTCTCTGCATTTTTGCTCAATCCTAGAATTATACTAAAGATAGACTATATTGTGTTTCAATTTTAAATTATAAGTATACTGACAGCCTCAAACATCTGAGTTGATCTTTGTTTCACTATAAACATTGCAATTTACAAAGGATTGTGAATAGTGAAAGGCTTGGATTGAGTGGATGTGGAGAGGATGTTTCCACTAGTGGGAGAGTCCAGGATTAGAGGTCAGAGCCTCAGAATTAAAGGACGTTCTTTTTGGAAGGAGGTGAGGAAGAATTTATTTTGTCAAGGGTGGTGAATCTGTGGAATTAATTGCCACGGAAGACTGTGGAGGCCAAGTCAGTGGATATATTTGAGGCAGAGATAGATAGATTCTTGATTAGTACAGGTGTTAGAGGTTATGGGGAGAAGGCAGGAGAATGGGGTTTGGAGGGAGAGATAGATCAGCCATGATTGAAAGGTGGAGTAGACTTGAAGGGCTGAATGGCCTAATTCTGCTCCTATCGCTTATAAACATGAAGTTATTAGGGAACTAAGTAAAGTATGGAATTTTGCAGACATTGGGCACAGCAGGTACATGAGCGATCACAGGATATGAATGGGATCAGCTACTTGTACTATTTATGGAATGAATATAAATGTTCCTGTAAAAAGATAATGCAATCCCAAGCAAAGACACAGAGTAGAGAAATATGGTCAGATGCAAAGAAGAAAAGAGAGTATTGCTGCTGGTGTTAGGACAGGAAACCTTGAAGGGGTTGCTGGGTCAACTTGTGTAACAAGCTGCAGTGAAGGTCTTCGTGGACATAATAAGAAGTTTGAAGAACAACAAATAAAGGATGTGCAACCAGGAACATGTATTTCACTTGGGCAGCTTACAACTAACTTCTCTAACTTCAAGTAACCCTTGCTTTCCTTCTCTCTCCAACTCTCCACCACCCTAGACCTCTGACTAGTTTCATTGTCCTCCTGATTAAAGTTACTGTTTGTATGCCTCGTTCTCACCTTCCCCTCAGCCAACAATGAACCATTCTACATTTTCTTGATCAATGTCTGCTTTGATCTGTTGTTTTTGCCACTTACATGCGTTTTGTACCCTTCCATATCTCTTTCCCCTCTCCCCTGACTCTCAGTCTGAAGAAGGGTCTTGACCTGAAACATCACCCATTTCTTCTCTCCAGAGATGCTGCCTGACCCGCTGAGTTACTCCAGCATTTTGTGTCTATCTTTACTGTTTCAACAAACCCTCTTGGATTTAGAATTTAGAGCGGTTTCTTCTCCATTGGGGTTTTAAAGATAGCAGAGTCAGGGATATGGGGAGAAGGCAGGAACGGGGTGCTGATTGGGGATGATCAGCCATGATCACATTGAATGGCGGTGCTGGCTCGAAGGGCCGAATGGCCTACTCCTGCACCTATTGTCTATTGTCTATTGCTATTAGACTTCTGAACCATTCACCTCTTTTGCACCTGCTTCCTGTAGGGACAGCCACATACTCTCACCCTTAACTTGTTATACTTCATTATTTCATTGCACTACTTCAGATTGTACCAAAGTCTTTGCACCATTCCACTGTTTTGTACTCATCTTAGAATTTATTGTGGTACTCATTTAATATTATACTGATTTTTCGATGAACTTCATGCAAACAAAGTATTTCACGGCACCCTAGTGTATATGACAATAAACTAATCTGATCAAAATATCATGAAATCCTGTAATGCCTGATTCAAAAAGGGCTTGAAATTGGACCTTTCTGTTAATGTCACCAGCCTGACAACATATTTCCTTGCGATGATATTCACAAAATCCTGGTGTTTTGGGTGGAGACTCTTCTTCAGACTGTTTGAAGTCTGAACAGTCTATAGAAGGGTCTCAACCCGAAACATCACCCATTCCTTCTCTCTAAAGATGCTGCCTGTCCCGCTGAGTTACTCCAGCATTTTATGTCATATCTTTGTTGTAAACCAGCATCTGCATTCCCTTCTACACATTTCTTGAAACAGTATGTGGTTAGTGCAACCCGTGAGAACGTTATGAAGAGAACCTTCTGGACCTTGTATTGAGAAGTGTCACCTAACACCTGTCTCTATCTCCCCCTTCGACCCTGTCCATGAACCCCAGCAGTCCTTCCAGGTAAGACAGAGGTTCACATGCACCTCCTCTAACCTCACCTACTGCATCCGGTGTTGTCGATGTGGCCTCATTTGACCAGGTGTGGACTAGGTAACTGTTTTACCAAACGCTTGCATAAAGGCCTGTTGGATCTCCCGGTTGCGAACCATTTTATCTCCCCTTCCCATTCTGATCGTCCGGTCCTGGGCCTCCTCCATTGCCAGAGTGAGGCCACGTGCAAACTCATGGAACAGCCTCCCCTTTTTTTATTTCTCTTCCTTGTGCCCCATTTGGGGCTCGGCCGCAGGCCCAGTGGACGACATCGTCGGGAGCTCGCAGGTCACAGGTTGGTGACCTGTTTTTCCAGAGCTCCCGCAACTACAGCTGCGTCCGCTGGACTGGAGGGCGGCAGCTTCGGCAGCTTCGACCACCCCGGGCCACAGAGGTTGAACTGGCCCGTTCGCGGAGCTCGGTTGAGCTGCGGGACTTACTTACCATCACCCAGCAGGGTCAGAACAACGGAAGCTTGGATCACCTCAGCGCAGAGGGAGAACAAGGAGGGAAGAGACAGAGACTTTAAGACTTTTGCCTCCATCACAGTGAGGAGGTGCCTGGTGAACTCACTGTGGTGGATGTTAATTTGTGTTTATTGTGTGTTTTTGTTATTTATTATTATATGTATGACTGCAGGCATGAAATTTCATTCAGACCGAAAGGTCTGAATGACAATAAAGGAATTCAATTCAAATTCAAATCAGGAACTCCCCAGTCCCCTTCCTCCTATATTCCATCTTCTGGCTTCACAATTTGCCTCTCTTCAATCCTTATCTCACTGCTTTAGTTTTTGCTTCTCTGGTCTTTGTTCAACCATCTGCCTATCAAAAACGTCACCTCACCTGTATCCACCTATTGTCCACCTCCTCCATTGCCAGATTGAGGTCAAACATTAATTGGAGGAACAGCACACATTTGAACAGCACACATTTCGCTTAGGCAGCTTAAAACCCAGCGGTATGAAGGTTGATTTTTCTAACTTCAAGTAACCCTTGCACCAGTGTCCCAGATCTCTCTATTCTGCTACTTTTAAACCTGTAATCCAAGTTTATTTACAATGCCTTCAGAAAGTATTCTGACCCCTTCACTTTTTCCACATTTGTTATGTTACAGCTTTATTCTAAAATTGATTAAATTCTTTTTTTTTTATCATCAATCTATGTACAATTCTCCATAATAAAAAAGCAAAAACATGCGTTTAGAAATTTTTGCAAAGTAATTGAAAAGAAATAACTGAAATATCACATTTACATAAGTATTCAGACCCTTTACTCAGTACTTTGTTGAGGCACCTTTGGCAACGATAACAGCCTCGTCTTCTTTGGTATGACGCTACAAGTATGGCAAACCTGTATTTGGGTAATTTCTCCCATTCTTCTCTGCAGATCCTCTCAAGCTCTGTCAGGTTGAATGGGGAGCATCGATGCACAGCTATTTTCAGGTCCCTCCAGAGATGTTCGATCGGGTTCGTCCAGACTCTGGCTGGGCCACTCAAGGACATTCATAGACTTGTCACAAAGCCGCTCCTGCGTTGTCTTGGCTGTGTGCTTAGGGTTGTTCTCCTGTTGGAAGGTGAACCTCCGCCCCAGTCTGAGGTCCAGAATGCTCTGGAGCAGGTTTTTATCAAGGATCTCTCTGTACTTTGCTCCGTTCATCTTTTCCTCAATCCAGACTTGTCTCCCAGTTCCTGCCGCTGAAAAACATCCCCACAGCATGATGCTGCCACCACCATGCTCCACCATAGATATGGTATTGGCCAGGTGATGAGCGGTGCCTAGTTTCCTCCCGCTTGGCATTCAGCTCAAAGCGTTCAATCTTGGTTTCATCTTGGTCTGAGAGTTCTTTAGGTGCTTTTTTGCAAACTCCAAGCGGGCTGTCATGTGCCTTTTAATGATGAGTGGTTTCTGTTTGGCCACTCTACCATAATGACATGATTTGTGGAGTGCTGCAGATTAGTTGTCCTACTGGAAGGTTCTCCCATCTCTACAGAGGAACTGTGGAGCTCTGTCAGAGTAACTATCGGGTTCTTGGTCACCTCCCTGACCAAGGCCCTTCTCCCCTGATTGGGGCCAGCTCTATGAAGAGTCCTGGTGGTTCCAAAGTTCTTCGATTTAAGAATGACAGAGGCCACTGTGCATTTCGGGACCAGCAATGCTGCAGAAATTGTTTTATACCCTTCCCCAGATCTGTGTCTCGACACAATCCTGTCTCGGAGATCAACGGACAATTCCTTTGTCTTCATGGCTTGGTTTTTACTCTGACATGCACTGTCAACTGTGGGACCTTATATAGACAGGTGTGTGCCTTTCCAAATCATGTCCAATCAATTTAATTTACCACTGGTGGACTCCAATCAAGTTGTAGAAACATCTCAAGGATAATCAATGGAAACAGGATGAACCGAAGCTCAATTTTGAGTGTCATAGCAAAGGGTCTGCATACTTATGTAAATGTGATATTTCAGTTATTTCTTTTTAATTACTTTGCAAAAATTTCTGAACCCTGTTTTCTAAATCTGTTTTCGCTTCTTCATTCTGGGGTATTGTGTGTAGATTGATGATTAAAAAAAAAGATTTGAATCCATTTTAAAATAAGGCTGTAATGTCACAAAATGTGTAAAAAGTGAAGGGGTCTGAATACTTTCTAAATGCACTGTATGTAGGAAGGAACTCCAGATGCTGGTTTCAACTGAAGATAGACACTAAAGGCTGGAGTAACTCAGCGGGTCAGGCAGCTTCTCTGGAGAAAAGGAATAGATGACGTTTTGGGTTACGACCCTTCTTCAGACTTTTGCGTCTGTCTTTGGTCTAAATCAGCATCTGCACTTTCTTCCTACACATTTTGTCTCCTCTACTGTGAAATCTCCTCAAGGTATGCCTGCTTTGAATAAGTTCTCCTCCTCTCTCCGACAAGAGTCTGAAGAAGGGTCTCAACCCGAAACATCACCAATTCCTTCTCTCTAGAGATGCTGTCTGTCCCGCTGAGTTACTCCAGCTTTTTGTGCCTATCCCAAGTTTACACACATCTTTTCATTCTTCCGACCCCAAATGTAAAACGTCTCATTCCTCAGCTGTAAATTTCCACTGCTTTCACTAAAATCGCAAGTTGTTATTGTATGCATCATCCCTGCACCTTACATCCAATTGTACAATGTAACTGTTAAATTATTTAACTGGAAGCTGGGTATGCAGCTGAATGAGAGAGGACCAGCAGCTTATCCTCAGAACGCCACAGGAGATCCTTCTTCCCTGTTGCTATCAAGCTGTAACACTCCTCCCCCTTCTGTCGTGGGGTAGACTGACTTCCCTTCCACCCCCCCCCCCCCCCCCCAACCACTCCCCCACCTCACCTTCCCAATCCTTTCCACTCGTCATCTTAATTTAATGTATTTTGTGTTTTATGACTGTTGGCATTTCCCTCCTGGGATAAAAGAAGTTCCTTCGTATCGGACCGTATCACGTAGTATCGTATCCTGATCGACTAATGGGCCTTTTTAGGCGACTGCAGGAGACTATGCAGTCACCACATGGTCGCCACATGTTCGCGGGCCGTTGCCGGGGGTTGCCTTCATGGTCGCGAGGAGTTCCCGTATTCTGGGAACTAGTTGCGGCCTCATTATGGTCGCCGTGAATTTTTCAACATGTTGAAAAATTAGCGGCGACCAGAATGAAGCCGCCATGGAGAGTAGTGAGAATTCTCGTGCCGTAGGTGGGTCGCCAGGAGGTCGAAGGTTCTCGGAGGTTCTTGTAGGTTGTAGCCGGTGCTGACCGGTGAATTTCATTAGCTCATTGGGAAAAAAAAACGTAAGCAGTAGTTTTCAGAACCAATGATAACCAACCGGTAATGTTAAATGTCCGCCGAGCTTCACAGCCGTGTATCTCTGGCTTCTTAAAAGTTGTCTCCACTCCTTCTCCCGCCTCTCCCCCCCCCCTCTTTTAAAGGACTTACGTGACCCTTCACGTACACTGTGGTTTCACCATCTTAATTACAGAGCCAACCTTCCTGTTCAGCGTGGTGTGTGTCTGTATCACCTTGGCTGTGCACTGTGTGAAGTTCACTCAGACAGCGCTCCCATCGCTTGCTCTGTCCCCCACCTGCATAACGGGCTGATGAAGGAAACGATGTGTGTGTGCGTGTGCGCGTGTGCACTCCACTCTGACAGTCACCGTTCCAGTTGCCAGTTTTTCAGGCGACTGCCGGCAACTTGACGGGCCCATAAGGCATTGGAAATTGGGAGATCTCTTAGGGGGAACAAAAACAAAATGGCACGGAGCTATTGAACCAAATGATCTGTTTTTATGCTGCAAAGTTCAATGGAATACTCTGTGTTCATTGAAACATTAGTAAGTCCAGGAAAAATTCATTAACATCATAAAAGATCAGTCAAGGTATACCTAACAAAGCACACAAAAAGTAATTTAATACATGACATTGTCAGCTTGATATTAAGGAGAGGAATGAGGGTGGGGTAAGTGGCAGATGGAGTCTACATGGACGTCCACTGTGCCCTTGCATCATTTCCAAAACTTGGCAATTTCTTACTGTATCAAACATGTCAAACTCGATAAAATCAAACCTTTCTTCCTCGTTCCCTTATAAGAAAGATATCACTCCTGGCAAAGGTGCATCTTGATGTCCCTGCATTCACATTTCAGGTACGAAAGTGCCATATAATACTGTTTGGAAAAGGGCCAGAATAAAACACTTCTGGATGTAATTGTAAAGAAAGTCATGTAATGGGATCCTTTGAAGTGAATGTCAGAGGATAAGGTTATAAACAGGGAAGGAAGAACTGAAATGACATTTGGAACACTGTCTTTGAAAATACGTGGAGCAAGAACAATGCTGTTGATATCCATTCTCCCAAAATGTGTCGCTGATCCATAAGGTGTCACTGGTTCAAAGCAATATCTTGCCAATTGTACTCATATTTAGTTCCTTCACACTTCATGCTTGTCTAAACTACTTTAATACAAGGCTGGGATGTGTAGTGGAGGTACAGGATACTGATTGTGGATGATCAGCCATGATCACATTGAATGGCGGTGCTGGCTCGAAGGGCCAAATGGCCTACTCCTGCACCTATTTTCTATGTAGGTGCCGGCTCGGACACATAGACCTCATTCAGTAGACATGATGAGATTTGTTTAAGATTGCTGCTGGCTTGCAGCCAGGTACATTTGAACTATAACCATATAACCATATAACAATTACAGCACGGAAACAGGCCATCTCGGCCCTACAAGTCCGTGCCGAACAACTTTTTTCCCTTAGTCCCACCTGCCTGCACTCATACCATAACCCTATATAACCATATAACAATTACAGCACAGAACTGGGCATTATTGCTTGGGCAAAATAAAGTAGCTCTCCTTAATGTGGAGGAAGGAACTGAAGATGCTGGTTTACACAACCTGAAACATCACCCATTCCTTCACTCCAGAGATGCTGCCGATCCCACTGCCGAGTTACTCCAGCATTTTGTGTCTATCTATGGCTGGTACTATGGCTTTTCCTTATTCCTGGGTCTATTGGTCTGAGTCTTATTATCCATCATCAAGATGCTTACTGCCAACATCGAAGCCAGTGTGATGGCACATCCCCTCAAAGGTCCACTACTCCCCTAGTCAAAGCCAAGTCCACCTACTGGTTATTAGTCATTGGACCTATTAACCCGATCCTTCAGTTCTACCCTTTATAAACCCTGGAGCCCAGATGGAGGGAGCTGTGGAGATGATTTGTGTGTGTATTGCTCTCGTGTCATGACTGGTGGAGGATTGTGTGCACCAGCTCCTCACACAATGGAGGAACTGATCTGGCATTTATTTGACAACTACAGCAGGCAACCCATGAGTTGACAGGTAACATAGCCTGGGTTATAGAATCACTGCTGCTTCATGCCAGTCCAATGATGCACATGGAAGTGTACCTACAGCCCATGGGCATCTCATTAAGCTAGCCAAGCAGGATGTGTAGGATGGAACTGCAGATGCTGGTTTAAACCGAAGATAGACGCAAAATGCTGGAGTAACTCAGCGGGACAGGCAGCATCTCTGGAGAGAAGGAACGGGTGACGTTTCAGACTGAAGAATGGTCTCAACCTGAAACATCATCCATTCCTTCTCTCCAGAGATGCTGCCTGTCCCGCTGAGTTTAAGCCCTGTCCCACTGTACGAGTTCATTCAAGAATTCTCCCCGAGTTTGCCCTGATTCGAACTTGGAGATTTACGGTAATAGCCACTTGTAATACTCGGGGCTCTCGTGGGGTCTTCCCGAGTACCTGCCGTTAGCGTTACGAGCCGCTAAGAGACGTCCCCGAGCTCCTACGTACCCGCTACGTTCATTCTACATGCTTACCACGAGTTTGATTTTTTTTTTATACTCGGGAGAGCACTTGAATGAACTTGGGACAAGGCCATTACTCCAGCATTTTGTGTCTATCTTAGCCAAGCAGGATGATGTGGAAGCAATTCTTAACACATTTAAGCTGCCTGCTGAGAGCAGAGGGTGGGAGCGTCTGAGTGGGATGCACAACTTGGCTCCATACCTGAGTGGTGAAGCCTAGCTGGCTTATTTATTGCTGCTACCCCATGAACTGGCTGCAGTCTTTGGTACTGTCAGGATGGCAGTACTGCACTGCCTTGGCCTCTCCCCTGTGGCTGCAACACACCAATACAATGCCTGGACATGCCACCCCAACAAATCTCCCTGACATGAGCTGCCCCAACTAAGGAGCCCCTCACCCACTGGGTCCAACCACACCGGCATACCTTGAGGAAGTTGTGGATTGTGTGGTAATAGACCATTATCTAAGGAGCCTTGAAACTGAGGACAGGTTTTCAATTCAATTCAACTCTATTGTCATTGCACAAATACGAGTACAGGTACAACAAAATGCAGTTTAGCGTCTGGTCATAGTGCAAGATAGTAGAAATAAAATTACTGGTTAACAATGTGTGGACTGTGGATGAATTAAACTGGTACATAGGCAAATAAATGTATACAAATGGGAGAGTATAATAGATAGCTAGCGACGGGACTGTGAGTTCAGCAGTGTAATGGTGTTATTGAAACCTCGGCCTGCTTGTGCGAGACCTGAGGCTCCTGTACCGCCTCCCTAATGGGAGGAGGGCAAACAGTCCATGGTTAGGGTGAGAGGGGTCCTTGATGATTTTCCCGGCCCGTCTCAGACACCGTTTGCAGTGGAGGGCATCCATGGCAGGGAGCGGGACACCGATGATGTGCTGAGCGGTTTTCACCACCCGTTGCAGTGCCTTCCTGTCAGCTGTGGTGCAGCTGCTGTACCATACCGTGAAGCAGGTGGTCAGGATGCTTTCGATGGTACAGAGGTAGAAGTTGGACAGGATCTGGGGGGACAGGTGAACTTTCTTAAGCCTCCTCAGAAAGTAAAGGCGGTGCTGCGTCTTTTTGATCAGTTTGGTGGTATTGAGGGACCAGGACAGATCCTCTGAGATGTGTACCCCGAGGAATTTGGAGTTGGAGACGCGCTCCACCTCAGTCCTGTTTATGTGGATGGGAGTATGTCTGCCACCTCTGGTCTTCCTGAAGTCAACGATGATTTCCTTCGTCTTCTTAGAGTTGAGGACGAGGTTATTGTTGGCACACCAGGCTGTCAGGTGCTGGACCTCCTCCCTGTAGGCTGACTCGTCGTTGTCACTGATCAGTCAGACCACCGTGGTGTTGTCGGCAAATTTAATGATGGCGTTGGAGCCATTCCTAGGGATGCAGTCATGGATGAAGAGGGAGTAGAGGAGAGGGCTGAGCACACAGCCCTGTGGCACGCCGGTGTTCAGTGTTAGAGTGGAGCATGTGAGGTTGTTGACCCTAACAGACTGTGGTCTGTTGGTGAGGAAATCCAGTGTCCAATTGCAGAGGGAGGTGGAGATGCCAAGTCCGCTGAGTTTGGTGATCAAGCTGGCGGGGATGACTGTATTAAATGCGTTGCTGAAGTCGATGAACAACAACCTGATGTAGGAGTTGTTGTTGTCCAGGTGGGTCAGGGCAGAGTGTAGGGCCGCCGATATGGCGTCCTCTGTAGACCTGTTGGGCCGGTAGGCAAACTGATGGGGGTCCAGTGTGGGGGGGAGGCTGGCTTTGAGGTGAGCCAAGATCAGCCGCTCAAAGCACTTTGCGATGACGGGGGTGAGTGCCACTGGGTGGAAGTCGATGAGACTCCCTGAAGCTGACTGTTTGGGCACTGGCACGATGGTTGATGTCTTGAGGCAAGTGGGGACAACACCCTGGGCCAGTGACAGATTGAAAATGTCAGTGAAGACCAGGGATAGTTGTCCAGCACATGCCCTGAGCACCCACCCGGGGATGCCATCGGGGCCAGCAGCTTTGTGTTCATTCACTTTGCTCAGTGCATCTTGTACAGCAGAGGTGGAGAGACTGAGGGGTTGTTCATTCGGGGGTGGGGCAGCTTTGATGGCTGGAGTTTTGTTGACCCAGTCAAAACGAGCATAGAAGTAGTTTAGCTCGTCAGGAAGGGAGGCGTTGTCTGGGGGGGGGGGGGAGGGGGGGGTGTTAACTTTATTGTAGTCGGTAATGGACTTGATGCCTTGCCACATGCGTCTGGGGTCGGAGTTGTTTTGAAAATGCTCCTCGATCTGCCGTTTGTATTTGAGTTTAGCATTCCTGATTCACTTTTTCAGATTGGCCCTGGATGTATCCCTCAGCGTCGCCGGATCTGAAAGCGGCATCACGAGCCTTCAGCAGGAGTCTGACCTCTCTGCTCATCCACGGCTTCTGATTAGGGAAGGTCTTTATCTGTTTGTGGGTTGTGACGTTGTCAGTGCAGAATTTTATATAGTCCAAAACGGATGAGGTGTATGTGTTAATGTCCACTTGGGAGTCAAAGGTGGCCTGAGTGGCGAACAGACTCCAGTCTGTTTGCTGAAACTGTTCCTGTAATACAGAGACAGCCCCCTCAGGCCAAACCTTCACTGTCCTCACGGTTGGTTTCACACGTCTGATGAGAGGTGTGTATTTGGGGAGCAGGAACAGAGAGAGGTGGTCAGACTGACCCAGGTGGGGGAGGGCTTTGTAGGCTTCAGTAATATTAGTGTATACTAAATCCAGAATAATGTCTCCTCTGGTTGGACAAGAGGCATGTTGATGGAACCTGGGGAGTACAGTTTTAAGGTTGGAGTGGTTAAAATCACCCGCAACAATAAAAGCCCCCTCTGGGTGTGCAGTTAGTTGTTTGCTGATAGCAGCTTGCAGCTCTTCCATTGCTAGCCTGGCATTAGTGTCCGGGGGGACATAGACTGCAGTGATAACAATCGATGTGAATTCTCTGGGCAGATAGAAGGGCCTGCACTTTATCATCAGGTATTCCAGGTCAGCAGAGCAGTGACTACCAATCATAACAACATCCGTACACCATGAATTGTTCACATAGATGCACAGTCCGCCGCCCTTGGTCTTACCGGAGTCCTCCGCTGTTCTGTCGGCCCTGAAGACAGTGCGCCCCTCCAGCTCGATGGCGTTGTCCGGGATGTTGTCGTTAAACCATGTTTCGGTAAAGACCATGGCGTTGCAGTCAGCGATCCGTTTATGTGAGGTGATCCGCAGCCGTAGTTCATCGATTTTATTCACCAGGTACCGAACATTGGCGAGGAAAATGCTGGGCAGAGCTGGTTGGTGAGGGTTTAGCTTTAGCCTAGCCCGATAGCCTCCCCGCTTCCCACGTCTTTGTTTGCGGTCTCTGCGCCGCCTCCGGGCACTTCCTGTCGGAGGAGCTGGCACACTAGACCGCGGTGTCCTGGTGATCTCCGGCGGTAGTTGGAAGTCGCCTAGTGTACTGGTTGTGCAGAGAAGACCGAGATCCAGTAGTTCTTGACGGCCATACGAAGTCTTCGCTCGACTGTTCCGAGCGAAAACTACTGTAACTATTAACCAGAAAATTACTAACTTGCAAAAACTGTGGAGACGCAGAGCCTCGCGTTGTGCACGCGACGCCATCTTGATCTGATCTGGTGTCTTAATCCTTAATCTTATGACTGTGCTGAATGAGCACAAGCCATATGAGCCATGGCTCACTGTCCCCACATAGGCAAAGGTCCCACTCTGCACTGGAGGGAGGTGGGACCAGGCACGGAACTTGCTATCAAAATATGGAGGGGACCGGGAGACAGGGGGGACACAATTGTTTGGCGTCCGCGCACGCATGCGCACACTCACACACACACACACACGCGAGGCTTCGGAGGCTCAATCGAGCGCTAAATGCAGCTCAACTCTGCCTGTCTTGCCGGGTTAACCTACAGCCCTGACTGGACTGATGGGATACCAGTGCTGCTTTTCCGCGCTGGCCATATTTCCCGCAAGCCCAGGCAGGTTAATCTGGCGGGACAGGCAGAGTTGAGCTGGGTTTAGCGCTGCTTCTGTTGGCTGTGGGCCTGGGGGTACAGCTCCTGTCTGACTCCCGACCTCTCTGGCCATCCGTGGGGTGGGGGAGGGGCACTCGGGTGGGGACGGGACAGTGCCGGAGAGCCGGCCGGGATCATTCTGGCTGCGGATGAGGCGCAGGTCTGTGCCGAGAGTGTTTTGGCATGTCTCCCTTCTCCAATCACCGCACTCTATCCTCAGTCCCACCCCCCCCCACCCCACACACCTCCCTCCTGCAATGATCGCGCTGAATCATCATGTCCCGCCCCCATTGCCTACTGACCGACATCTCTCTCGTCCAATCGGCACCCTCGATCATCAGTCCCACCTCCACTGTCTCGCGGAAAGCGGAGATTTTAAAATCCGGACAAAAACTTGGGGGGGATGCCCCCACCTCACAAAACATGGGGGGGGGGGGGCGTGTCCCCTCTGGCCCCCCCGGGTTTTCCGCCCTTGGGTGGGACCCCAACTGGCGCAGCCAGCAGGCAGGAGGAGATGGCGTGAACGCCCCCCTCACATCCATGACTTGAGGATGAGCCCATGTCTGTAGACCCAGAACTCAATTTGACCTGGTCCAAACCATGGCTGACACGCTGCACCATCCATTGGGGCAAGAAGGAAAATGTGGGAATTACCTACACTTCTCCTGACGTGGCCCAAAGTGAGTTTCCCACTTGATAACCTGACTACATGTCTAAAACCTCCCTGTGGCAGGGAGCTGGTCTAGACACGATGGGTTAAATGGTTTTGTTTTGTCTTGTGAGCTTTCTGTGCTTCTATGATCAGACATGTTCAGATCAGTGTCTTGGCCACATGTACAATACCAACTTTTTGGAAGATGAAAGCATTGAAGATGGAGGCGAGAGATGGATCAAATCAATCGTAGCACTTCATTGCGTGCATACTCTTCTCAGTTCCATAGTGGAATAGTCACTGCAAGCACTGCTGTAATCCAAGGTTTCTTGGTTTCTTTGTTTCTTGGTCCTCCAAAATATTCCAAATGGAATTTAAACTGGAGGTGGTGAAAGGAGGGATTAAGCCAGAAAGGGTTATTATGAAGAAAGAGCTACTTTAAATGTAGTTGCATCTGGTTGGGTAACTATAGTTGAGTGGAGATTATTCCATGCTTTAATTGTGCGGGGGAACGAATTGCTGTACACATCTGTCTTTGTAGCTGGGATCACAAATTGGATCGAATGCCCTCGTCTGCTCCTAATTGGTTTGGGTTTGGTGTAGGTCTTGTAGTCTATGTCGAGCTGACCATTTAACATTTTGTAAAAACAGGTCAAACGGTGAGCTTCACGTCTGTCTTGGAGAGGGTTCCACCCCAGAGAATTTAGAAGTTTGGTGACACTCGCTTCTCTCTCATAGGTGTTAGTAACAAATCGAGCTGCCTGTCTTTGGACACGTTCGATGGAAGAAATGTTTTTATTTGTGTATGGGTCCAATGCTACAACTGCGTAGTCCAAATGAGGTCTAACGAGGGTGAAGTATAGCTTCTCCTTAACAGAAGTTGAACAATTATGAAAGTTGCGCCTCAGAAAGTTTAGGACACACTCCCCTTCACAGTCAACTAGGAATCAGCTGTAAGTGCAAATTTGCCAGGATCACTCACTTTACACGAGAATTTTTTTTCCATTCCCTCTCCTATAATATAAAAATATTGGCTTGTTCTGACAGCTGTTGAGAGCAGTTTTGTGAAACTGTAAAATGCAGCCAGACAAGGTTGGAGGGATATGGACCATGCGCAGGCAGGTGGGAACTAGTGTAGCTGGGACATGTTGGCCGGTGTTGGCGAGTGGGCCGAAGGGCCTGTTTCCACACTGTATCATTCTATGATCTATGACTCTATGACTTCCCCAGTCCCTGCTTGCCAAACATCGACTCGTGCATGGAATTGGATGAGAATGTATAAGGGAAAAGTTCACACCTAATTTGCTTATTAATGCATTCTATAATTAGTAGTAACATAGAAACATAGAAATATAGAAATTAGGTGCAGGAGTAGGCCATTCGGCCCTTCGAGCCTGCACCGCCATTCAATATGATCATGGCTGATCATCCAACTCAGTATCCCGTACCTGCCTTCTCTCCATACCCTCTGATCCCTTTAGCCACAAGGGCCACATCTAACTCCCTCTTAAATATAGCCAATGAACTGGCCTCGACTACCCTCTGTGGCAGGGAGTTCCAGAGATTCACCACTCTCTGTGTGAAAAAAGTTCTTCTCATCTCGGTAGTAGCTCTCTCCCAATTCCTGCCACAGATTTTTAGGTATTATTCTGCTTTGGATTCATAGAATCATAAAGTGATACAGTGTGGAAACAGGCCCTTCAGCCCAACTAGCCCACACTGGCCAACATGTCCCAGCTACAGTACACTAGTCACACCTGCCCGCACTTGGTCCATATCCCTCCAAACCTGTCCTATCGGTGTAAATTTTCTGCCATCTCTGCTTGGATCCCTTTAATTTAACATCCAGTGCTTCAGACACATATAGATAACATTATAAGTTTATCTTTGTATTTACATTTATCTTAACTTTCTAATATTACACAGAGACCTAATCACTGATATGGCGCTCACAATCAAAGTGCAAGATATGATTGAGCAGAGATTTTGATTCATTAAGGTTGTTGCTTCTGGGAGTTGGTTTAGCTTTGCCAACATCTCTCCTAGCTTCACCCTAGCTTCACCCTAGCAACCTTATGTCATTAGCAACACATTGCTGCACTCTCAATTTACATTATAAAACCAAGTTTGAATAAGTAATCTTGAATGTAAAAGTCTGTGGAGAACTTCAAAGTAATGACGCATCTTTATTCTCTGGAGCGCAGAAGGTTAAGGGGGGACTTGATAGAGGTCTTTAAAATGATGAGAGGGATAGACAGAGTTGATGTGGACAAGCTTTTCCCTTTGAGAATAGGGAAGATTCAAACAAGAGGACATGACTTCAGAATTAAGGGACAGAAGTTTAGGGGTAACATGAGGGGGAACTTCTTTACTCAGAGAGTGGTAGCGGTGTGGAATGAGCTTCCAGTGGAAGTGGTGGTGGCAGGTTCGTTGGTATCATTTAAAAATAAATTGGATAGGCATATGGATGAGAAGGGAATGGAGGGTTATGGTATGAGTGCAGGCAGGTGGGACTAAGGGAAAAAAGTTGTTCGGCACGGACTTGTAGGGCCGAGATGGCCTGTTTCCGTGCTGTAATTGTTATATGTTATATGGTTATATCTCAGTTTTCAGATAACACCACCAGCAAAAGGCAGCCGACGTCTCATTAGATGTAATACCTACTGAGATGTGAGACATGCCTTTGAAACCAGCTCCTCTGAGTTATTCCGTGTAGAGGGGAGCTGGTTAAGAGTTGGATTTCCTCAAACATGAGGGTGGGATAGCGCATAGGAGTGTGCTGATCTTCTGTAGTTGGTCTATTTGCACGAGGCTGAAGGCTTGAATGACTAGAGACAAAGAGTCCCACGGTGTTGGACTACGTATTGTATTGGTGTTGGATAATAAAGAGAGTTGAGTACCAGTGCTTTGTATTTGGTGTTTGACTGAACCAGACTAGGGGGGTAAGATTAGAACTAGAATTACACACCCATGATGGTGTGGCTATGTACAACACCAACCGATGATACCACTGTTGCTGGCTGGATCTGCATGAATGATGAGAAGAAGTACAGAAAAGAGACAGATTGTGTCATGATGTGAAGCGAATATGGTTGACGTTAACTCTGGTCAAGCAAGATGACAGAGTGGGGTGACCTAAGGAAACAAAGAGGTGAACACAGGTCTAACCTCATCAGCAGAGCTCCAGACTTAAGATCCTCGGCATCTATCCCACCAGCAACGTAACCAGTTCTCTTTGCACAGATGCAGCGATCAAGAAAGTTCAATAATTTTCTTTCTTCGGCATCTGAGAAAATGCGGCATGTCCATGAGAATGCTCTCAAACCTCTACAGAACGTGCTGTAGGAAGTATTCTGCTGGGAGGTATCTCCGCTTGGTATGGCAACAGCTGTGCTCCTGCAGAGAGTGATGAACACAGCCCAGTACATCAGGTGCTTATCACTTCCATCCATCCAGTCATTCTTCACAGTGTAAGACACAAAGAGCTGGAGTAACTCAGCGGGTCAAGCATCATCTCTGGAGAACAAGGTGACATTTTGGGCCGAAGTATCCAAAACCGAAACGTTGCCTTCCCATGTTCTCGAGCGATGCTGTCTGATCTGTAGAGTTACTCCAACATTTTACGTCTTTTTTTGTAAACCAGCATATGTGTCTGTACAGTGTGTTGCCTCCAGAAGTAACGTCACCGATTATTGTCACCCTGGCCATTCCCTTTTCTCCTACATTTTGAACATCCTAGCTTTCCCCCACTGTTACCTGACTTCTGAGCTGGTCGGGGAACAGCGTTTGGGCAGTACAGTAATGCAGCGATGTGAGATGCTGCCTCACAGCGCCAGAGACTCAGGTTCAATCCTGATCACAGGTGCTGTCTGTGTGGAGACTGCAAGTTCTTCCTGTGGCCGCGTGGGTTTCCTCCCAAATCCCCAAAATGGGTGAGGTTGTACTGTAGGTTGAGTGGCTTCTGTAAATTGCCCTTCATGTGAAGGGAATGGATGGGAAAGTGGGATAACATGGATCTAGTGTGAATGAGTGCTCAATGATTGGCATGGACTTGGGCTGAAGGGCCTGCTTCAACGCTGGATCTCTAAATTAAGCAATTACCTCTTTCACACACAATATGTAGGGCACGAAAGAGAGGATTCAGAGCTCAGCACATTTCACAACCAAAATATAATGGCACAAGTGAGTGGTACCATCAAACAATTCTCAATCCAAAGATAAGAATCGTTCTGGATGTGGAACAGTGAGCAGTATTTGCTCGTACCGTAACCAGTGTGAAGCAATTTACTGGCATGAGAATGGAAGAAATTTGAGATCTAATCCAACGCTTTCAACATTGTTGCATCTTTCTGGGAATATGGTGTTTTCCAGCAAAGAATGTATTTTTTATTCCTGAAAGCTGCAGGTTTAAAGCAGGTATTTACTTGCTGGTGATTCAGACATTAGTGGTAGGGAAATTTCACTGAAATAACCTCTCAGGAACAGGATGAATCTGCATTTAGAACAGGAGTGATGCTCAGCATGGCGAGTTCCTGTCTCACTCATTTGACTTAGTTTTTCCAGAAGGTGACCAAGTTTGTCAATGAGTGCGGTGAGGGTTGATATCGTTTGCTGCAGAAGGTCCACGTGGGAGACCAGTCCAAGACCAGTTACAGTCAGTGTGGATGTCTCATGACATTCCCAAGGGGGAGGGGGAGCAGCCAGAAGTTGTTGTGCACATTGGCACAAATTACATAATCAGAAAAGAGGTCATGTGGAGTGAATATAGGGAATTAGGCAAAGGTTAAAATGCAGAACCTCGAGGGTGGTAATCTCTGGATTACTCTCAGTTCCACGTGCTAGTGAGGGTCATATTAGGAAAATAGGACAGATTAGTGGTAGGGAAGGTGAGGAAGATAGAACAGATTAGTGGTAGGTGGCTGAGGAGCTGGTGCAGGGGACAGGGAGTCAGATATTTGGACCATTGGGATCTCTTCAGGGGCAGAGGTGACATGTACAAGAGGGATGGGTTGCACCAGAACTGGAGGGGCACCAACATCCTTGTAGGGAGGTTAGTAGTGCTACATGGGAGGGTTTGAACTAGAATGGCAAGGGGGTGGGAACCAGGGGAAGGAGAGCGCAGGAGAAGTTACTGAAACCTCCCGAGGAAGCAAGAGGACAGAAAGTTTAAGAAGGGTATAGAGTCTAAGGTCAGGCCAAATGGGGACCAATTTTAGAAGAAGGTTGATGAATACTCAACTACAGGTGTTATATTTGAATGTACGCAGTATACAGAACAAAATGGATGAAGTTAGAAATTGGTAGGCATGATGTTATGGGCATCACAGTCTCTTTGTGGCTGCCAGAGCTGGGAGCTGAACATCCAAGGATAGACATCCTATCGAAAAGACAGGCAGGTGGGCAGAGGGGTGGAGTGGCTCCACTGGTCAGGAATGAAATTCAATCCTTAGTGAGGGATGACATAGGATCAGAAGATGTAGAATCCTTGTGAGTAGAGTTAAGAAACTTCAAGGGTTAAACCAGGTATTTACCAGAGATGGTGTTATTATACACAGGCCTCCGAACAGTAGCCAAGATGTAGGGTACAATTTACATCAGGAGATACAATCGGCATGTAAGAAAGGCAATGTTACAGTGGTCATGGGAGGTTTCAATGTGCAGGTAGACTGGGAAAATCAGTTTGGTACTGGACCCCAAGAGAAGGAATTTGTAGTGTGCGGATGAGATGGCTTCTTAGAGCAGCTTGTGATCATACCTAGGAAAAGGGCAATTCTGGGTTTGGTGTTGTATGCTTGCTTTCATTGCATGGGGCATTCAATATAAGAGTCAGGAAGTAATGATGCGGTTATAGAGTCATATAGCGTGAAAACCGTGTGCGGATGAGGCGTCGAAACACAAGCCGAAGCGAAGAAGTGGAAGCCAAGATACCAAACGGAAACCACGCTGAAAAGCCAAATAACGGGCATGAAGTCTCTGGGGACGGGATTTGTCCGAGACCTTGTCAACGATTGGTCCAGATCCCGCGTCCATCACATCACTGGCCGGGGGAGACGGGAGGGTGGGGGGCTCAGAATGCACCAGAGAGCATCTAAAACCCCAAAGCTTCCAGGGCCCTGGTAACAAACTGGATTTGGTTAGGGAGCTTAAGGCAAAGGAACCCCTGGGAGATTGAGACAATAATATGATGAATGACAACCTGCTGTTTGAGAGGAACAAGATAAAAATAAGATGTATCGCTATTTTGGTCTTCTTCAGTCTGAATAATAATATAATAATAATAATATATCTAATAATATATCTTTTATTGTCATTGCACGTCAGTGCAACGAGATTTAGTGTGCAGCTCCACTGATGTACAAGAAAGGTAAATAAATACAATACATAAATAAACAAGCTGAATTGATTGACGTGACCATCTGAGGGAGACTGTCCAAAGGGGGTGGGTGGGGGGGCACTCATTAGGGCCGGTTCAGAGCCGCTATAGCTCTTGGGATAAAACTGTTCCTGAGTCTGGAGGTTCGGGCGTAGAAGGCCTTGTAACGTCTGCCGGAGGGAAGTAGTTGAAACAGACCGTGGCAGGGGTGTGATGAGTCCTTATGGATGCTGAGGGCCTTCCTGAGGCACCGCGTGTGGTAGATGCCCTCCAAGGCTGGTAGCTCTTGGAAGCAGGGCCCCGAACCGAAACATCACCCATCCTTTTTCTCCAGAGATGCTGCCTGACCCGCTGAGTTGCTCCAGCACTTTGCGTCTATCTTCAGTATAAATCAACCTCTGCAGTTCCTTTCCACACAGAGTGTCATTGGATGTTGATTACTTGGATTTTCAGAAGACATTTGATAAAGTGCTGCATGTGAGGCTGCTAAAGAAGATGAGAGGCCATGGTCTTGTAGAAGATGGAATAGAAGAATGGCTGAATGGCAGAAGGCCAAGAGTGGGAATAAAGGGTGACATGAACTGATTAGACAAGTGGGCAAAGAAGAGGCAGATGGAATATAGCATAGTAATGTGTGCAGTCATGCACTTGGGTAGTCGGAATAAAGGTGTTCTAAATGGGGAGAGGATTCAGAAATCGGTGCAAAGGGACTTGCGAGTGCTGGTGCATGATTCACAAAATATTAATTTGCAAGTTGAATCAGTAGTAAGGAAGGCAAACGTACTAGAATATAAAATAGAATATAAAAAGAACTAGAATATAAAATCAGGGATGAAATGCTGAGGCTTTATATGGCACTGGTCAGACCGAATTTGAGCATTTTTGGGCCCCATATCTGAAGAAGGATGTGCTGGCATTGGAGAGGGTCCAGAGGAGATTTACGAGAATGATCCCAGGAATGATTGAGTTAACATTTGACGGCACTGGGCCTGCACTCGCTGGAGTTTAGAAGGACCTCATTGAAACCTAGCGAATAGTGAAAGGATGTGGAGAGGACTAGTGGGAGAGTCTGGGACCATGAGCTTCAGAATAAAAGAACATATCTTTAGAAAGGAGATGAGGAAGCATTTCTTTAGCCAGAGGGTGGTGAATCTGTGGAATTAATTGCCACAGATGGCTGTGGCAGCCAAGTCTTTGGATATTTTTAAAGCGGAGATTGAGAGGTTCTTGATTAGTATGCCTGGGAACGGTTATGGGGCGAAGGCAGGAGAACAGGTTGATAGGGAAAGATAGATCAGCCATGATGGAATGGCAGAGTAGACTCGACGAGCCAAATGGCATAATCCTGCTCTTATGATTTATGAACTTTTGATCTTATAAACTATTAGTGCCGCTGTAACTGAAACCCTTGTGGAGTTCTGATCACTTTGCTGTTAGAAGGATGTGATGACGAGAGTGTGGACGCGATTCATCACAATGTTGCTTGGCTTGAACGGGTGAGTGTGTTTCCCATGGAGTGCAGAAAGCTAAGGGGTAGCGGTGTTTATCGGCATATACAACATTATGAAGGGTGAGCAAGAAACATTCTCGTCAGCAGTGGTGTCTGCCAGTGGTTTACGGTGAGGTTTAAGAGATTCAGAGGGGATTTGAAAATGGTATTTTTCACCTAGATGTATGGTGAAATCTGGAAACCATAGCCCGAGGAGTGGTGGAGGCACAGTCTCTCAACATATTGGAAATATTTACAAGCATATTCGAAACAGCGGGCCAAAGAGGGCTATGTACCAAGTGCAGGAAAATAGGACTAGTGTATGTATGTATTTGATGTTTGGCATTGGCACTGGGCACTCAAGGCCTGTCGTCTGACTCTGTTACTTCATGACTGTGTGACTGGACCATACATGATCATACTTCTTATATTCCATCTGTGTCCAGACCCTTGTAGCGAACGTCAGCTAAAAACAAGGTGCTGGGGGAACTCAGCAAGCCGGTGGAAAGAAATAGACAACAATTCCATTCTGAAGAAGTTTGAAGTCTGAAGAAGGGTCCATAAAGGGGAAATGTTACTGTCCTCTTCCCTCTGCAGATGCTGCCTGGCCTGCTGGGTTCTTCCAGCACTTTTTGCTCAACATTACAGCACCAGCTTTTTGTGTCTATCTATGACTGGATAATGATGGGGAGTGGAAAAGTTGAGGCCCATTACAGCATTTGCCTGTTTTTCCAGGTGACCAAGTTGGTGCAGAAGGGAATGAATCCTAAAAACATCCTTTCTCTGGGCTTGCTGTTGTTTTTCTAATCCAGTAGGATTTTAATTATTTTCTTGACTGTTATGGCGGTACTTTTTTTCTTCCGCGAACATGGCCAATTAAACAAGAACTCGATGCAGTTCCCATTGCCAACCCTGCGATTTGTGGCTTGAGGGGATTTTAGTGACAAAGAACACCATCAGGGGTTTGTTATGTTGAATTAGGGCCACTGGAAGCTGATTAAATCATGAAGCACAGCCAAGTGGTCTAATCAGTTCAAATTCCCCTGTCCCTTCATCCAACATGCTGCAATATCTGTTTACCATTATTAGCCGATTGTGCTGGACTGCGCACAGGCTGTTGGCAGCATCTATAGAACTGGCATTAAGTTGCTTCTGGGGAAGGTTTGTTAAATGTGGTATAAATATGTATGATTTATGGTACAATTAGCTCATTTCCCTCAGATTTGATTTTTTTTAATGTTAGGGCAGATAGAATTAGCTCCAATATAACTCTTCTTTTCTTTAAGTATTGCCCAGGATCTTTCTCCTCCCATGTGAACGGGTAGATGTGGACATAGAGTTCATGTTTTATTGGTAGGGTTGGACATCTGGCAAGGCAATATACCCTCAATACTTCTCCTAAGTGGGATATGCTCATAAGGAGTCCACCTTGAAGCAAAACCCTCCAGACTATCTAACATTGAGGTGATGTTTGGTGTTAGCTGGGCACGTTTTGATGTGGACCGAGATGAGAAAAACATTTTTCACACAGAGAGTGGTGAATCTGTGGAATTCTCTGCCACAGAAGGTAGTTGAGGCCAGTTCATTGGCTATATTTAAGAGAGAGTTAGATGTGGCCCTTGTGGCTAAAGGGATCAGGGGGTATGGAGAGAAGGCAGGTACAGGATACTGAGTTGGATGATCAGCCATGATCATATTGAATGGCGGTGCAGGCTCGAAGGGCCGAATGGCCTACTCCTGCACCTATTTTCTACGTTTCGATGTTTCTATGATAGGGGAATGAGGAGAACTACTGCAAAGTACAGTGGACTCCTCTTATTTTCACACTCCCAGGTCATGATTAGTCAGAGTGAGATCGGGAATGTGGCACCCAGGGGTGTCTTGACCCATCCTGTCTTCCAGCTGCTTGCCTGATATCTGATCCAGGACGTTGTGGCCTTCTCACTGTAGAATGTTTGTGCTGACTACAGACAAGATCCAGGGAGTGTACTGTATGTTGTGTAAACGACATTCCCACTACGACGTCGGCTGTCATTGTTCACCCTATCAATAACCTTGTTAGTTATCTCCTTTAATGGCTGCAATAACAGGGTAGTTTCCAACTGCTGCCCGTTGTTCCCTATTCTACCAGCTTGTCCCAGATCACTTGCATTTGTCTCATGATCCCCTTCAACTTCTGCCGAAGGAACTGATTAGTGACTCTATACCTGCTCTATCTAAAATATTAACTGTAGACACACTCGCTGCATATCCTGCTCCTACTAACTCTACCAAGTCCCTTTTCCTTCTCTGTCTATCTGTCCTTGATCCACTACGAGTGACTTTCCTATCAAGTAAATGTTGGCAAAGGCTATTAGTACTGTCCCTGCACAAACTAGAGAGTCGTAAAGCAGTCAGGTTAAAAGCTACCTGCGCATGAAAGTAGCTTGGTCCGAGAGTAATCCTTTCACCCGCATCTCCCAATACTAACCCTATCTCCCCAGTGTCCCTCTGGCCCTCATTACACTGTGAAGCTCTTGTGGTGACATGAGGTCCCGCAGTGGTCGATTCGTGAACAGAGCAGCCCTGTGGCGTTACCGTACAAGTCTCTTTGCTGCACATAATTGTGAATGGGTCGTCGATCCTTGTGTGGGAAACGTTAACGTGGGATCCTCCTCTCACGCACCACCCACCAGATGTCCCCCGAGCACCGTGTCCATTTCAAACGTGTCCAAGTCCCCCGTGTGGAACCACCGACCATAGGTACTGAAGAAGGGTCTCGAACCGAAACGTCCCCCATTCCTTCTCTCCAGAGATGCTGACTGTCCTGCTGAGTTACTCCAGCATTTTGTGCCTATCTACCATTGGGACATCCCCCAACTGGTCGTTCTTTGCGGGATTGTAAATTCTTGGATTTACCAACTGTACTTTATTTGCTGTTCAGAGGGAACTCAAAAGGGTGACACATCCAATTATCCAGATTCTCCTGGGCGTAGCTTGTTGGCTTCCATATTTACTGTTCCTGTGGAAATATGTTTGCATGGTTAAATCATTCCAGCCCAAGGTACAGTATCTTTTCAGGTGCCTATATTTCCATTTCGGCCCTTCCTTAGTTTCCACAAGGGCACACATTTCTCCAGCCACGATTACTGTAACTGGTCCCATCTATCTGGGTTATAGACCCGGTATTGCTGCTAGGACCATAACAATGACCTTGCCTCCTGCTTCCGGCATGTTGCCCTTCACTTGGCCATTCTCGTGCTCCCAGTCTCGCACTCTCTGACTATCAATGGCTTTCCCCTTTAAACCCTGCAGATAAATGGCCAGCTCCCGTATAGACTGGGTAATCATGTCCTGACCATTGAATCTCCCTGGTCCTCCCGGAATCACATCCTCCGGTGATCGCATCAGCTGTCCTTTCATTCATTCAAACAGAGTGAATCCTGTCCCATGAGTACGGCTGTACATCAGCACTACTGGTGAGACCCCAGACCAACCTTCCCCAGCCTCCATTAAGGTCTTCATTAAGCTCCGTTGTAGGGTACGATTCATTCTCTCAACTATGAACTAACTAACTAACTAACTAACTAACTAACTAACTAACTAACTAACTAACTAACTAACTAACTAACTAACTAACTAACTAACTAACTAACTAACTAACTAACCAACTAACCAACTAGCTAACTAAGTAACTAACCAACTAACAAACCAACCAACCAACCTAGCAACTCACTCACTCACTCACTTTCTTTCTTCCTTTCATCTGAAACATGGAACCAAAATGGTCCAAAGCTGCCAATGAGTCCCTTCCACTTAGTGTATATTAGAGAGTGAGAAGGCAGTAAGGATGGTTAAAGACAAGAGACGATGAGAAAAGGGAAGTGGAATCAGCAGAGAGATGAACAAATAGTGTGTGAGTGAAAGAGAGTTTGGTGGTACGGAGCGGACAGAGTCTGAACAAGGGTCTCAACCCAAAACGTCACCAATTCCTTTTCTCCAGAGTCTGACCGGCTGAGTTACTCCAGCATTTTGTGTCTATCTAAGAGGTAGGGAGTCCTCCTGAGTTGCTATGGAACTGCTTTACTATGAGCAGAGAATACAGAGCAGCCAACATCAACTTAAGTTATAATGACGTTTTAGCAATTATTGCTAACTCGATAAAAAAATGTCAAAGTTTGCTCCCATGATACTAACTGTCTAAGCAAAGCTATGGCCCAGATTAGGATGTTCTGTTCTTTTTGTGGCAACAAATTAGCCCATTAAAATGCTATTAATGAAATGGATGATAGCCCATTAACAGAATTAGACTGTTTATAATTGCAATTATTCCAAGATTGACAAAAGAGACTGGAAAAGGGGGAAAAAAAGGAAAGCTAATTAACAGCAAGAGATTTGGAATTAAAGAGCAAGGAGGAGAGAAAGCGTGGAGACTGTATCCAACACCTTCCTGTTCCCAGACAGGGAAGGTCTCAGTGTGATGAAAGACAGGGCGGCACAGTGGCGCAGCGGTAGAGTTGCTGCCTTACAGTGTTTGCAGCGCCAGAGACCAGGGTTCGATCCTGACCAAGGGTGTTGTCTGTACAGAGTTTGTGCGTTCTCCCCATGACCTGCGTGGGTTTTCTCTGAGATCTTCGGTTTCCTCCCACACCCCAAAGACCTACAAGTTTGTAGATTAATTGGTTTGGTACAAGTGTAAGTTGTCCCTAGTGTGTGTAGGATAGTATTAGTGTGCAGGGAACGCTGGTCAGTGCCGACTCGGCGGGCCGAAGGGCCTGTTTCCTTGCTATATCTCTAAACAAAACTATAAACTCTGGAGTAACAAACAATGTGCTGGAGGAACTCAGTGGGTCAGGCAGCATTCGTGGAAGGAAATGGACACTCGATGTTTTGGGTTTTGACCCTTCATCTGAGTTGGAATGGAGTAGAATACTTTATTGTCACATGTGACTAGGCACAGTGAGAATCTTTGCTGCGTACCCAATGTATACAAATAGCAGCCACCTACAACACTGTTTTGAAAGAGTAGAGGGGAGATAACTAGTGGTGAGAGGGGGCAAAGGGAAGCCAGCAGTAAATGTAGTGAGGAGACAAGCTTGGGTATTTTGCTTGGGTAGTCTACACCCCAGCGGTATCAGCATTGGCTTCTCTAATTTTAGATCACCCTTGTCTTCTCCCTCCTCCCCCGTCCCTTCCCAGCTCTCCTTCTAGTCCTGCTGTCTTCACCTCTTCCTTTCTTTTTCCTGCCCCCTCCCCACATCAGTCTGAAGAAGGGTCTCGACCTGAAACATCACCTATTCCTTCTATCCATAGATGCTGTCTCACCCACTGAGTTTCTCCAGCATTTTCTGTCTACCTTCAATTTTTCCTGCATCTGCAGTTCATTCATAAATAGATCTTGGAGAAAACTGAACCAGCGGGCAGCGACACGAACGAATGAACAACCGATGGTGGCGCCCCCGGTTTTGCCACGGTGGTGGAAAATGTTCTTGAAATTTATACTGTTATCACGTTAATAATAACATTAACATAGAAAATATCATTGTAATCATGGTACAACTAGAGAAAATAGCACAACCTTTTAGCAAAATGGCAAAAAAAGGCCGATTTAGGCGCTCGATCGTGAAAAAGGCATTATCTTGGTGAAATCATCAAAACAGGCATGAAAAGGCACATGGCATTTATGGCAAAATCCTGGCTCTAGTCATAAGTGATAGGAGAAGAATTAAGCCATTTGGCCCATCAAGTCTACTCCGGCATTCAACCATGGCAAATCTATCTCTCCCTTCACCCAGGCAGAACAGGGGTAAACATAGAAAGATATAAACATAGGTGCAGGAATAGGCCATTCGGCACTTTGTGCGAGCACCACCGTTCAATATGATCTTTGCTGATCATCCTAAATCAGTACCCCGTTCCTACTTTTTCCCCATATCCCTTGATTCCATTAGTCCAAAGAGTTAAATCTAACTTTCCAGCAAATTGGCCTCCACTGCCTTCTGTGGCAGAGAATTCCACAGATTCACAACTCTCTGGGTGAAAAAGGTTTTCCTCATCTCCACCCTAAATGGCCTAACCCTTATTCTTAATGACCCCTGGTTCTGGACTCCCCCAACATCGGGAAATTTTTTCCTGCATCTAGCTTGTCCAATCCTTTAAGAATTTTACATGTTTCAATAACATGCCCTCTCATCCTGCTTTATTCCAGTGAATACAAGCCCAGTGGACCCATCATATGTCAGTCCCGGTAGCATTTCCATGGTTCGTGTCTTTCACCCCAGCGGCCCTACATCAGCCCTCTCCTCTCTCCCTCACCGCTTTGTACTTGCTATCCCCCTATACTTTCCCAGTCCAGATGAAAAGTCCCCATGACAGCATCTGCAGTCTCTTGTGTGTCTCCAGACGCCGGACCTTCTCAATATCACCACAAGATGGCAGGCTACTCCTTGGCTTTCAAGTTTGTGCGATTTGTACAAATGAAGAATTTATTCTGCTGGCTATTTCTACCTTATTGACTAATATCCATAGAATTAAATGCTGAAACTGTATGGGTACAGTAAGTACTCTTCCTAAGATAAATCCTCTCATCTACTTCTCTGAAATAACTACCACACATCTTTATGGTACTCCCTCGATTAATGCCACAGGGTGTCAGTGTACCACCAGGAATGAACCAGAGTAGCCGCAGCCTTTGATTTGCAGCAATATGCTTGCTGTTCCGCACAAGCTTTAGATTGGTTTACAGATACAGCGCAGAAACAGGCCCTTCGGCCCACCGGGTCCGCGCCGACCAGCGACCCCCACATATTAACACCATCCTACTAAGGACAATTTTTACATGTTACCAAGCCAATTAACCTACAAACTTGTACGTCTTTGGAGTGTGAGAGGAAACCGAAGATCTTGGAGAAAACCCACGCAGATCACGGGGGAACGTACAAACTCCGCACAGACAGCACGCCTAGTCGGGATCGAACCCGGGTCTCCGGCGCTGCATTCGCTGTAAGGCAGCAACTCTACCGCTGCGCCACCGTGACCTGTTGACGTTTCCCCTCGCCACTGCCAGGCCCTTGCCTGAGTGTGAAAATCTGGGCACGCTGGCTCAGCTTCATTACTAGCTTAGAGTCATAGAGTGTGGAAACAGGCTCTTTAACCCAACGTGTCCGCACCGACCAACATGTCCCAGCTACACTAGTCCCGCCAGCCTGCATTTGGCCCATGTCCCTCTAAACATGTCCTATCCATGTAATGTCTAATTGTTTCTTCAACTTTGCAATAGTTCCGGCCTCAACTACCTCCTCCGGCAGCTCGTTCCATACATCCACCGCCCTTTGTGTGAAAAAGTTACTCTTCAGATTCTGATAAAATGTTTCCCCTTTCATTTTAAACCTATGCCTTCTGGTTGTCGATTCCCCTACTCTGGGCAAGAGACTGTGTGTGTCTACCCCATCTATTCCTCTCATAATTGTATACACCTCTATAAGATCACCCCACATTCTCCTGTACTCCAGCGAGTCCCAGCCTGCTCAGCCTCTCCCTATAGCTCAGACTTTCGAGTCCTGGCAACATCCTTGTAAATCTTCTTTGCACCCTTTCCAACTTGACAACATCTTTCCTATAACATGGTGCCCAGAACTGAAAACAATACTCTAAATGCGGCCTCACCAATGTCTTATACAACTGCAACATGACCTCCCAACTTCTATACTCAATACTCTGACCGATGAAGGCCAATGTGCCAAGAGCCTTTTTGACCACCCCATCTAGCTGTGGTGCCAACACAGCTGAACGCCTAGACCCCTCTGCTCTACAACACTCCCCAGGAGCCCTACCATTCACTGTGTAGGTCCTGCCCATGTTAGACTTCCCAAAATGTAACACCTCACATTTCTCTGTAATAAATTCCATCATCCATTCCTCAGGCCCACTTGGATAATCGATCAAGAACCTGCTGCAATTTCTGACAACCATCTTCACTTTCTCCAATAACACCCACGTTTGTATCATCTGCAAACTTGCTAATCTTGCCCTGTTCATTCTCATCCAAATCATTGATATAGATGACAAACAGTAATGCCCCCAGCACCGAACACTGAGGCACACCATATATGTTTATGGAGCCTAGTGTTGAAACACAAACCATTGGTATTCCTTTATTTTGGAATGTGGCAACTGATAGTAAGGCCAACATTGAGTCCCCATATCCATAATTGTCCTTGTACAGGTTGCTTTGTGGAACATTTCAGTGGATACCAATGATTAATGGTAGACACAAGCAACTGCAGATGCTAGTTTACAATAAAAAGATGCGCAGACCCTGGAACAGGTTACAAACTGTGTGAGGCCCAAGGCTCAGGGCAACTCACATTCAGCAGCTTTCAGGAAACTGAAACTACCAGATTGGGATAAGTAAGTAAGTAAGTTTATTGGCAAAGTATTCACATACAAGGAATTTGCCTTGGTGCTCCGCCCACAAGTAACAACGTGACATACAGTGCAGTTACGAATGACTCAGAAAACACTAAACATTAATAATAATAATAATAATAATAATAAAACATTAATGATAAAACACCATTGATCAAGCATGTGAACCAACAAAATACCAGATCAAAGGGAGGCTACAGATTTTTGGCTGTTGAGTAGAGCAACTACTCGTGGATAAAACTGTTTTTATGCCTAGCTGTGGCAACTTTGACAGTCCGGAGTCGCCTTCCAGAGGGAAGCGATTCAAAGAGTTCGTGGCCAGGGTGAGAGGGGTCAGAGATGATCTTGCCCGCTCGCTTCCTGGTGAAAGACATCTGCTCTCCAGACCCAGTCTGGCTGTAGGAGGCTGAAGCGGCCATTTGGAAACATCACCCACCTCAGGTGATTAGGAATACTTGTCACATCAACATCCCATTAACAAATAAATAGGTAAGATTTGGAAGCACAATAGCGGAAGGATGTATCAGGGTGAATCACTTGGAGAAGAGCTGCGTGAAAGGTTATAATCCACTCACATTGAGGAACATTTAGGGGCGTCACGGTGGCATAACGGTAGAGTTGCTGCCTTACAGCACTAGAGACCCGGGTTCAATCCTGACTTCGGGTGCTGTCTGAACAGAATTTGTACGTTCTCCCTGTGACCTGCGTAGGTTTTCTCCGGGATCTCCGGTTTCTTCCCACATTCCAAAGACGCAGGCACGGAAATCGCTGTCAAAACATGGGAGGGGACACAATTTCTTGGTGGCCACGTACACACACGCGCGTGCATGCGCACACATGCAAGGTTTCGGCCGTGGGCCCTATGGCCGGTAACATCGGCAACTGACCTGGTTGGTGACCGACTCCGAACCCCGGCAACAGCAGCTTCGTCTGCCCCGAATCGTGGGACTTCAATCGGCCTGTTAGCGGAGCCTTTTATCGCCCGCCGGGGGCTTCAACATCGGGAGCCTCGATCGCCTCGACGCAACAATTTGACCGCGGGGCGGTGGAAGGTCCCGAGGTCAATTTTAAGCCGCGCCGAGCGATGAAAGGCCCCGCGAACGGGCCGATTCAAGCTCTGCTTTGATCTTTGCTTCACCAGGACGTCTCCCTCCTCCAATCACCGAGCTCAATCCTCAGTCCCCTACTACTGCCTCTGACCGACACCTCCCTCCTCCAATCATCATGCCCCCCACTGCCTGATGACCGACGTCTCTCTCGTCCAATCGGCGCCCTCGATCATCAGTCCCACCCCCACTGTCTCGCGGAAAGAGGAGATTTTTAATCGCTTTTTTTATCACGGAGTTTTAAAATCCGGATTACAAAAAATGGGGGGGATCGCTCCCCACCTTTCAAAACAGGTTTGTAGGTGAATTGGCTTGGTATACATGTAAATTGTCCCTAGTCTGTGTAGTGTTTACTGTATATGGTATTGGTGTTAATATGTGGGGATCACTGGTCGGTGTGGGCTTGGTGGGTCAAAGGGCCTGTTTCTGCGCCGTATCTCTAAACTCAACTCCTCTCTGCGTTACTCCAGATTTTTGTGTCGATCTTCAGTTTAAACCAGCATCTGCATTTCCATATAACCATATAACAATTACAGCACGGAAACAGGCCATCTCGACCCTACTAGTCCGTGCCGAACACGTATTCTCCCCTAGTCCCATATACCTGCGCTCAGACCATAACCCTCCATTCCTTTCCCGTCCATATAACTATCCAATTTATTTTTAAATGATAAAAACGAACTTGCCACCACCACCTTCCCTGGAAGCTCATTCCACACAGCCACCACTCTCTGAGTAAAGAAGTTCCCCCTCATCATTTCCTTCCTGCACAAAATGAATTAAACACTTGTTTTAATTGTAGGGCCATGGAAGGTGCATGATGAGAACACTGTGTCAGATTGCTTATGTGCAGCAGGACATATTAGAACAGATGGGCCTCCTGTGTTGGTTATTTATGGTAACATTAGTGGCATCAATGAGAAAATCCCATTGAATTCATTTGACTTCAACGTGCATTCTTTTCCCAACAGATGGCAGTCTGACAGAGTTAATCTCTTCCCAAATTCAAATGTGAAGCTCCAATAAAGATACTTAATGACTGCACGCCAGTGTATCTCAGTGTACATCAGCCTGAAGTTCACACTGTAACAGAAGTTACTGGGCGGGAGCAGGCTGGCTCAAGCACTCAATGTTCTTGGCATTGAGCTCTACCCCTGACCTGCTTGAGGGGAATCAGTCTGAAATACAGGGCCCTGGGAGTTCATTTCACCACAGTGCTATCATTAACATGGACTGGATAAAGCTGAATGTCGATCTGAAGAAGGGGCTCGATCCAAAACGCCATCCATTCCTTCTCTCAAGAGATGCTGCCTGTCCCGCTGAGTTACTCCAGCACTTTGTGTCTTTCTCCAGAGATGCTGCCTGACCTGCTGAATTGCTTTGAAACACTTTGTGTCCTTTTGGGTAAAGCTCAGGAATTTGTGGAGACATTGATTAGTTAGGCACTGCTTTGTATTCTTGGTGTATAATACCTTGTAGATGTGAGTTGTAACAAAGCATCTGATGTTGGGGTGACCAAGAGTTGTATTTCCAGAAAGTGCACCCCCTTCTTATAAAGTTGCTGTTGGTCATCAGATGCAGGGTACAAGCTTCACCACAAAATGCTTCACACTATTGCTGCTACACGATACATCATGGTTCAATACTGTCACACTATCCCGGCTGAAATGTAAAACCCTAACAATGTAACATTGTTCTCACATCATTTAATAATATGTCAGCTCTGGTTAGATTCGGGCAGGTTTGTTATGATGAATTTGTACCACAGTGCTGACTCTGTCCAAAGTCCATCTCCAGTTCCAATACCACCTGTTGACACAAGATTACAGTCACAGAGACTCTGACCTTGTTGCGCAATGCTTCTGATGCTCAGCCTCATAGGATATGATCACAAGGAATGGCGGCGCAGGCTCAAAGGGCCAAATGGCCTGCTCCTGTACCTATTTTCTATGTTTCTATGACACTGGGGTATCGGTAGTGTTCCCAGTGTTGTGTGCTTGTCTAGTTGCTTCACTGTTGGAGTTTACCCGCCTCCAGACTCTACGGCGGAGTCCCATTCACACCACCACTCAAAGCTTCCACTAAATTAATGTGATTGTTTTTTTTTTTACATTTTACAGCTTAATGTCAGCGTAGTTTAGTTTAATTTAGTGTAGTTTAGCGATACAGGCTCTTCGCCCCACTGAGTCTGCACCAACCAGCGATCCCCACACATTAACACTACCCTCCCAACACGCTAAGGACAATTTTTCCATTTACACCAAGCCAATTAACCTACAAACTTGTACGTCTTTGGAGTATGGGAGGAAACTGAAGTTCTCGTGGAAAACAGGCTTGTATTCACTGGAGTTTAGAAGGATGAGGGGGTATCTTATAGAAACATATAAAATTCTAAAAGGACTGGACAAGCTAGATGCAGGAAAAATGTTCCCAATGTTGGGCGAGTCCAGAACCAGGGGCCACAGTCTTAGAATAAAGGGGAGGTCATTTAAGACTGAGGTGAGAATTTTTTTTTTCACACAGAGAGTTGTGAATTTATGGAATTCCCTGCCACAGAGGACAGTGGAGGCCAAGTCACTGGATGGATTTAAGAGAGTTAGATAGAGCTCTAGGGGCGAGTGGAGTCAAGGGATATGGGGAGAAGGCAGGCACGGGTTATTGATTGGGGAAGATCAGCCATGATCACAATGAATGGCGGTGCTGGCTCAAAGGGCCGAATGGCCTCCTCCTGCACCTATTATCTATGTTTCTATGTAACACCCATGCGGTCACAGGGAGAATGTACAAACTCCGTACAGACAGCACCCGTAGTCAGGATCGAACCTGGGTCTCTGGCACTGTAAGGCAGCAGCTCTACTGCTATGCCATGTCAGTTCCCTCACTCATGTCCATTCTTTATTCTCTGTCTTCTACCTCATCTTTAGTTGCCTCTTGCTCCTCCTCAATCTTCCTTCGATTAGAACGGGTGTCAAGGGTTATGGGGAGAAGGCAGGAAAATGGGATTAGTAGGCAGACATCAGCCATGATTGAATGACGGAGTAGACTCGATGGGCCGAATGGCCTAATTCTACTCCTATAACTTGTGAACTTGTGAACTTGTAATAGCTCCAGCAATATTGGATTCTTGGCTGCTTAGGTTTGGCTTGGAACTTGTTACATCTGAACACAATCCTTCTTCCCTAGCCCTGGCACTGATGAAATTCTGGGTTCAATCAGATGGCCAACTTTGTAAATGAGATCAGTGATTCAGGAGTGGCTCAATCCAAAATCTCTGATGGGAAAGGCACGTGACTGATCCTGATGTCAGTAAAAACCATTTTGCGTGTTAGCCAGGGAAGTCATCAGTACGTGATTACAATAATACCATGCACAAGTACAACAGGTACCAAACTCAACTCAACTCAACTCAACTCAACTCAACATGAGATTCTCTGTATTTTATAACTTTGATTGAATTCCTTCATCAATTGAACTACAAAGTTGTCACAATACATTTGATTCAAAAGTGTGTTAAACATTGCGATGGTGAGACAAATCCATGAAACTTGGTTGCCAGCAAGGTTGATGACATCAGTGCAGAATGCGTAAGGTTCCTGCTACTTGTTATCTGACTAGTTTAAAGATTGCAACTCTGACTCAGTAACCAATCTCAAATCCCTTATTGCAACTCCTTAATGAGGCTCTCCTTAATTCTAACACAAGCATGCCCACATGTAGACAGATGCCACCCAGCACTGGCGACCAGATTCAGATTCTGACCCTCTGGGGCTGTCTCTGTGGAGTTTTCATGTTCTTGTGGCCATGTGGATTTTCTGCAGATGCTCCAGTTTCCTCCCACATGTAGGTTGGCAGGTTAATTGGCCACTGTAATTTTCTCCTGGGGTGTTAGTGAGTTGTGGCATCTGAGGGCAGTTGATGGGAATGTTGGGAAGATTCCAAGGGCATAATTCATTGAAAAGGTAAAGTGCGAACTTAAGCAGTGAGAAGAAATATGGGCCAAAGTTGGCAACCTTCAAGATATCCCATCACCTGGCTCATGTGCTGCAGAGTGGTTAATTATTCGCTTTGAACAATGACACAAGAACTTGTTTAAGATTACATAGCAAATGTCAATAAGCTTAACAGATCAAAGCAAAGCCTTAGTGAAAGCTATAGTTCTTTTACACTATTTTAAATATCGTTTATGCATCAGTTATCATCACCAACCTTGTCCTCCAAAGGTTATGAAGGAAAATGTTTCCCAGTTCACATAATTTTGGTTTGCACCATCTAATTATAACATCGGTATTGATCATGCATAAGTGAAAATGACACCCCCACACATTAACACTACCCTCCCAACACGCTAAGGACAATTTTTCCATTTACACCAAGCCAATTAACCTACAAACTTGTACGTCTTTGGAGTATGGGAGGAAACTGAAGTTCTCGTGGAAAACAGGCTTGTATTCACTGGATTTTAGAAGGATGAGGGGGATCTTATAGAAACATATAAAATTCTAAAAGGACTGGACAAGCTAGATGCAGGAAAAATGTTCCCAATGTTGGGCGAGTCCAGAACCAGGGGCCACAATCTTAGAATAAAGGGGAGGTCATTTAAGACTGAGGTGAGGAAAAACTTTTTCACACAGAGAGTTGTGAATTTATGGAATTCCCTGCCACAGAGGGCAGTGGAGGTCAAGTCACTGGATGGATTTAAGAGAGAGTTAGATAGAGCTCTAGGGGCTAGTGGAGTCAAGGGATATGGGGAGAAGGCAGGCACGGGTTATTGATAGGGGACGATCAGCCATGATCACAATGAATGGCGATGCTGGCTCAAAGGGCCGAATGGCCTCCACCTGCACCTATTTTCTATGTTTCTAAAATAGATATAAATGAAAAACATAATGAGGACCAACAGTTGACATTATTAATGCTATAGAGACCTTGGTTTTTGAACAATTATGCCTAATTGTTAATTTATTGATTTGTTTCAATTATTACATTTTACTGTTTTTATTGTGTTTATGGGCCTGTTACAGAGTCAAAGAATCATAGAATGGAATGCATGGAAAATAGCATGGAAACAGGCCCTTCAGCCCAACTTGCCAACACTGGCCAACATGTCCCAGCTACACTAGTCCCACCTGCCTGCGTTTGGTCCATATCCCTCCAAACCTGTCCTATCCATGTACTTGTCCAACTGTTTCTTAAATGTTGGGACAGTCCTTGCCTCAACTACCTCCTCTGGCAGCTTGTTCCATACACGCACCATCCTCTGTGTGAAAATCTACTCCTTAGATACCTAATAAATCTTTTCCCTTTCATGTTAAACCCATGTCCTCTGGTCCTCAATTCACCTACTCTACGCAAGAGACTCTGCATCTACCCGACCTATTAATCTCAGGATTTTATACACCTCTATAAGATCACCCTTCTTCCTCCTGCGCTCCAGGTAATCCCAGCCTACTCAACCTCTCCCTATAGCTCAGACCCTCTAGTCCTGGTAATATCCTCGTAAATCTTCTCTGTACCCTTTCCAGCTTGACAGCATCTTTCCTACATCATGGTGCCCAGAACTGAACACAATACTCTAAATGCGGCCTCACCAACGTCTTATACAACTGCAACATGACCTCCCAAATTCTATACTCAATATGAAGGCCAAAGTGCTAAAAGACTTTTTGACTACCCTATCTACCTGTGACTCCACCTACAGGTAACCATGCACCTGCACTCCTAGATCCCTCTGCTCTACAACACTACCCAGAGCCCTACCATTTACCGCGTGGGTCTTTCCCAAGTTATACTTCCCAAAATGCAACACCTCACGCTTCTCTGTTTTAAATTCCATCAACCATTCCTCAGCCCACTTGGCTAATCGATCAAGATCCTGCTGTAATCTTTCACAACCATCTTCACTATCTGCAAAACCACCCACTTTTGTATCATCAGAAAACTTGCCAATCTTGTCATGTATGTTCTCATCCAAATCATTGACGTAGATGACAAACAGTAACGGGCTCATCACTAAACCATTAGTCACAGGCATCCAGTCCGAGAAGCAACCTTCCACCATCACCCTCTGCTTCCTTCCGTGAAACAAATTTGCTATCCATTCAGCTATCTCTCCTTGGATCCCATTCAATCTAACCTTCCAGAGCATCCTACCATGCGGAACCTTGTCGAATGCTTTGTTGAAGTCCATGTACACAACGTCTACAGCTCTGCCCTCATTGACCTTTTTTGTCACATCTTCAAAAAACTCAATGGTATGTGTGAGACATGGTCTCCCATGTACAACACCAAGCTGACTATCCCTAATCAACCATTATCCATATAAATGCCTGTATAACCTATCCCTAAGAATAACCTTTGGTAACTTTCTAACTACTGATGTTAAGCTCACCGGCCTATAGTTTCCAGCATCTTCCCTGCAACCCTTCTTGAATTTGCCAACATTTGCCACCCTCCAGTCTTCCGGCACCTCTTCTGTATTTAAGAATGACTTGTAAATTTCAACCTGGGGTCACGCAATTTCCTCTCTAGTTTCCCCCAATGTCCTCAGATATATTTGTTAAGCTGCTGCAAGTAGGAATTTCATTATTCCATTGTCAGTACATTTGATAATGAAACACCTTTGTGTCTTGACCTCTTTACATCTCTATTTCTATATCTTGCAAGACCTATCCACAACATCTCACCACTGTCACTATGTTTTACTTTAGGTCTGAAGAAGGGTTTCGGCCCGAAACGTTGCCTATTTCCTTTGCTCCATAGATGCTGCTGCACCCGCTGAGTTTCTCCAGCATTTTTGTGTACCTTATGTTTTACTTTAGTCCTGATTATTTCACGGTGAATCATCTTGGGCCAGTTAAAGACATTGCTGAGTTCAAGAACCTGTTGTTTTCAAGATTCAAGAGAGTTTATTCTCATGTGTCCCAGATAGGAAAATGAAATTCTAGCTTGGCTTCAGCACAACAGAATTATAGAAGGCATGAATACAGAACAGATCAGTATGTCCATATACCATTGTATAAATATATACACACATGAGTAAATAAAACAGTGCAAATAAACAGAAAATGGGCTATTAATGTTCAGAGTTTTGATTGAGTTGAGTTCAATAGCCTGATGGCTGTGGGGAAGAAACTGTTTCTGAACCTGGACTTTGCAGTCTTCAGGCTCCTGTACCTTCTACCTGAAGGTAGCGGGGGGATGAGTGTGTGGTCAGGATGGTGTGGGTCCTTGATGATGCTGCCAGCCTTTTTGAGGCAGCGACTGTGATAGATCCCCTCTTAAAAAGATGCAGGCCTATTATTCGGATTCAAATTGTTAACCTGTTCATCCTGATGGTGCTTGGGGCAATGGTGATTTCCAAATAAAACATTATGCCTTTTGCCCCACTAGCACTCGCTGTACTTCAGGAACTAAGATTAAGCAATAGATTCTTGGACTTGCAGATGAAAGAGTTCTACCAATGGACTATTGTGTTTGTAAAAACTCTATGCTCTATCATCACTTCCAGTAAGCAGAGTTGGGTTTTTGTTGTATTTGGCAGAGAGCCACAGTGTATACTGGTATTGGAGACTAGATTCTCTTTAACTCTTGCTTGTCACACCCCAGTTAACATGCCTGGGCTAGGTAGGAAAGAGCAGCCTCCCCTCCAAACCACACACCACTCTGGGTAGGAAGTACGCAGTTGTTTCCTCAGTGGTGTTGGGTCTAAATCTTTGTCAACAAGGCATAGGTGGGAAGTAGAAATTGTCTTGGAAACACTTCAGCATTTGGGAATAAATAACACTTGGATTTTGCGTTGAGATATGATATTTAATCTGGAGATGCTTGGCTGTAGAAACCATTGTCATAAACATCCTCATCATGCCTACACAAGAAACGGCAAAAGGTATAGACTAGAGGATTTGGGGGTGGAAATGTTCTGCGTTAATACGGTGGCGCAGTGGCGCAGCGGTAGAACCACTGCCTTAAAGGGCCAGAGACCCGGGTTCGATCTTGACTATGTGTGCTTTTCTGTATGTAGTTTGTACGTTCTCGCCATGACCTGCGTGGGTTTTCTGAGATCTTCAGTTTCCACCCACACTCCAAGAAGTGCAGGTTTGTAGCACGGTATAAATTGGCTTGGTGGGCTGGAGGGCCTGTTTCTGAGCTGTATTTCTAAACTCAACAAAAACTAAATAATAAACCATTTAATGATATGAAAGAAGTCCATGAACACCCTTTATTGAGAATTCACAGGAGGTCTATATTTTGCCTGAAGATTTTACACGGCTAATTGGATGACAAGACAAAGACTAATTGCAAAAGGACTGGAGCCATTCGAGAAGATAGCTTATCACCATGTTTAGAAGGGCCAGCAGGGTGGACCTTGCCAGCAATCCCCACATCCAAAAAGATGAATAAAATAAAAGTTAATATTTTGATATGAGTACTTGCATATACAGTACTTAGAGTCACTTACAGCATGGAAACAGGCCCTTCAGTCCATCTTGCACACACCGGCCAACATGCCCCATCTACATTAGTTCCACCTGCCTCCATTTGGCCCAAATCCCTCTAAACCCGTCCTATCCCTGCGCCTGTGTAAATGTTTCTTAAACGTTGCAATAGTACCTGCGTCAACTACCTCCTCTGGCAGCTCGTTCCATACACCCACCACCTTTTGTGTGAAAAAGTTACCTCTCAGGTTCCTATTAAATCTCCCCCCCCCCCCCCCACCTTAAACCTATGGTTCTCAATTCCCCTATTCTATGCAAGAGACTCTGTGCGTTTACCGGATCTATTCCTCTCATGATTTTGTACACTCTGATAAAATTTGAGCTCACTGAATCTTTTTTTTTCCAGTTTTTGGAATAAATTCTATGTGCTAAACCTTCTATGAGGTGAAAGATACATATCTGACAATGTTTCAGTCCAACCTATATGCAAGTGCTGCCAGACACTAGTAACACATTTTCAACCCTTGAGAAATTCAGATATAACTCATGAAGCAAGCTTTGAAATATAAAAAAACATAAATCATGGCATCAGTACAAAAGGAAATGTACAAAGCTTCAGTTTATTTCTAAAAACCACACTGCAGAAAATAAATTCATTCAATATGTCAATTTATTAATAGCATGAGAAAAGAATATAACTGTCATAATTATATAAGGGGATCTTTTAACTCCTTTGTGATAATATGTTGGTGCCACTTTGAAAACTTCTCATTTTTGTCCTACAAATTTGCATTTGGGCCTGCACTTGTTGGAATTTAGAAGGATGAGAGGGTATCTCATTGAAACTTACAAAATACTGAAAGGACTGAACAGAGTGGATGTGGAGAAGATGCTTCAATTAGTGGGAGAGCCTAGGACCACAGGGCACAGTCTCAGAATAAAAGCACATACCTTTAGAAAGGAGATGAGGATGAATTCCTTTAGCCATAAGGTGTTACATCTGTTGCCGCAGACGGCTGTGGAGCCAAGTCTGTAGGTATTTTTAAAGCGGAGATAGACAGGATTTTGATTTGAAAGGGTGTCAAAGTTTACGGGTAGAAGGCAGGGTTGAGATGGAGAGATAGAGCAGCCATGATTCGGCGGACTGAATAGCCTAATTCTGCTCCTATGACTTATGACCTGATGAACCTCTGTAATGCTCAGCCCAGTTTCATACGCAGAGCATTAGCTGCATTCCATTGAAATCTCTCATCTTCTACATGATACTTCTCAAGTCAAATTTAAGGATAAGGGGGAAATCTTTTAGGACTGAGATGAGAAAAAAATTTTCACACAGAGAGTGGTGAATCTGTGGAATTCTCTGCCACAGAAGGTAGTTGAGGCCAGTTCATTGGCTATATTTAAGAGGGAGTTAGATGTGGCCCTTGTGGCTAAAGGGATGAGGGGGTATGGAAAGAAGGCTGGTACAGGATACCGAGTTAGATGATCAGCCATGATCATATTGAATGGCGGTGCTGGCTCGAAGGGCCGAATAGCCTACTCCTGCACCTATTTTCTATGTTTCTATGTCAAACACTCTCAAAGAGCTGAAAGCTTCAGGAAAAGAAACATACTATTCTAAGAACTGAGTGATCCCATGAGGGTAATGTTAGTGAACAGAAGTCTGTGAAAACTCAGACGAATCACCTTAAATTAAGTAGTGCAGTGCAGACTGGGAGAGTCGAAGGGCCTGCTTGTATGTTAAGTGGCTGTCATGTTATTACTCTAAATCTTCATCTTCATTTAAAAGAGAAGTATTTCTTCAGCTACTCTTTAAAGGAATTTGCTTTCTTTAAACTTAAATGTCAACATTGGAGAAAACAAAACTACACTGCAGTGTTGAACGTTGCCCCACTTTATTAGCAGAAGCTGTTTTGCGAGAGAGAGAGAGAGAGAGAGAGAGAGAGAGAGAGATAGAGAGAGAAGAGAGAGAGAGATAGACAGAGAGAGAGAAGAGAGATAGAGAAGAGAGCTTAGAGCAGCTCCGATGTAGATTATAAGATAGCTTCTATTATCGCTCTCACACTATAGCTCTATCGGCCCAGCACCCCACCAAACCAAGTATCCGTAACTACAATGGGGACCATTTGGTTTTTTCAATGCACACAAATGTGGTTAGTATACCCAAGTGATCGAGCTCAGAGCTGATATTATGTGGCCATTCACATACCCGGTGACACAGCTCACGTTCCCAGGGGACTATATCTGGCAGAAACCTATAACTCTTGCTGTACGTCATCCAGGGTTTGCACTGAGTTGTGCAGTCATAGCAATACCTTGCATACTGCAGCAGCCAGGCTCGGCTTTAGAAGGCCAGTATTACAGAATGTACTTCATTGGGAATCCCCTTAACTGATTCTGTCATCAGCCCACATTAAATTTAGTTTAGTTTAGAGATACAGCGCGAAAACAGCCCTTTGGCCCACTGGGCCTCACGGACCAGCAATCCCCACATATTAACACTATCCTACACCCACTAGGGACAATTTGTATTTACATTTACCAAGCCAATTTACATACAAAGCTGTACGTCTTTGGAGTGTGGTACATGATCACGGGCAAACTCTGTACAAACTGCACATGTAGTCAGGATCGAGCCGGGTGTCCAGTGCTGCAAGCGCTGTAAGACAGCAACTCAACCGCTGCGGCACCGTGCCACCCGGTGTATTCTCAGTGGGTTCCAGATGGTTGTTGGAAGATGTGACCAGAGCAGATGATTGTATGGTGTACGTCCCAGATACACCTATATCTTCTCACCTCCCCCCCCCCCCCCCCCACCCCGGCCACACTACAATGGCTACCATGGGGACAAAGGTAGCTGATGCTTCAAGCACTGGCTCAGGAGTTGGATGTTAAAGTGGCTGTTGTTGGCTCTGCAGGGAACACCACAGTTCCTGTATTAATGAGTGGTTTTATGTGGAAAACACAACTGTGCTGGTTTCTAAACAATTTCAAGAACTTTTGCCCTGTTTTGTGAATTTTTGCCGGACTCAGACTATTGTTTAGGTTAGTTTAGTTTAGAGATACAGCGCAGAAACAGAGCCCTTTGGCCCATCTAGTCCATACTGACCATACTCACACTATCCTACACACACTAGGGACATTTTTTACATTTATATCAAGCCAATTAACCTACAAACCTGTGAGTCTTTGGTGTGTGGGAGGAAACCGGAGCACCCGGAGAAAACCCACGCAGGTCACGGGGAGAATGTACAATATGCAATGAGCAATATGGTGCATCAATTAAGGCAAGGATATTGAGTTGCACTGTAAAGATATTAATATGTGCCCGTGACGTTATGTAAAATGGCAAGTGTGCTCAGACTGTTCAGCAAAGGCATGTTCTCTGCAAGGCACGACCTTAGGATTTGAAGTGCTGCCGACTGCAATTAAAATCAACACATCAATCTTTTTCACCAAGTGCAAAATAGGCTTTCACTTCTGTTCTGATCCTTGCAAACACGGACATGAACGTGCCTTCATGAATGATATGAATGAAAGGAGTATTTGCCCTTATGAGATCATCTAGAACCAAGGTCACAGTTTAAAAATACAGGGGTCGCTTAATTAAGATAAAGTGAATTTGTTTCTGACAGACCACTATGAATCTTTGGAACTCTCTTCGTCAAAAAAGCAGTGGAAACAGAGTTTTTGAATATTTTTATGCCAGATGTTGATAGATTGATAAATAAGGGGTGAAAACTTACAGGAATGTGGGGTTAAGATTGCAATTACATCAGTCACAATGAGCGTACTAAATGGTAGAGTCACTCAAGGAGCTAAATTGCTTTTAATTCATGACTCCTGCTTTTAATTAATGTGTTCAAATGAATATTTGCCCATTTAAAATGTTGCCAACAGCGATGTCTGTCACACATCTACACAAACAATGTGCCAGTGTTATTTCTCAAACCAAACCATTGACGATTGTTGGGAATGAAATTAAATGCACAGAGTGAATAGTACCACAGGCTCTCCTCTCCACTAGACCAGATTGAGTCGTTACTCTCCACATGAAGCCTGGAACCTAGAGGGGGAAGGGTGAAAACACTAACACTTTGTCCACCTCCCTTGGGCCTTGCTTCCCAATAGATATAAAGGCAGCAAGCATACCTGGGGCTGGATCTGTTTGGATTAATAGCATAAAGGTAGGTGCTGTTCATTCACCAGCCTAAGCTTTGGCCATATAAGCCACCTCTGAGGCAACCCAATCCGCATTAACCAGTATAAATATGGTACAGTTCAACACCATTCCCGGCTCTTCCAGCCGTTAACCCACGATTCCAGCATTGCCCACAAATTCCAAACCCTGGCCTCTGATACCTCAGGGACAAGGGAAGAAGACATAGGTGGGAGTAGAAATTGTCATGGAAGCATTCCAGCATTTGGGAATAAATAACAATTGGATTTTGCGTTGAGATATGATATTTAATCTGGAGATGTTTGGCTACAGAAACCATTGTCATAAACATCCACTTCACGCCTTGACATGAAACAACAAAACGTATAGACTAGAGCGTTTGAGGGTGGAAAATGTTCTGCTTTAATACAGTGGCATAGCGGTAGGGCTGCTGCCTTACAGCGCCAGAGACCCGGGTTCGAATCTGACTACAGGTGCTTGCCTGTATGGAGTTTGTACGTTCTCCCCATTAGTCTAACATCGGTAGTGGGGAAACTACTAGAGTTAGTTATTAAAGATGGGATAGCAGCACATTTGGAAAGTGGTGAAATCATTGGACAAAGTCAGCATGGATTTACAAAAGGTAAATCATGTCTGACGAATCTTATAGAATTTTTCGAGGATGTAACTAGTAGCGTGGATAGGGGAGAACCAGTGGATGTGGTGTATCTGGACTTCCAGAAGGCTTTCGACAAGGTCCCACATAAGAGATTAGTATACAAACTTAAAGCACACAGCATTGGGGGTTCAGTATTGATGTGGATAGAGAACTGGCTGGCAAACAAGAAGCAAAGAGTAGGAGTAAACGGGTCCTTTTCACAATGGCAGGCAGTGACTAGTGGGGTACCGCAAGGCTCAGTGCTGGGACCCCAGCTATTTACAATATATATTAATGATCTGGATGAGGGAATTGAAGGCAATATCTCCAAGTTTGCGGATGACACTAAGCTGGGGGGCAGTGTTAGCTGTGAGGAGGATGCTAGGAGACTGCAAGGTGACTTGGATAGGCTGGGTGAGTGGGCAAATGTTTGGCAGATGCAGTATAATGTGGATAAATGTGAGGTTATCCATTTTGGTGGCTAAAACAGGAAAGCAGACTATTATCTAAATGGTGGCCGACTAGGAAAAGGGGAGATGCAGCGAGACCTGGGTGTCATGGTACACCAGTCATTGAAAGTAGGCATGCAGGTGCAGCAGGCAGTGAAGAAAGCGAATGGTATGTTAGCTTTCATAGCAAAAGGATTTGAGTATAGGAGCAGGGAGGTTCTACTGCAGTTGTACAGGGTCTTGGTGAGACCACACCTGGAGTATTGCGTACAGTTTTGGTCTCCAAATCTGAGGAAGGACATTATTGCCCTAGAGGGAGTGCAGAGAAGGTTCACCAGACTGATTCCTGGGATGTCAGGACTGTCTTATGAAGAAAGACTGGATAGACTTGGTTTATACTCTCTAGAATTTAGGAGATTGAGAGGGGATCTTATAGAAACTTATAAAATTCTTAAGGGGTTGTACAGGCTAGATGCAGGAAGATTGCTCCCGATGTTGGGGATGTCCAGGACAAGGGGTCACAGCTTAAGGATAAGGGGGAAATCCTTTAAAACCGAGCTGAGAAGAACTTTTTTCACACAGAGAGTGGTGAATCTCTGGAACTCTCTGCCACAGAGGGTAGTCGAGCCCAGTTCATTGGCTATATTTAAGAGGGAGTTAGATGTGGCCCTTGTGGCTAAGGGGATCAAAGGGTATGGAGAGAAGGCAGGTACGGGATACTGAGTTGGATGATCAGCCATGATCATATTGAATGGCGGTGCAGGCTCGAAGGGCCGAATGGCCTACTCCTGCACCTAATTTCTATGTTTCTATTTTTCTATGTTTCTATGATCTGCGTGGGTTTTCTCTGAGATCTTCAGTTTCCACCCACACAGAAGTACAAGTTTGCAGCTTGATATAAATGTAAAATTGTCTTGGTAGATCGAAGGGCCAGTTTCTGAGCTGCATCTCTAAACGGAAAAAAATAAATTAATATTATATTTTAACGATGTGAAAGAAGTCCATGGGAGTCCATGAACATCTGTTATTGAGAATTCATAGGAGGTCTATATTTTGCCAGAAGATTTTATCTTACAGTCATAAGATATCAGACCACACAAAATCCACTAGAAACACTGACAACTCATCAATATTGAGAGGAGTGATGGTATCAAATGTGGCCTTTGGCCAATCTCTTGCACCCTCTCAATCTATACTGAAAATAACCACAGAGGCCAGAATTCAGCAAATACTCTGCACCAACTTGTAAAATGAAAGCACTCCAGGTGTAGAAACCTGAAATGGTAACAGATAATGCAGGAGATAGCAAACAGGTTACTCTGCATCAGTGTAGGGTGAAGCACATTAAGGTCATAAGTGATCGGAGCCGAATTAAGCCATTTGGCCAACAAGTCTACTCTGCCATTCAATCATGGCTGATCTATCTCTCCCTCCTAACCCCATTCTCCTGCCTTCTCCCCATAACTCACGACACCCGTACTAATCAAGAATCTATCTCTGCCTTAAAAATATCCATTGACTTGGCCTCCGCAGCCTTCTGTAGCAAGGAATTCCTCAGATTCACCACCCTCTGACTAAAGAAATTCTTCCTCATCTCCTTCCTAAAGGAATGTCCTTTAATTCTGAGGCAATAATTTCTGGTCCTAGACTTTCCCACTAGTGGAAACATCTTCTCCACATCCACTCTATCCAGACCTTTCACTATTCGGTAAGTTTCATCATGTTCTCCCCTCATCCTTCTAAACTCCAGCGAGTACAGACCCAGTGCCGTCAAAAGCTCATCATATATTAACCCATCTTCATCAGGTCAACAATCCTCCATCTGTACAGTCCTGATGAAAGGTCATTCACCTGAAACATTACTCTTGCTTCCCAAAAACCTGCTCAAATTGTATTTCTAGGCCATTTCTGTTTTTACATCAAGTCTAAAACCTCAGGCCTCCCCACACTCTGTTCGATATAGACATGGGGAACTGGTGTTAAGCTACCTTGTGAGTTGACCTGGATATAGTCGGGGCTCTCAAAGTTCCCACCAGATGGTCACTTTGATTTGCTGCCCTTAGGCAACAGACAATCTGTCATTGAACTAGTTCTTTCAAGAGTCTAGAGTGTCTGCTTACCCACCACACCACCTCCAGGTCCCTCAAATCGGTCGACTTGGGGTTACTGACCATCCCGCGGTCTAGGCATAAGCTCAGGGGCGACCGCGCCTTTGCGGTTGCAGCTCCTAGACTGTGGAACAGCATCCCTCTTCCCATCAGAACTGCAACCTCCATCGACTCCTTTAAGTCGAGACTTAAAACTCATCTTTACTGTCAAGCCTTGCTTGGCGACCTCTGAGTGAGGGCTCTATGTATGTATTTATGTATGTACATAATCTATGAACCACTGTTGTATAACGTTAGTACCTCCTCCAATGTAAAGCATTTTGGTCAACGAGGGCTGTTTTTTAAATGTGCTATAGAAATAAAAGTGACGATTTGACGTGACTTGTGTGACTTTTATTGTCATGTGTCCCAGATAGAACAATGAAATTGTTACTTGCTGCAGCACAACAGAATATGTAAACATAGTACACTGTAACAGTATAATAAACGAGAATAAAATGTTCATTGTGTGTATATACACACACAAACACACATAGATACACGTAACAAATAATATTGCAATAATAACAATAATAGTCTATGTGGTTCAGCGCTTATTTGGAGGTTGTAGTGTTTAATAACCTAATGGCCGTAGGGAAGAAGCTGTTCCTGAACCTGGACGTTACAGTTTTCAGGCTCCTGTACATTCTTCCCGATGGCAGGGGTGAGATGAGTGTGTGGCCAGGGTGGTGTGGGTCATTGGCACCATCTGATACTCTTCAGACAGGAATGTCATCTTATCATTTCCCTCATCAGATGCTGCCCGACCTTCTGAGTTCCTCAAAAAGAAGGTAGACACAAAATGCTGGAGTAACTCAGCGGGACAGGCAGCATCTCTGGAGAGAAGGAATGGGTGACATTTCGGGTCGAGACCCTTCTTCAGACCAAGAGTCAGGGGAGAGCGAAACGAGAGATATGGAAGGGAGAGGTGTGAAAACGAGAGATCAAAGGGGACAAGGATCAAGGAAAATGTAGAATAGATCATTGTTCGCTAACAATGATCAAACCACCTGATTCCTTGCTCATGATCCCAGTCTTTTATTCCCTCTTTTATGATCCTTGCCTAATGTTCTGAGTGGCTGAGCCTGCACTAACCTGGTATTTTTTGATATTGGCATTTGATCGGGTATTTGGGAATGGATGATAATTGATTTGCATTGGAATGCAAAGCTTGAATCCAAGGTTTATTTTTCTGTTTTTTAGTTTTATAAAATTAATCAAATTTGTGCTTCCGGGGCTGGACAAGGAACAGCTAAACTTGGAGTCTAAGTGGTCAAGGGTTGTAAAATGTCACAACTAAACAGAATTCTTTTTTTGAGAGCAGTAGATAGTTGCTTAGTTGTTCAGTCCAGTCTTACAATCATCCAGTAGCAAAAACCTGTTCTTAATTGCCTGGGCTATTGAGAGCATGCATGCATTTAACATTAGTGAGCTGGACACCTCCCTCTCCTTGATCTAATTCATGAACCATGCAGAGACAACACCCATTCCAAAACCAGAGGGCATTGGGTGGAGGGTGGAGGGTGGGGAGAGATTAAAGGAGTCTCAGTTAACCACTATAAATACCACAACGATTTGAGAATATAAATACAGTTCTTGAGCACTTGGATTAAACCTGAGACTTTGGTTTTTTTAATGTCGATAATTGCACACTACAGCACAAAGTTCATATGCAAATTTGACATTAGTTTCAGTGAGGACTGTAATTGGTAGCAGCTTGAGAATTCCCCGCAGTAAAATAGTCTCTGCACGTCCACTTATAAGGTCATAAATTCATAAGTGATAGCAGCAGAATTATGCCATTCGGCCCATCAAGTCTACTCCACCATTCAATCAAGGCTGATCGATCTCTCCTAACCCCATTCTCCTGCCTTCTCCCCATAACCCCTGACACCCATATTAATCAAGAATCTATCTATCTCTGCCTTAAAAATATCCATTGACTTGGCCTCCACAACCTTCTGTAGCAATGAATTCCACAGATTCAACACCCTCTGACGAAAGAGATTCCTCCCCAAAGAAATCTCCTTCCCAAAGGAATGTTCTATAATTCTGTGGCTCTGACCTCTGTTCCTAACCTCTCCCATGTATGGGCGGCACTGTTATTTTGTATGTTGAGGAAGGTTCAGTAAAATTCCCAGTCTTTCTCCACTTGTGAAACTCTGGGAAGGATGCGGGAGGGTTGTGCCAATGGAAGACCATCCATTTTGTCCGCAGTCTGTTGTCCCTAGCTAGTCTGAAGAAGGGTCTCGACCCGGAACTTCACCCATTCCTTCTCTCCAGAGATGCTGCCTGTTACTTCAGATATTTGTGTCGCACTTTGACAGTGGTTAACAATTACCATGGAGAGTGAGCAGCCAAACGTCTAGTTGGGATGAAAGATGCTCCAAGTATTCTCAAGCATATCAGATGAGAAAATGGGGGCTCCACTCCCGACTGCCGCCCTGTGTGGCTTTTGCTGAAAGCTTATGCTTGTTCATGTGTTTATCTGAATGCCCCTTAGATATTCCTGTAGTATCCGTTTCTACCAGTCCCCCGGGCAGCCTATTCCAGGCATCAAGCACTCTGCATCAAAACCTGCCTGGGAAAGTTCCAAGTCAAGGTTCCTTTTCCCTGAGTGGAAGTGTCAAATACGAGAGGCCATAGATTTGGTGTTTGTAGGGGATGTTTGAAGGGAATTGTTGAGGCAAGAAGTTATACAGCTGTGGAATAGAAGGAAACGGACCATGTGCAGACAGATGGTATTTGTTGGAATTAGCTTCACGGATGCCAAGATGTGGTGGGGCAAAGGGGCAATTGTGCTGCGGCATTTTTCTACCTTTCAAAGCTTCGATGTGGATGGTGGAAAAGCTTTGTGGAGCGAGGAGGTGAGTTTCCTGCCATCAATCCATTCTTGTAGCTGCAGGGTTTAGTTTAGTTTAGTTTAGAGATGCAGCCCGGGAACAGGCCCTTTGGATCACCACTTCCGGACCGACCAGCGATCCCCGCACATTAACACTATCCTACACACACTAGGGACAACTTACACATACACCAAGCCAATTAACCTCCAAACCTCTATGTCTTTGGGTGTGGGAAGAAACCGAAGATCTCGGAGAAAACCCACGCAGACCATGGGGAAAACATACAAACTCCGCGCAGACTGCACCCGTAGTCAGGATCAAACCCGGGTCTCTGGTGCTGTACCGCTGGTGCTGTACTGCTGCACCACTGTGCCACTGTGAATTTATTTGTCTGGTTTAGCTGAGTTTCTGAATAGTGGTGACCATCTCCCCCTCCCCCCCTCCACCCCACCTCCACTCCGTCAGAATATTGGAGGTGGACTTTACCATTGCAAATGGAACTGAGTATCAAGGTTAAGGTTTGAGTCTGAAGAAGGGTCTCAGCCTGAAACGCCACCCATTCTTTCTCTCCAGAGATGCTGCCTGTCCAGCTGAGTTACTCCAACATTTTGTGTTGGTTTAAGGTTTCAGGTCTGGAATTCTTCATCACTTCCGACCTTTCTGTTACAAGATCCCAAAGGTGAAGGATGTGCAGGTTTTTGTTTTGATTTGCCTTGTCAACCCCCAGTAGGTCAGTACCGGCCACAATGAGCTTACCCCGAGGCAATGAGCTAGTGATTTGTGTACCAATCATCCCTGAACTCTCCTGATTCTCAGGATCATCCTCCTGATTCACACGCACTACAGCATGGAAGCACTCAATTTCCCTTTCTCCTCTACCCTCACCGTAGCCCAAGTCCAGGTCCTTTTTCAGGCACCCAACAATCGCCATGGAGGAGGAAATGACAGTCGATATAAAGGGAGACTATCTCCTGTGCTTGCACCCGCAGTCACCAGTTTATTGGCATTACACCTCATGTGTGAGGTGAGGAGATAGCAGAGACCTGCACACAGTGAGAGACCAGAGAGCAGTACAAGAAGACAAGCCAACCAGAAGAGACAGGGCAGCTGCCAACTTGCAAACAAGGCCTTTTATGGGTCAAGCTACAATCGGTGATGATACCTGTAGGTGCACGTAATCAATGTTTAAGTGCATTGGAGACTGTTGTCAGACAGACTGCACAGAATGTGCCCAAGAGGAGCCAGACACATAAATACTCTTTGTTCTTGCTTCCTTTGAGGTTTTAGTTGTGCCGACCCCAGGTTTCAGTCAGAAACTGTTTTGTGAAGAAGTGTATTTCAGGCACGATCTTTGCCGAAGACAACTATGGGTGCTGTCTGTATGGAGTTTGTACGTTCTCCCCGTGACCTGTGTGGGTTTTCTCCGAGATCTTCGGTTTCCTCCCACATTCCAAAGATGTCCAGGTTTGTAGGTTAATTGGCTTGGTAAATGTAAAAATTGTCCCTAGTGGGTGTAAGATAGTGTTAATGTGCGGGGATCGCTGGTCGGCATGGACCCGGTGGGCTGAAGGGCCTGTGTCTGTGCTGTATATCTAAACTAAACTAAACTAAACAATGGGGAGGTCCTTCTCCACTATCTCCAACCACGTGATTTATGAAGAGCCTTTCTGAAGAATGGTCTCGACCCGAAATGTCACCTATTCCTTCTCTCCAGAGATGCTGTCTGATCCGCTGAGTTACTCCAGCACGTTGTGCCTATCTTCGGTTGAAACCAGCATTTCCCTTTACACATGAATGATGTGGTCATTTTCATGGAGGGTCTTCGACAAGCCCTTCAGCTCACTGCATCCGTGTCGACCATCATGAAGCCATTTGCATGAACTCTACGTGAACCCAATTAAAAAATTTCTGAAGTTATATTCCCAGATGAAAATCTCCCAGCACATCCAGTTTTAATTCCTTCCAGGGAAAGCTGATTAATAACCAAAATTCTACCACTACAATATAATCAAAAAACCTATCGCAGCCGGCTCATAGATTCAGGCAATACACAAACATAATCATAATTATACTTTACATAAACTAAGACAGTGAAAATAAAAAGATTGCAAAAACTAGACATCAGTGCAAAACACAATAGAATAAGTCCATGGTAGTGGAAATGTTAGTTGTATGGAAAGGCTGTAGTAACATGTACAACTGGAACAGTAACCCGTAGCAACAATACTGCAGTTCATTTGTAAACAGATCCAACCCCTTTCAAAGGTGCTGGTAAGGAGTCTTTCCTTGTGTTGAGGGTTCTGCTATGCTGGGTTTAGACTCCGCACTGGTTGTAATGTGCAGTGTGAAAATCGCCACAATGGTATGCAGTCAGAACGGGTTGCATTCAGTGACCTGAATGATATTGTTCTCTCCCTGCTCACCACGTGGCCAGCTCTCATTCAGAACCAGCACAGATCCTGTTGCCATGGTGGCCCTTCAGTGCAATCCTATTGAAACAGCATCTTGATTCCATTTCAGTGCATGCTAACGTAACACTGCTCGGTTGGCACAGTGGCACAGCGGTAGAGTTGCTGCCTTACAACGCTTGCAGCGCTGGAGACCTAGGTTCGATCCCGACTATGGGTGCTGTCTGTACGGAGTTTGTACATTCTCCCCTTGGCTTTGTGGGTTTTCTTCTGAATCATTAGTTTCCTCCTGTTCTGGCCAAATTGGAGATGCCAGGACACTAAAATTGAGTAAAGGCTTCTGTGCTGCTAGGCCATTTGGTCAATTTAAATGTGCCTTTTGCAGAACTGGGTAAGCTGCAGAATGGTGCCAGCTTGTCTAGATCCCAGATAAGAGTTGCAGGGAAAGAATGGGACATTTGCAGATTCTTACCATTTGGTGTAAATTACATGAAACGGATTGGGTGAATGCAAACCAGACATACACATCGTAAATATTGTTACAAAGCTTTACTTTGCTAGATGTTAATTGGGCTAGGTGTTGAGCCTTGTCTGGATTTCTTGAATATCTGGGCAAATGTTGCTATGTTTGCTTCCTTCCAGAAGCTCTATTTGAATATTGTATTAGTCACTGTATTATTGGGTTAGGGAAATGTTTATCATGTACTGTGTTAATTGATATTTGTTATTGGACTGTATAGAGACCACCCCCATATGGTTCGGCCCCTCAAGGTTCGAGGACCTATAAAAGGTAGCACCAAGAGGTCCTGTGTCGATCTTTTGGAAGAACGCTTGGGATTACGTGACCTTCTGGAGTGTCTCTGCTTGCATGAGGATAGAAGGGCTTGTCCAGGCAGATACAAGGATCGAACCCGCGGTGGTTAGGTACAGTAGTGGGAAACTGTTATTGTGTCTTTACAAAATAAAGTTTAGATGCGCAAGTGCTGTGGTGGCGTTGCGGTGGCTGCGAACCGACTTCGGAGCCTCTGAGGCTCGGCCACGGGCCCATTGGACGAAAACATCGGGAGTTTGCAGGTCCCAGGTTGGTGACCAGTTCTCCGGAGCTCCCACAACAACAGCTTCGTTCACTGGACTGGAGGGTGGCAGCTTCGTTCGCCCCTGGCTGCGGACTTTGAACCGGCCCGTTCGCGGAGCTCGGATTCGACCGCGGGACCTACCATCACCCGGCGGGGGGCCCAACATCGAAAGTCTGGATCGCCTCAATGCAGAGGGAGAACAAGGAGGGAAGAGACAAGGACATTAAGACTTTTGCCTTCCATCACAGTGAGGAGGTGCCTGGTAGGCTCACTGTGGTGGATGTTAAATCTGTGTTCATTGTGTGTTTTGTTATTTTATTCTATGTTATGACTGCAAGGCACAACATTTCGTTCAGACTGAAAAGTCGTAATGACAATAAAGGATACTTTGACTTTTGACTCAGTATTTTATTGACTGAAACTAGACTGGGGGGAAGCTTAGAACAAGCTATTTACACTCCCACACTCCAAAGACGTACAGGTTTGTAGGTTAATTGGCTTGGTATAAGTGTAAATTGTCCCTAGTGTGTGTAGGATAGGGTTAATGTGCGGAGATCGCTGGTCGATGTGGACCCGGTGGGGCGATGTATATCCAAACTATCCGCGCTGTATATCTAAACTAATTTAGCCGCATCTTGCTTTATCACTGATCACGAGACCATGACTGACGATACACAGCCATATCAGAAGCACGTAGGAAGTTGCAGGGAAAATGAACGATCTGGCAAGTCCAGGTATGACGGATTAATAATGGTGCAATTTGGTTCATGGGCTGTGGAGTTTTTAGACATTTCTTTGGGTTTCAATCCAGGGCAGAACTTTCACAGTGAATGGTAGGGCCCTGCGTAGTGTTGTGCAAGAGAGGGGTCCAGGAGTGCAGGTGCAGAGTTCTCTAAAAGTGGTATCGCAGGTAGATAGGATGGTGAGGAAGGCTTCTGGTACATTGGCCTTCATCAATCATGGAATTAAGCATACATGTTGGGACCTAACTTAGAGACAAAATGCTGGAGCATCTCAGCGGGACATGTAGCATCTCTGAAGAGAAGGAATGGGTGACGTTTCTCAACCCAAAACATCACCCATTCCTTCTCTCCAGAGATGCTGCCTGTCCCACTGAGTTGCTCCATTATTTGTGTCTATCATTGGTGTAAACCAGCATCTGCAATTCCTTCCTTTACAAGTTGTACAAGTCTTTAATGAGGCCGCATTTAGTGCATTGTGTGTAGTTTAGATCACCACACTGTAGGTAACATGCATTAAGCTGGAAAGAGTGCATAGAACATTCGTAAAGATGTTGATGGAACTTGAGTTATAGGGGGAGAATGGGTAAGCTAGATTCCTTGGTGCCCAGGAGGCTAGGGGGATTCTGAATATTTATTCTTCAGTTCTGTTGCAAAAGAAGTGCTGGTTCAGGATTCCCAAAAAGTTAATTTGTAGGAACTGCAGATGCTGATTTAAACCGAAGATAGATACCAAAACCTGGATTAACTCAGCGGGACAGGCAGCATCCCAGGAGAGAAGTAATGGGTGACATTTTGGGTCAAGACCCTTCTTCAAACTGGTTAGGGATAAGGAAAACGAGAGATATAGATGATGATAAAGAAAGATAAAGAACAATGAATGAAAGGTATGCAAAAACGTAATGATGATAAAGGAAACAGGCCATTGTTAGCTGTTTGTTGGTTGAAAACAAGAAGCTGGCATGACTTGGGTGGGGGAGGGATAGAGCAAGAGGGAATGTGTGGGAAGAAGCTGCAGATGCTGGTTTAAACCGGATAGGCACAGTCTGAAGAAGGGTCTCATCCCGAAACGCACCCATTCCTTCCCTCCAGAGATGCTGCCTGTCCCGTTGAGTTACTTCAGCTTTTTGTGTCTATCTTCGAGAGAGAGAGGGAATGCCAGGGTTACTTGCAGTTAAAGAAATCAAATTCGTACCACTGCACTGTAAGCTGCCCAAGCGAAATATGAGATGCTGTTCCTCCAATTTGCGTTTAGCCTCAATCTGAAAATGGAGGAGAACTAGGACAGAAAGGTCTGTGTGGAAATGGGAAGGAGAATTAAAGTGTTTAGCAACAGGGAGGTCAGGTAGGTCCAGGCGGACTGAGCGGAGGTGTTCAGCGAAACAATCGCCCAGTCTACGTTTGGTCTCACCGATGTACAAGAGTTCACATCTTGAACAACGGATACAGTAGATGAGGTCTGCCTAATTTGGAAGGACTATCGAGGTCTCGGGACAGTCGAGGGAGAAGCTATAGGGCCAGGTGTTGTAGGTTGTCGTTTGTAGTTAATTTGCAGGTTGAATCAGTGGTGAGGAGGTCACAAACAATGTTAGCATTCACTTAGAGAGGGCTACAATATAAAAGCAGGCATGAAATGCTGGGGCTTTATAGGGTAGTGGCCAAACCACATTTGAAGTATTGTGAGCAGTTTGGGTCCCTTATATGAGGTAGTATGTGCTGGCGTTGGAGAGGGTCCAGAGGAGGTTTACGAGAATGATCCCACGGATTATTGTGTTGACATATGATGAACTTATCGAATAATGAAAGGCCTGAATAGAGTGGATGTGGAGAGGATGTTTCCACTAATGGGAGAGTCTCGGACTAGTGGGCACAGCCTCAAAATAAAAGGATGTACCTTTAGATGAGGATGAGTTTCTTTAGCTTGAGGGAATGGAATAGAATAGTTTATTGTCACATGTGACAAGGTACAGTGAGAATCTTTGCTTGAATAGAAACGTAGAAAATAGGTGCAGGAGGAGGCCATTCGACCCTTCGAGCCAGCACCGCCATTCATTGTGATCATGGCTGATTGTCCCCGATCAATAACCCGTGCCTGCCTTCTCCCCATATCCCTTGATTCCACTAGCCCCTAGAGCTCTATCTAACTCTCTCGTAAATCCATCAGTGATTTGGCCTCCACTGCCCTCTGTGGCAGGGAATTCCACAAATTCACAACTTTCTGGGTGAAAAACGTTTTTTCTCACCTCAGTCTTAAATGGCCTCCCCTTGGCCAACGTATACAACGTGGCCACCGTATACAAATAGTGGCCACCTACGGCACTGGCAAAGTTACAAAGTACGCTGGCTCCTCCTTTGTTCTATCCCCCCCTCCCCCACACCGGTCCCCCCCTCACCCATTCTTCCCCTCCCCCCTCACGGCGGTTCCCCCACTCGGGAAGTGAATCTGTGGAATTCACTGCCACAAACGGCTGTGGAGGCCAAGTGTTTGCGTATATTTAAAGCGGAGATTGATAGGTTCTTGATTAATAAGGGTGTTAAAGGTTACAGGGAGCAGGCAGGAGAAAGAGGGAAAGGTAGACCAGCTATGATTGAATGGTGGAGTGGAGACGATGGGCCGAATGGCCTGAACCAGCTCCGATATCTTATGAACTGTGATTTTGTAAAAGGCTTTAAGTGCTGCAAGGGCACGCTAAGCCTGCCAAGGGCTCTCTTTGATTAGCTACTGTGTGTAAAGGGAGGGCTCCAGGGTTGTTTTCCCACCGCTGTGCCAAATAACTTCCCTGCCGACCTTTAATAATTAAAGACTGATCCAAGTGCAGGTGCTTAACTTTTCAAAACTTTAATGTCAATGTTCCTTGCAAAGTCTTCCATTTGAAAAGGTTGTTAGCCTGAATTTAACGACCAAAGTTCTCGAAATTAGCTCGCAAAACCTCTAGCCCCTGTCCCATTTATGTGTCCTTGGCATGTTAATTACACGACCTCATGGTTGCGTTGAGGCGCGACGGTCCCGCGAGAGTCGCGTGCGACTTGATGCGTCCGCACAACCGTCTGGAGCGCGTGACGTCATTTGAAGATGGACACAAAGCTGGAGTAACTCAGCGGGACCGGCAGCATCTGTGGAGAGAAGGAATGGGTGATGTTTCGGGTCGAGACCCTTCTTCAGTCTGAAAGAAGAGTCTTGACCCGAAACATCACCCATTGCTTATTCTCCAGAGATGCTGCCGGTCCCGCTGAGTTACTCCTGCATTTTGTGTCTATCTTCAATTTTCTTGGCCCCGCTCTGGGAGTAGGAGTGGGGGTGGGTCTGGATACGCAACGGCCGTGAGCCCCAGGCCGAGCTCGGCGATCGTTTGCCTGCTTCTGCTGCTGTTGGAGGTGAGACATTGCGTCGCGCCAGGGTCTTGGGCCTGTCCCACTTTGGCCGTCAGTTACGCGACAGGCCGGTGGCGCGCAAAGATTTCGTTCGGTACAAAATTTCGGAGCATCGCGTGATGTCGCGCACAACTCCATACCCCTTTGCGCTTCTCAGTGGGACTGGCCACACGATGCCTGTGCGCCTCAACGCGACGACGAGGTCGTGTAATTTGCGTGCCAAGGGCACGTAAGTGGGACAGGGCCATTACTAAGAGCCCTACTGGTTCCAGACCTACCCTGGATGTGAAACATTGACGAGGAGAAAACTGTACAGATCTCTGGCCTCAGTTATCCCATCAACCCATTCATAATTATCCCTGTAAACCCATTCACTGTACCCTTGTGTGGAATACTTGGACACAGTCATTGAATATCCCCACAACCTTCTGGGTTGCCAGGCATGATGGCGATGCAAGATTAGTTTAGTTTAGTTTAGAGATACAGCGCAGAAACAGGCCCTTCAGCAACTTTACTGCTGTGCCACTGTGCCATCCAGTTTTTGATGTGATGGGCCAAATATATAAGACAGTCGCAAATTAGTCCAATAGGGAACAGATGAGGAAGCAGAGAGTAGTACTGGCTCCCATATGGAAAGGCTGGGCAGAATTGTGCATGAGGGCCAGAGATAGGGTAGGTACTTAGAAAAGTCTCCTCAAAAATGGTGTCTATCGCAGTGAACCTCTCAAGTCCAAGTCCACATTTATTGTCACGTTCACCAATTAAGGTACAGTGAAACTTGAGTTACCATGCAGCCATACACCAATAAGAACACAACACACAATAGAATTTAACATACACACGGCAGTCCATATTAAAAACATGAATTTCTGGCTGGAAGAAATGGATCGACAACCAGATTGGTTAATGATGGAAAAGGAAGACTGTCTATCTTTTGAAATTGGACCGATCATATTTGTCCCCACAAAACTGCACAAAAAAACTTATAAAGAAAACCACATAATACATAGTGGAATACGAATTTGGAAACAAATAAAAAAAGATTTAAAATTGAATAATATACCACTATGCCTTCCCATTGTAAATAATCCTTCATTCAAATCATCCTTTATGGACAAAGGTTTCACACAATGGAAAAATTATGGAATCAAAAATATTGGACATCTTTATGGGAAAGGCACTTTTCTTTCATTTCAAGAGTTACAACAGAATTATGGACTGCACTCAAATAACTTCTTCAGATATCTACAAATTAGAGATTATGTTAAATCTAATACACAAGTCTACAGGAGTAGGGAATCAGAAATTCTTGATGAATGTTTGAACAAGCATCCTAATACTGAAAAACTAATAGCTTATATTTATAACACCCTACTAAACAACGAGGTACCACCGACCGAACCATATAGATACAAATGGGAAATTGAAATAGGTCACCCTATAACGAAAGATATGTGGGACGAAAGTTTACAACAAATACATCAATGTTCATTAAATGCCAGACATACTTTAATACAATTCAAGGTCTTACATAGACTACACTACTCTAAAATAAAACTAAATAGAATCTTCCCACAAATCTCTCCTATTTGTGATAAATGTCTACATCTAGAGGCTAATTTAACACATACGTTTGCAAACTGTATAAAACTTAAACATTTCTGGACTGATATTTTTGAAATAATTTCAGAAGTTATTAATACAAAACTGGACCCAAACACAAAATTAATAATACTTGGAATATCAGAACAAAGTTTAACACTCACAACAAACCAAAGAAATTTCCTCGACTACAGTCTAATAATCGGGAAAAAATGAATATTAAAATTTTGGAAAGGCCCTACAACCCCCACAATTAAAATGTGGATTACGGAAATGTCGGAGACCCTATACTTAGAAAGAATTAGACTTGTCTTAATGGACAAACAAGATATTTTCGATAAAATCTGGGCTCCATTCATTAACTATCTGAAGGGATAGATTGGCACAGCACGAGGACCCAACTGAAACTTGAACTCGGGATCAGATGAAAAGCTATATTTTATAATCTACGAACCTATCCCCATTGACGTATTACAGGTAACCCATTCCACCTCCTCTGTTTTTCTGTTGTTTTTAATTTGTAATTTTCTACCCTCTCTTTCTCTCTCTTTCTATAAAAAATAAAAACACTAGAAGCAGAAGTAATTGATAATTGAAAATTTTTAATAATGTAGACTGATGTATATGAAAAGTCTTTTTACTATAATATGTAACTATACTTTATAATATGTCTACTTCTAATAAAAATATTAAAAAAAGAAAAAAAAAAAGAATTTAACATAAACATCCACAGTGGAATCAACATTCTTCATTGTGATGGAAGGCAATAACGTTCAGCCAGTTCTCCTCCTTTGTTCACCGTGGTCGGCAGTGGCGGACTGGCCAGGGTGTCAGCTTGCCCGATGGCAAGTGGGCCTCCGATGAAGTGGGACCACTATATCAAGTGGGCCCCCCTTTGTCTCCTGGCAACCAATATTTTTAGATCCAGTCCGCCACTGGTGGTCGGGGCCATGAATCCTCCGTAGTCGCCGCTATGGACGGCCCGATGTACAAGCTCTCTCGTCGGGATGATCGAAACTCCGACGTCAGGACGGATCAGAATACACAATCCGCAGCTTGGAGTTCCCGAATCGAATCGGCACCATTCTGTCTCACTGCAAGGGTTGCTGGGGTGCCTGGATGGATGTGAGGGATAATGTGTTGGAACAGGTGTTACATTGCCAGCAGTTGCAGGGGCAAGTACCCAGGAAAGGCAAGATTTCCTGGAAAAGGGAAGAGATGAGTGAATCAAGGAGTTGCAGGATGAGTGGCCTCCACGGAGAGTGGAAAGGGATGAGGATGTCAAGATATGATTGCTGGTGGGATCACTTTAAAATGTGGTGGAAATGTCGGGGAATTATGCCTTTGATGCAGAGGTTGGTGGGGAAAGGACGGGGATCTCTATCCTTGTTCCATCTGGTGGGGGGGTGAGGGCGATCAGACTGCGAGACACAAAGTGAGGCATCCATCTACGGCAGCAGGGGGGAAACCGTGTTTACAAAAGAAAGGGGACATCGCGAATGTCCTACAGTGGAAAGCCTCATCTTGGGAGCAGATGCAGCAGGGACGAAGAAATGATGAATATGGAAAGGTGTCCAATAAGAGGCAGCAGGTGTAGTCCACATAACTGTGGGGGTCAGTTTATTCCAAAAATACACTGTTCTCATGAAGTTTGCAACTATATGACACAGTGCCTCTGTACGTTACTATTTACATACCAGCATGACAACAATTTATCTTTCACATATGGTCTGGGAGCAATTTGTCCATGGGTCCAATGTCTCAGGACTGCAGTAGTTGGAGGGCCTTACACTGAATATCTTCCCTTCGGGGCAATTTATGACAGCTCTACCAAACATCATTGTGCCATCCATGGACCATGCAATGTGCCATTTGACAACTCCTTACATTGGAAGGCTAACAATTTTTGGACATCACAGACCAGTAGACATCTCTCACCAACTTGATGACCTGCCAGCAATAGCTGGCAGTTGTCTCTGTGTGTCTCCAGAAACAAACAGCAGAGTCCTGAGTTACACAGATGCTCTAGATACAAAAACAAATACTATATCTTCCCAGACCTTGGCAAACATACACTCCCAAAGGACTTCCGAAGCTTCCTTCATCATAAACTAAAAGTGATCTCCCAAGACATTCCCATGCCATGAAGCCAGACACCAGGGACTCATCTCAGTAGGCATTGTGAATTGGACTGACACTCTGGCAACCAATACAGTATAGAACAGAGAACCATAGAAACAGTGCAGCTCAGGAACAGACATCTCCACCCACAATGTCTGTGCCGAACATGATGCCAGGTTAAACTAATCTCCTCTGCCAGCATGTAATCCATATCCCATCATTCTCTGTATATCCATGTGCTAATCCAAAGCCTTGTAAACTCTAGTATCTATTTCCACACAATCCACATAGTCTGGTCCAGACACCCACCACTCTCTAGAAACAACTGCGCATCTCCTTCAAACTTCCACCTCCGATTTTAAATGCAAAGGCTTGGTGGGGAAGGACTGCAATCTAAGGCCCTGCAGCCACCCAACATTGAGGAGTCAAGCCATGTGGAGAAGCCTCCCATCCAGGTGAAGCTTGAATTGTCCAAGGAGGCTGCAGGAGTTGTGATGGTGTCTTGCACGTAGAAGGTGCTAACACTATGAATGTATAGACCAAATCACATTATGAATGTATAGACTGAATAATGCGTGTTACAACTGTAAAATGTCATGCACTCTTGTATCTCAAACATCTACATTTTTCATAAATAAAGATGGCCGCTCCCTGTGCTTCACTCACATTAACTGCAATGGAAGTGCCCTGAGCAAAGATGGCCGCCTCACTGGACTTCACTCCCATTCAGTGTGAATGAGGGTTGCCAGTAGTTAAGATGGCCGCCTTGGTATTCACCTCCCATTGACTTCAATGGAAGTGCCAGTAGCCAAGATGGCTGCCTCTGGCTCCACTCCCATTGACTTCAATGGAAGACTGCCAGTAGTTAAGATGGTCACTCAGGGCTTCACTTCCACTGACTTCAATGGAAGTGCAAGTTTATTTTTGAAATATTAAAACAATGGGATTAAGAGTCTGTGTACGGAAAAGCACCCATGTGGAGGACAAGCGAGGTCTTGAGGTTTGTTTGAGAGTTCTATTTATGAGGAATTCTATCCCCTAATTTTGACAATGTGCTCAAGAAACCATCCAGGAGAGGCAAGTTTTTAACAAAATTAGGGGTTAGTGAAATGATTCCTACCGCAAGTCTGTTAGTGTTGGACCTCACCCTTACCCAATGAGGAAATAGACACCAGAGGTTCCGTGAAGGCCTTTCTTAAGCATGAATGGCCATCAAGTTCAAGCATCAAATGACCAAAATCATGGGAGTGCTGGCCAAAGCACTTACATGCAAGTTAGGTGTCACTGTATACATTTGGAATCTCCCGTGTATTAATCTGTGATGGGAAATTAAGTTCCACATTTTCTTTGCAATCGAACTTCTTACTGAAATTCAATTGCACAACTCTCAAAAATGTGGTGGTGTGTGATCAATATTCTCTGCCTCTTCAATGTAAAGGAACACCATCTGTTTGGTCGATGGATGACACCATGTAATATTGGCAACTCCAGTTTCCAAGCAGGCCTTCGGGCACTAGGAGCTTTGCCCGTGGGAGAAGGATCATTCACTGATCCACCAGGGCCGTCTCTATTCTTAGCAGGCGTTTTGGGTTAAAGTTGAGCAGACATCTGCTCTAGTAGCACATTGTTTTTGTGCACAAGAAGGTGAAAACAACTCAGCTGAGGCAGGTGGGATCTGATTCATTTGAGAGCAGGGCAGGTGACAATTTCCTTTGAGTTTAATCCTAGTTCACATCTGCACTCCCATTGAATTAGAACCAACTGTTAATTGAGAAGTGCAGCACTCTCTGCTGGGAATGCTCCTGGATGCACATGAGATTTCAACTTCTTTCCAAAACATGTTTAGAACAAAAATATTTTTTGGACATCTATTATCTGGGACCAGTGCAGTCCCTAAAATGGATGTCCGTGTGAATTTTTAAACGTTAAACCAGATCCTATTAACTGATGGTAAAAGCATTTTATGTTTTTATTCAATGGGAACTGTTTTCCACAGTCACCCATGGAGTATGTGGCTATGATGAATTTGGAGACTCTGCTTGGTGAGTTAATCAAAAGGAACGTAATGCCAATAGGTTTCTGTTCAAGTCTCACTCACCACCCACTCTTGGAAGTTATTCCTTCAATGCCACTGGGTCTAAATCCTGACGCTCCCAAACTACGGGACTGAGAGTCATCCTCACCATGCACACTCCACCAAGCTGCCTGGCCTTGACAGCAATGCTACGATCACATGAAACATGTAAGAAATCACACACTTCCCAGCCTCTTATAAAGTCATAGAGTGATACAGTGTGGAAACAGGCCCTTTGGCCCAACTTGCCCACACCGGCCAACATGTCCCAGACACACTAGACCCACCTGCCTGCACTTGGTCCATATCCCTCCATACCTGTCCTATTTATGTACCTGCCCAACTGTTTCTTAACTGTTGGGATAGTCCCAGCCTCAACTACCTCCTCTGGCAGCTTGTTCCATACACCCACCAGCCTTTGTGTGAAAAAGACTCCTATTAAATCTTTTCCCTTTCACCTTGAACCTGTGTCCTCTGGTCCTCGTTTCCCCTACTCTGTTGATGCAGATGTTGCCGTGGTTCTTCCGTTTCTTCAGAAACTTTAGAATACAGAAACTGCAGAACGGAGCAATGCATTAGGAGAATGATATTTGCCTTCATTAGCATAAAACAATGTGCCGGAGAAACTCGGCGAGTCTCTGTGGAGGAAGATGTACAGGTGACATTAGGGGTCAGGGACCTTCTTCACTTGCTCATGATTGTCTCTTTACATCTGCACTTATCTTCATTGGCCTGAATGCTCTGAATGGGTAGCATGCATAACAGAAGCCTTTACGCAGGGCTTGATGTTCTCCACAAACGTTTTCCACCACTGGAAAGGCCTGCTTCACTATTTGCCAAGAGCTTCTCTAAGCATTGGAGCTTGCTCAATGAGTGAGGAGAGTGCAGCCTTGTGTCTCTGTGCTGTTTTAATATGTGTAGTATGTGTAATACATGGATTTCGGATGGTAGTTCTGTGTTGGAATAAAGGACGCAGGGTTGATTAAAACCTGACGTGGCAGGCAAATGTTGAATGGACATCCTTACTGCAGCGTGGAAAGATGTTAATGTACATCCACTACATTACAACCTGGAAACAAAACAAGGACACAAGAAACTGCAGATAGTGGAAAAATCAGAGCAAGAAACAAACTGCTGGAGGAACTCTAAAGGGCGAACAGCAGATAGACACATACAGCTGGAGTAACTCTGTGGGTCAGACAGCATCTCTGGAGAAAAGGAATAGGTGACGTTTCCAGGTCGAACATCATCTGTGGTGGAAAAGGAACCGTCAAAGTTTTGGTAGCAAAAACAAGAGAGGAACTCAGCAAGTAGCAACTGTGATGGGAAAAGGGTGGCCAACATTTTGACTCAAGCCACTTCATCTGGACTGAAAGATGGCAAGGATAGTATGTGTAAAGAGGGGGGTAGGGGTGAAGGGGTGACACATGAGCTTGCAACCTATAGGTGGAGTCAGGCGAGGAGGAGTTGATGACCAATAGGAGGCAGGTGGGGGAGGGATGGGTTGAGATTGAAACAGAGTCTGGGCTGAGATTAATGCATAACCAAAGTTGCAGATTCTGGACTCTGATTGGAAAGGAAATTAATAAATAAAGAATGGAACTGAATGAGGGGAGATGGGTGATGGGAATACCAGAGGGGGGGAGATGGGTGAGCAGAAGAGGGGAGTGTGCATGTGGGGAGAAGAAACAGCATCATAGGGGCTGTGTGGGAAGGAACTGCAGATGCTGGTTTAAGCTGAAGATAGACATAAAAAGCATAGACGTAACTCAGCGGGTCAGACAACATCTCTGGAGAAAAGGAATAGGTGACATTTCAGGCCTGAAGAAGGGTCTCAACCCAAAACGTCACCTATTTCTTTTCTCCAGAGATGCTGTCTGACCCGCTGAGTAACGCCAGCTTCTGGTGTCTTTGATGGTGGGGCTGGTGGGTGAGATTGGAAGAAGGTGGTGAGAGGGAGGGCTAAGGTAGACAGAGACCATTGCAGGGTTTTTTTTAATTGGAGAAAGCAATAGTCATGCCATTGGGTTTTGGACGATCCAGTGGGAATATAACATTCTGTTTCTCTTGTTTGAGTTTGGCTTCTCCCTGGCAGTGGAGGAGGCCGAGGTCAGACAGCTTGGCGTTGGAACGGGAAAAGGCAACTGGGAAATCCAGATGTCAATGGTGACTGTGCGTAGGTATCCGGTCGCCTAGTCTATGTTTGGTCTCACAGACATGGACGAAGACACAACTAGAGCCGCCAATACTATTGACGAGATTGGAGGGTGCATGTGAATCTATATCTCACCTCAAAGGAGTGTTTAGGTCCCTACAAGGAGGTGAGGAAGCAGGAATAGGAACAGGTGTTGCTCTATTTTGGTTCCTGGGAGAAGTGCCTGGAAGGGGGATGGGTTTGTGAACCAGGGAGACATGAGAGAGCGGTTCCTGTGGAAAGCAGAAAGGGATATGGAGGGCGGTGGGATCACCTTGTTGTTGACAAAGAAATGCCAAAGAATAATGGCATTCTTCCATGGCATTGAGACTCTTCATCAGTCTGAAGAAGGGCCTTGACCCAAAATGTCACCTATTCCTTTTTTTCCAGAAGATGCTGCTGTTCCGTTGAGTTACTCCAGCATTTTGTGTCTATCTTTGGTGCAAACCAGCATCTGCAGTTCCTTCCTGCACAATAATGTGATGAATGTAGAGTCTGATGGGGTGAAAGGTAAGAAAGAAGAGAATTCCATCCCTGTGCTGTCAGTGGAGAGCTGGGGTGTGAGCAGATGTTTGGGACATGTGTGGGTGTATTGGAAGGATCTCAGTGGTTTAGGTCGTGAGTGGGTTGATGTTTAATAGTCATTTCTGAAGGGAAATTGACATCAAATTATGGTTTGCAAATTACTTGGTCCACCACTCAGAGTGGGAGTCCCTGGTAGCCTGAAGGGGCTGTCCCACTTGGCCGTCATTTGCGCCTCATTTACGCGTCTTATGTAAAATAGGTCGACACGTCGTTTCACGTGACATCGCGCGCAAATCACGCGTCAGCACAGCCGTCTGGTGCGCGTGACGCCATTAGAATACCCTGCGGCACGCGGCGACGCATGGTTACGCACGGTGACGTAACCATGTGTCACCACGCGATACACGTGAGATGTCAGCACGCAGCGTGCGACGCCAAAGGCGTCAGCGTGCGTACTGAATGCATCAGTGCGCGTATGCAATACGTCACGCAGGTGGCGCGCGAGGATTTCGTACAGGACAAAATCCTGGAGCACCGCGCTACACCGCGCGCAACTCCACGCTCCTCCATGCCGCTCTGTGTGCCCGTCCCGCGCTACCCACAAGCTACCCGTGCGTCATGACGCGACGACCTATTTTACATATGACGCGTAAATGAGGTGAAAATGACGGCCAAGTGGGACAGGCCCTTCAGGCTGGAGATGCTGGCCTGGGAGACTGCTGCTCATCTAGCTCTTGGTTTTGGAGAATTCTACAACAACAGTGTTGGGGGCATCTCTCCAATGCTTTGATTTGTCTGCTTTAGGCAGTCCATGTCTCAGACACTTACAGAAAGGCAGGAATCACTCCTGCTTTGTAGACCAGGAGCTTTGTGTCTGGTTTGAAGCCGTGGTATTTAAACATTGTTTCCTTTAGACAGCTAAAGGCTATACCAATGTACTGGAGATCATGGAGCAGGGTTTGGCAATGAATGCCATGTGAGATGAATCAATTTTCTCTTGATGGAAATATTCAATGCCAAGCATACATATGAATGAATATTAATCACCATTTAATTTGTTTAAGGAGGTTCTTCTCTCTCCGACGAGAGTTCTGCAACATCCTCTTTCAGTGCTCCCCCTCTGTGATATTCATTGTTCTTTATCTCTCTAAATCATCGTCTATATCTCTCGTTTCCCTTATCCCTAACCAGTCTGATGAGGGGTCTTGACCCAAAACGTCACCCATTCCTTCGCTCCAGAGATGGTGTCTGGCCCGCTGAGTTACTCCACCTTTTTGTGTCTATCTTCGGTTTCACAGTGCATAAAAGAAAATAGTATAAGATAGTTTAAGATGTATAAGATGTTTTCAAGAGAGAGTTAGATTTAGCTCTCAGGGCTAAATAAATCAAGAGATATGAGGAAAAGCAGGAACGGGTTCCTGCTACACATCTATTTAGTTTAGTTTAGTTTAGAGATACAGTGCGGACATAGACCACAGACCCTTCAGCCCACCGAGTCCTCACCGACCAGCGATCACTGCACATTAACACTATCCTACACACACTGGGGACAATTTACATTTATGCCCAGCCAATCAACCTACAAACCTGTACGTCTTAGGAGAGGAGGGAGGATACAAAAGATCTTGGAGAAAACCCACGTGGTCACTGGGAGAACGTATAAACTCCATACAGACAGGTACCCGTAGTCAGGATCAAAACCGGGTCTCTGGCGCTGTAATGCAGCAACGCTACCACTGCACCACCATGCCTCTCTATCATTTCAAGTCTAGTGTTAAACAGAGTTAGCTACACCTGGTCATTGGCGGAGAGGTTTCAGTTAGACGTTCAATTACAGGAACATCCATAACATTCTTCACTGGGAGATGGCTTCCAAGAGACAGAAAGTGGATCATGTATCCAGGGTCTCATTAAGGAGAGGAAGTAGTGTTGTACTTCCGGTGGCGCTGGTGCCAGCAGCCTCCACCTACAGCCTGGTATCTTTTTGTTTTTTTGTTTCTTTAGTTATGTAAAAGTGTGTTTTTTTGTGTTTTTTTTGGTTTTTTTTGTGTTTTGATGTGGGGGAAGAGGGCACGGTGCGGGGGATACCGTCCTTCAGCCGCTTCCTGGTGAAGACGCGACCTACCTACTGGATTGGCGTGGACTTTCCTGCCAGGATCGACCAGAGCATCAGCAGCGGCGGGACAGCGCTGATACATCGCGGGGCTGGCGATGCCTTACCGGGGGTCGCCGTCTGGAGCCCGGAGTGCTGGACCTGTGGCACCGACATCATGGAGCTGCGGTTTGCGGAGCTCCCAACGCGGGCGGCGCTGATGGACAGCGCGGGGTCCTGCGACTCTGCCCGGCTCGGCCGCTGCGGACTCGGGAGCTGCGGACTCGGGGGCTGCGGACTCCGGCTGCGGGAGGCGGCTGATCAGGAGGTCCGGGCCGCTGAGGAGGAGGATGTTCACCATCAAGGTTCGGCGTCGGCGTTCCACCAGCCCGGCGTGAGGGCCTGAACATCGGGCCACCCAGGGCGGCGACTGCGGGTGCTAGGAAGGCCTCGACCACGAGTGAACATCTGGGAAGAACGGAGGGGAGGCTGGCTGGACTATGGTGCCTTCCTCACCTTGGTGCCACTGTGTTATGTTGTGTCGTGGACTTTCAGTGTTTGTGCTTTTTTTTAAATTCTATTTTATTTTTAATATGTTTTATTATTTATTATTATTTATTTATTTTTATTTTTATTTTTATTTTTATTTTTATGATACTGCCTGTAAGGGAAATTCATTTTGTTGTCTCTAACTGAGACAATGACAATAAATTTGAATACAATACAATACAAAAGAGAGTGGTGTTGCACAGTGAGTGCTGTTTGTTGGAAGTCAAATCGCCGTGCAGCATGGAAACAGGCCTTTCAGCCTACCAAGGCTGGGTTGGCCATCAAACACACATTTTCACTAATGCTGCACTGATCCTATTTAATTTTCTCCACACCCATTAACTGCCTCCAGATTCTACCCCTCACTTGCACTCTGCAAGCACATTACAGTGGCCATATCACTTGCCAACCCAAGCATTATCTGGATGTGGGAGGAAACAAGAGAATTGGAGGAAACCTACAAGAACACAGAGAGAGATTTGCAGAGTCCACACAGGAGGTTGGGACTGAACTCACATTGCTGAAGCTGTGAGCCTGTAGCTTGTTTTACTGATTAGTATAAGGTATATTCTCCCACATACACAACATCTGATCCAGTCTTGCCACCAGCTCAGATCAATAGGATGTAGACACAAGAGCTGCAGATGCCCATTTACAAAAATGACACAAAGTGCTGGAGTAACACAACGGGTCAGGCAGTATCTCTGGAGAACAGGGATGGGTGACGTTTCAGGTCACGTCAGTTCCTGACACAAAACGTCACCTATCCATGTTCTCCAGTGATGCTATCTGTCCTTCTGAGTTACTCCAGCACTTTGTGCCTTTTTTATATCTACAAGAGGTTTGAAAACAATAACTCTAATAACTCACATGAACCACACATGAAGTAAAGTAACTTCAAACATGGCCATTGAACTGCATTGCATGGACAATGCTTGGACCTGTGCACATCTGGAGGCTTTGCCAACTCATTCACCGTTCCTTCATTACAACAGTGACCATTTTTCAAAAGTAGGTTGAGGAAATACAAAACAGGTGGATTAAGCAACAAAACCGGTTTGTGAGGAATTGGCCGGAGGTCCTGGCAATCTTTTGTGCTTTCGTGAAACTAGGCCGTGAAATTCCAGTTATAGGTCAAAATGAAAATAATTCAGAGACCAGATCATAAAATATGAAGTGGCAAACATACTATTTTCTACAAAATAGAAAGAGTTCCTCCAGCTTTTAGTGTCTATGGAAACATAGAAACATAGGTGCAGGAGTAGGCCTTTCGAGCCAACTCCATTCAATATGATCATGGCTGATCATCTAAAATCAGTACCTGCTTTTTCCCCATATCCCTTGATTTCTTTAGCCCTGAGACCTAAATCTAACTCTCTCTTGAAAACATCTTATACCTGAAACTATCTTATACTATTTTCTTTTATGCACTGTCAATATTCTCCAAAGGTTTCTAAATCTGTCTCCAAGCGGTTAATCTTCAATTGACTCCAGACTCCAAGACTATATTGTTAACCCTGCCGAAAATCCACTTCATATGAAGGGTGGATAATATTTAATCTATCCTACTACACCCTGTTCTGTGCACAGTTACACAAACATGTGCCCTTGTAACTGCAGCCAAGCTAATGTTCTGCAGACAGGGAGGAGGAGAAAGCATTGCAGGTTACTTAAACAGCCTCTATTCTCATGGAATGTTTTTTATAACCTGGCCTCCTCTCCCGGGAGGAGAACAGGTGCCATTTCCCACATCCTCATTTCAGTGGGAGAAGTTGCTGCAGCCATCCTTGTCACATGAACTTTTCAGGTGCTGCAGCTTGCTTTGGGCTCTCTGCAATTAGTAGCTTAGCGAAGCCAAATTGTCACATTCTTCTGGGTCAATTGAATAACCTCTCCACCCTGAAGAAAAATACACAACAATATTAGTGTTATCAGTAAATGCCTGAAGGCTGGCTGATATAGTCACTGCCTGGTACTTCAGTTTACATTAGTATGTCAGCTGAGTACAAGCACAGCATTTCAGATAGCAACAGTATTTTGCTTATGGTCAGAGAGAGGGTTGAGATCTGGGCTGCTTTGATATCCAGAGCTTCAGTATGCATCTTTAGTACAGTTTAGTTTAGAAATACAGCACGGAAACAGGCTCTTCGGCCCACAGTGTCCGCACCGACCAGCGATCCCCGCACATTAACACTACCCTACACACACTAGGGACAATTCACATTTATACCAAACCAATTAACCTACAAACCTGTACATCTTTGGAGTGTGGGAGGAATCTTTGAGAAAACACAGGTCGCGGGGAGAACATACAAACTCTGTACAGACAGCCAGCACCTGTAGTCAGGGTTGAACCCGGGTGTCTGGCGCTGTAAGGCAGTGGCTCTACCGCTACGCCACCGTGCCGCCCTTAGGGAAAACATGCTAATAATTCTCTCCACTTTATTTCAAATGACATGGAAGAAGGTCAATCAGCCCATTGATTCTATGTGACTCTTAGATCGATCTGTTCAGTCCCATTCCCTCTATTATTTCCCTGTAAAGGGCCTGTCCCGCTTTCACGACCTAATTCACGACCTTTTTTACTCGTGGACATTTTTCATTAGGCTAGAAAAAATGCCCCGACCTACTTGATGTCACGAGTACCTACGATTAGCATCATGGCCTGCTACGATCTACCTACGACCTCCTACAACCTCATGATGACCATGCTGCGAGTATGAGTCAAGGGCAAACTCGGCAGAGGTCGTGAATTAGGTCGTGAAAGTGGGACAGGCCCTTAACCTTTTCTCTCTCACATACGCATCAACATCCTCCCTCCTCAACAAACCACACCCTACACCCTCCCTCCCTCCCCCCACTAACCCCCTTGTGGCCCACCTACACAACGGGGGAGTCATTTATAACACCCAATTACCTACCAACCAGCATGTCTTTGGGAAGAGGGGGGAAAAAACGGAGCACCCAGAGGAAGCCATGAGTTGACAGTGTGGGCACGCAAGCTCTGCAGGGATGATGTCACAGGTCAGGAATCAACCCAGGCCACTGGGGTATCAGGTAGTTGCTACATGTGCTGCACAAAAATGTGCTGCCTTCCAATCACCGCTGATCCTCCACTCACGCATCTACTTTATCTGAATCCATCCATATTCAATTAACCAAAAAGGTAATTTGCAAGTTAAATCAGTAGTAAGGAAGGCAAATTCAATGCTAGCATTTATATCAAGAGGACTGGAATACAAAAACAGAGATGTCATGCTGAGGCTCTATAAGGCACTGGTCAGGCTGCATTTGTAGCACTCTGAGCAAATTTGGGCCCCATATCTGTGGAAGGAAGTGCTGGCTCTGTATGGGGCCCAGAGGAGGTTTACAAGAATGATTCCAGAAATGACTGAGTTAGCATATGATGAGCGTTTGACAGCACTGGGTCACGACTCGCTGGAGTTTAAAAGGTTGAGGGGGGACCTCATTGAAACTTACAGAATAATGAAAGGAATAGATAGAGTGGATGTGGAGAGGATGTTTCCACTGGTGGGAGAGTCTAGGACCAGAGGTCATAGCCTTAGAATTAAATAAAGGGCGCTCTTTTAGATAGGAGGTGAGGAGGAACCTCTTTAGTCAGAGGGTAGATAATCTGTGGAACTCATTGCTACAGAGGGCTGTGGAGGCCAAGTCAGTGGATATTTTTAAGGCAGAGATAGACAAATTCTTGATTAGAACGGGTGTCAATGGTTATGGGGGGGGGAAGGCAGGAAAACGGGATTAGACGGCAGAGATCAGCCATGGTTGAATGGCGGAGTAGACTCGATGGGCTATTTCTACCCTTATAATGTGAACTTGTGAACATATCCTTCACCTTATTCAGAGATGCCAATTCCAGATAGGATCCATGTGAAGGAAGGAACTGCAGAGGCTGGTTTACATCAAAGATAGATACAAAGTTCTGGAGTAACTCAGTGGGACAGACAGTACCACTGGAGAGAAGAAATGGGTGACGTTTCAGGTCAAGAACCTTCTTCAGATACTTCCATCTGAGGACGGTCTCGACCCGAAACATTCCCCATTCCTTCGTTCCATAGATGCTGCCTGTCCCACAGAGTTATTCCTGCACTTTGTATCTCTCTCGAGCTGGGATCCAGTTATCTGGGAGTCAGTCATTCTATACTACCTTAAGTCGGTGACCAAGCTTCATCCTTCTACAGTGTACATCAGGTGGCCACTTGATGGGTTGAAGTTCATCACAGGTAAGGCCAACCCTGTTCATGCACATATAAGCATCCTGATAGAAATCACTGAATGGTGAGATAGAAGTGGGAATCTCAGGTGATTCCGTTTCTGATTCGGTATTTTAATGTGACTGAGCTCAGTGTAGACTAGGACTCCAACCTGGGACATCCATGTTTCAGGAACGGGAGTTATATTCATCTCTCTCCTGAAACCTTGCATTAATAGGACTGATTTACCTTCCATGTTATATCATTAACACAGGACTGTCGCATTTGCATTATCTTTCAACCTGTGTTTTTGCAGAAGATTTTAAGCACAGCTTTAAAATGTTCTGCAGCAATGGAGATTTAGGATTGTGTGGCCAAAGACTGAAGGATTGAAGGCTTTGTGGCCATATTTGTGGATTATATGAAAATAGGTGGAGGGGCAGGGAGTGTAGAGAAAGCAGGGACTCTGCAGAAGGACTTGGACAGGTTGGGCGAGTGGGCAGAGGAGTAGCAGATGGAATATACCACCAGGGGGCGCCGCACGATGGCTGCCTCGCCAACGGTCTGCCTTCGTCTTTTTCCTTCTTTGTGTTTTTAGTTTGTTGAAAAATGTATGTTTTAGTATGCCTTTAGTTTTGTTTTATGTGGGACGTGGTGGGGAGGTGTGGGAAACGTTTCTGATCTCTTTCCTAGACGGAGATGCAACTTTTTCCACATTGTATCTCCGTCCGCATTGTGGCCTAACATCGTGGAGTTGGCGGCCTCTTGCTGGGACTCCTAGAGCTCCAAAACCACGGAGCCTGCAGACTTTAACATCTCGGTGCGGGCGATCGCTTTGCCAGGGGTTGGCCTTTGGTGCTGCAACCTGCGGGAGCTGCTGACATTAACATCACGGAGCTCACGGTCCCTGGTTCGCGACCGACTTCGGGAATTCCAAGCCGCAGCAGTTCGACCGCCCTGATGTGGGAGCTTTGACCAACCCGACATGGGAGCTCGATTGCCGACTCGATGGTTTGACTACCCCGTTCGTGAGAAGAAAGAAGGAAGGAAGATAAGACTTTATTGCCTTCCATCACAGTGGGGAATGTGGAGGAGCCACTGTGGTGGATGTTTATGTCAAATTGTATGTAGTTGTGTGTCTTGTTGCTTTTTTGGCATGACTGTATGGCAAACTAAATGCCTCGTATGTTGCAAAACATAATAAATTACAATTATTATTATTATTATTAATATAGTGTGGCAAAGTGTGGAATTATGCATTTTGGTAGTATGTAGAAAGGTGTAGACTATTTTCTAAATGGGGAGAGAATCCAGAAATCGGAGGTGTAAAGGGACTTGGGAGTACTAGTGCAGGATTCTTAAAAAGTTAATCTGCAAGTCGAATCGATAGTAAAGCAAGCAAGCACAATGCTAGCATTTATTTCAAGAGGGCTAGAATACACAAACTGGGATGTAATGCTGAGGCTCTATAAGGCACTGGTCAGGCCGCATTTGGAGTATTGTGTGCAATTTTGAGCACCATATCTGAGGAAGGATGTGCTAGCTCTGGAAAGAATGATTCCAGAAATGACTGAGTTAGCATATGATGAGCGTTTGACAGCACTGGGCCTCTACTCGCTGGAGTTTAAAAGGTTGAGGGGGGACCTCATCGAAACTTACAGAATAATGAAAGGAATAGATAGAGTGGATGTGGAGAGGATGTTTCCACTGGTGGGAGAGTCTAGGACCAGAGGTCATAGCCTTAGAGTTAAATAAAGGGCGCTCTTTTAGATAGGAGGTGAGGAGGAACCTCTTTAGTCAGAGGGTAGATAATCTGTGGAACTCATTGCTACAGAGGGCTGTGGAGGCCAAGTCAGTGGATATTTTTAAGGCAGAGATAGACAAATTCTTGATTAGAACGGGTGTCAATGGTTATGGGGGGGGGAAGGCAGGAAAACGGGATTAGGCGGCAGAGATCAGCCATGGTTGAATGGCGGAGTAGACTGAATGGGCTATTTCTACTCTTATAATGTGAACTTGTGAACATATCCTTCACTTTATTCAGAGATGCCAATTCCAGATAGGATCCAGGTGGAGGAAGGAACTGCAGAGGCTGGTTTACATCAAAGATAGACACAAAGTTCTGGAGTAACTCAGTGGGACAGACAGTACCACTGGAGAGAAGAAATGGGTGACGTTTCAGGTCAAGAACCTTCTTCAGATACTTCCATCTGAGGACAGGTCTCGAACCGAAACATTCCCCATTCCTTCGTTCCATAGATGCTGCCTGTCCCAGAGTTATTCCAGCACTTTGTATCTATCTCGAGCTGGGATCCAGTTATCTGGGAGTCAGTCATTCTATACTACATTAAGTCGGTGACCAAGCTTCATCCTTCTACAGTCTACATCAAGTGCCCACTTGATGGGTTGAAGTTCATCACAGGCAAGGCCAACCCTGACATTTACACGTTCATGCACATATAAGCATCCTGATAGAAATCACTGAATGGTGAGATAGAAGTGAGAATCTCAGGTGATTCCGTTTCTGATTCGGTATTTTAATGTGACTGAGCTCAGTGTAGACTAGGACTCCAACCTGGGACATCCATGTTTCAGGAACGGGAGTTATATTCATCTCTCTCCTGAAACCTTGCATTAATAGGACTGATTTACCTTCCATGTTATATCATTAACACAGGACTGTCGCATTTGCATTATCTTTCAACCTGTGTTTTTGCAGAAGATTTTAAGCACAGCTTTAAAATGTTCTGCAGCAATGGAGATTTAGGATCGTGTGGCCAAAGACTGAAGGATTGAAGGCTTTGTGGCCATGTTTGTGGATGATATGAAAATAGGTGGAGGGGCAGGGAGTGTAGAGAAAGCAGGGACTCTGCAGAAGGACTTGGACAGGTTGGGCGAGTGGGCAGAGAAGTAGCAGATGGAATATACCACCAGGGGGCGCCGCACGATGGCTGCCTCGCCAACGGTCTGCCTTCGCCTTTTTCCTTCTTTGTGTTTTTAGTTTGTTGTAAAATGTATGTTTCAGTATGCCTTTAGTTTTGTTTTATGTGGGACGTGGTGGGGAGGTGTGGGAAACGTTTCTTATCTCTTTCCTAGACGGAGATACAACTTTTTCCACATTGTACCTCCGTCTGCGTTGTGGTCTAACATCGTGGAGTTGGCGGCCTCTTGCTGGGACTTCTAGAGCTCCAAAACCACGGAGCCTGCAGACTTTAACATCTCGGTGCGGGCGATCGCTTTGCCAGGGGTTGGCCTTTGGTGCTCCAACCTGCGGGAGCTGCGGACATTAACATCACGGAGCTCACGGTCCCTGGTTCACGACCGACTTCGGGAATTCCAAGCCGCAGCAGTTCGACCGCCCTGATGTGGGAGCTTTGACCACCCCGACATGGGAGCTCGATTGCCGACTCGATGGTTTGACTACCCCATTCGTGAGAAGAAAGAAGGAAGGAAGATAAGACTTTATTGCCTTCCATCACAGTGGGGAATGTGGAGGAGCCACTGTGGTGGATGTTTATGTCAAATTGTATGTAGTTGTGTGTCTTGTTGCTTTTTTGGCATGACTGTATGGCAAACTAAATGCCTTGTATGTTGCAAAACATAATAAATTACAAGTGTTATTATTATTATTAATATAGCCCTTGTGGCTAAGGGGATCAGAGGGTATCGAGAGAAGGCAGGTACGGGATACTGAGTTGGATGATCAGCCATGATCATATTGAATGGCGGTGCAGGCTCGGTGCAGGCTCGAAGGGCCGAATGGCCTACTCCTGCACCTAATTTCTATGTTTCTATGTTTCTATAGTGTGGCAAAGTGTGGAATTATGCATTTTGGTAGTATGTAGAAAGGTGTAGACTATTTTCTAAATGGGGAGAGAATCCAGAAATCGGAGGTGTAAAGGGACTTGGGAGTACTAGTGCAGGATTCTTAAAAAGTTAATCTGCAAGTCGAATCGATAGTAAAGCAAGCAAGCACAATGCTAGCATTTATTTCAAGAGGGCTAGAATACACAAACTGGGATGTAATGCTGAGGCTCTATAAGGTATTGGTCAGGCCGCATTTGGAGTATTGTGTGCAATTTTGGGCACCATATCTGAGGAAGGATGTGCTGGCTCTGGAAAGTGTCCAGAGGAGGTTTACAAGAATAATCCCCGGAATGAGGGGATTAACATATGATAATAATAATAATACATTTTATTTATGGGCGCCTTTCAAGAGTCTCAAGGACACCTTACAAAAATTGAGCATGTAGAGGAAAAACATGTAAGGGGAATGAAATAAATAGTAGAGACATGACTAGTACACAAAGTAAAGACAGAATTCAATACAAAACACAGTATGAGGCAATTAATGCACAGATGAAAAGGGACGGGGACGTGGGGCTAAGGATAGGCAGAGGTGAAGAGATGGGTCTTGAGGCGGGACTGGAAGATGGTGAGGGACACGGAATTGCGGATCAGTTGGGGGAGGGAGTTCCAGAGCCTGGGAGCTGCCCTGGAGAAGGCTCTGTCCCCAAAACTGCGGAGGTTGGACTTGTGGATGGAGAGGAGACCTGCTAATGTGGATCTGAGGGACCGTGAGGGTTGGTAGGGGGAGAGGAGGTCAGTGAGATATGGGGGGGCCAGATGGTGGAGGGCTTTGTAGGTGAGGACCAGGATTTTGTAGGTGATCCGGTGGGAGATGGGAAGCCAGTGAAGTTTTTTGAGGACTGGAGTGATGTGATGCCAGGATTTGGTGTGGGTGATGAGTCGGGCGGCTGCGTTCTGGACCAGTTGGAGTCAGTTGATGTAGGTGGAGCTGATGCCAAGGAGAAGTGAGTTGCAATAGTCCAGTCGGGAGGAGATGAAGGCATGGATGAGTCTTTCAGCAGCAGGCGGTGTGAGAGAGGGTCTGAGTTTGGCGATGTTGCGGAGATGAAAGAAGGAGGTTTTAATGACATGGCGGATGTGAGGCTCAAGGGAGAGGGTGGAATCAAAGATCACGCCAAGGTTGCGGGCCTGGGGAGATGGGGAGACAGTGGTGCCGTCGATGGTGAGAGTGGGGTTATTGATTTTGCTGAGTGTGGCTTTGGAGCCTATGAGGAGGAATTCTGTCTTATCGCTGTTGAGTTTGAGGAAATTATGTTGCATCCAGGTTTTTATAGCTGACAAACAGGAGTTGATATGGGAGAGGGGAGGGGGGTTGTGGGGGGATTCGGTGCCAAGGTAAATCTGGGTGTCATCAGCGTAACAGTGGAAGTCCAGATTGAAGTGGCGGAGTATCTGACCAAGGGGGAGGATGTAGATGATGAAGAGGAGGGGGCCGAGTACGGAGCCTTGGGGAACGCCTTGAGTGACTGCGGCTGTAGCAGAGGTGTGGTTGTGGAGAGAGATGAAGTGGGATCTGTTGGAAAGGTAGGAACGGAGCCAGCTGAGTGCAGAGTGATGAGCGTTTGACAGCACTGGGCCTGTACTCGTTGGAGTTTAGAAGAATGATGGGGGACCTCATTGAAATTAATCGAATAGTGAAAGGCCTGGACAGAGTGGATGTGGAGAGGATGTTTCCACTAGTGGGAGAGTCTAGGACTAAGGTCGTAGCCTCAGAATTAAAGGATGTTCCTTTAGGAAGGAAATGAGGAGGAATTTCTTTAGTCAGATGGTGGTGAATCAGTGGAATTCTTTGCCACAGACGGCTGTGGAGGCCAAGTCAATGGATATTTTTAAGGGAGAGATACATAGATTCGTGATTAGTACGGGTGCCAGGGGTTATGGGGAGAAGGCAGGAGAATGGGGTTAGGAGGGAGAGATAGATCAGCCATGATGTAAACCAGCATCTGCAGTTACTTCCTACACATCCAATACAGTTCTCCTCAACTAACATTCTCCTCTGCCCGGTGGAACTTGTCCTCACCCTCAACAACTTCTGTTGATTCCTCTTATTTCCTTCAAGTCAAAATTGTAGTTGTGGGCACTCGCATGGGCCCAGCAATGTCTGCCTGCCATTTGGTTGGTTATGTTAAACAGGTTTGGTTCCAAACATACCCAAGCACTATTCCCCAAATCTTTCCCTGCTATGTCGATGACTCTGTGGGGGCTGCACCTGAAGAACTTATTAATGTCATTAACTGACATCCACCCTGCCGCTCATGTTTATTTGATCGATTGATTGATCGATCGCTTGATTGATACTTTATTGTCTCATGTACTCAGTGAAATTCTTTGTTTAGCATGCAATACATATGTATGCACAGAGTCACGACATACAGGGCACCAACAAAGCTACAAAAGTATTCAACACAGTCCTGATGATCAACTTTCACAATCTCCCTGCAGTGTATTATAAACCCACTGACTCCCACAGCTGCCTTCACTACACCTCCTCCCATCTGCCTCTTGCAAGGAACCTATCCCTTAAGCCCCTGTCCCACTTAGGAAACCTGAACGGAAACCTCTGGTGACCTTGCCCACGACCCAAGGTTTCCATGAGGTCGCCGGAGGTTTTCGTCACTCTCCCTAATGGTCGAAAGTGGTTTCTACGTGGTCGAGGCTTCTTCTAGGTTGCTTCGATTGTTTCAACATAATCAAAACTGGCCTTGACTAAAAATAGGAGGCCATTTGGTCGAAGCCAGTGGAGTGGGGTCGCTATTTACTTACAGGCAGTCGAAGGCCATCTCCTTCGCTGACCGGCCATTTTGATTGGCGCATTGGAGTTGCATCTGATGAGGCTTTCCACTCTAACTCCTGCAGATTGTACTCTTTCTACAGTCAATGTGGTTTACTTCATCCTGGGTGGATGGAACCTAGGAACCCACATCTCCTCTGTGCCCTAAACTTCCACTCTCTCTTACCTTCCCCCCAAATGGAACAAGGATAGATTTCCCCTGGTCCTCACGTGTCTTGCTACCAGCCTCCCCATCCAACACATCATTCTCCGAGATTTCTGCCACCATCAGCGTGATTCCACCAGTCTCTTCTCCCCATTGCCACCCCTTTCCACCTTCCACAGAGACCACTCGCTCCACAAGTCATCCCTCTCCACCCACACTTCCCCATCCTCGGGGACTTTCCCCTGCAACCACAGGAGGTGACTGGTGTTTCAGTGGAAGAGCATTTTGGGGATAGTGATCAGAACTCCATAAGTTTCATAATCCACCAGCATTTTCGCCCCCTCCAATGGATCCCACCACGAGTCACATCTTGCCATCTCCACCCATTCCCACTTTCCACAGAGACCATTCCCTCCCTGGTTAACTTGTCCCTTCCCACCCAAACCACCACCTCCCCAGGTACTTTCCCCTACAACCGCAGGAGATGCAACACCTGTCCCTATACCTCCTCCCTCACAACCAACCAGGGCCCCTCTCTTCCAGGTGAGAGAGAGGTTCACATGCACCTCCTCTACTGTCAGCTACACCAGTCGGTGTTCCTGATATGCCTCCTTTACACTGGCAGAGCCAAATGTAAGCTTGTTTAGTCCCATACTGACCTTTCTGTCCTGAGCTTTCTCCATTGGCAGAGTTCAGGCCACATGTATACTGATGAAACAGCATCTCATATTGCGCTTGGGTAGCTTACAACCCAATGGTATCAACAATGAATACTCCAATTTTGCTCCAAACCCCCTCTCCCCCCACCCTGGTGTGCACCCATTGCTCCCACTATCCCGTCCCTTTCCCCCCTCCACCCCTATTCCATTGCATCTACGTCCGTCCCTCTGGCTTTATATTTCAATCCTCTTCCGTCCTCATCTGACCAATATTTTATCTCTTTTTCATCTCTAACATTTGTCACTTACTCCATTATATGTCATTCCAAATCCCCTTCTACTGTATCCACCTATCACTTGCAAACTTTGCTTTGTCCTACCCTAACCTCATTTCCAGCTTTCTCCCCCTTCTACGAACAATCTGAAGAAGGGTCCTGACCTAAAATGTTGTTTATCCATTTCCTCCACAGATGCTACCTGACCCGTTGAGTTACTCTGGCACTTTGTGCTTTACTGATGTGAGAGTTTGTAGGTTAATTGGCTTGGTATAAATGTAAATTGTACCCAGTGTGTGTAGGGTAGTGTTAATGTGCGGGGATCGCTGGTCGGTGTGGACTTGGTGAGCCAAAGGGCCTGTTTCCACACTGTATCTCTAAACTAAAATAAACAAAACTAAAAACTAATAAAAGCTTTCCATTGTACATCGGTACACGTGACAATAAACTAAACTAAACTAAAACTGACTGGCGATTGACTCCAAGTATTACTCTGGTCTGCCTTGTCTGAGGTCAGGTATCCTTGTTGAGGTACAGAACACAGAAATGAACTCAATACTGAGGATTGTATCATGAGATTTTAGCAACATAAGCATGATACAGCGCTCAGCTGGATTCACCAAAGAACCCAGCACTCTGGTATTATGACTGCACCATCAAAGTGATGCAGTTTCATCTTAGCCAACATTATATCCAGTTTGGAGTTGTAATTAACTCTTGTATTGTATAGTAATATGTACCTTGTAGTTGTGCTACTTACAACTTGTAGTTGTATAGTATCTCTTTCAAAGCAAATTAAAAGTAGTGGTTCTGACATCTTTTCCAACTTTCAAAGGCAACACATTAGCACTCTTTTGATAAATTGTTTCTTTAATTCATATTTTTTTCCAAAACTGTGCTAATATGTAATTGAGCTATTGAAATGATGTCAATGGGAAATTAATTTCCATAAAACCCACATTCAGAAGCGTAGACTGAAAAAAGCGGTATGAGCCGATTGTGTAATATTAAAGTTGTGTAAAAAAAACACAACCAGGGGTACAGGATCTGTGTGGAGGAACATGAAAACAATGATTCTGCTGACCTCAAATTCCAACCCTTTCCCTTACCACCCCTCCACTAATTGCCAGATTAGCAGTATACTACCACAAGATAACATGTGACAACACCAATGATTCGAAAAGCCCTGTCCCACGGTACAAGTTCATTCCAAGAGCTGTCCAGAGTTTAAAAAAAATCAAACTCGTGGTAAGCACGGAGAATGAACGTAGCGGGTACGTCAGAGCTCGGGGACATCTCTTAGCGCTAACGTCAGGTACTCGGGAAGACTCGCTAACGGCAGGTAAGCACGGGAAAATTTTTCAACATGATGAAAAATGTCCATGAGAGCCCCGAGTACCGACGAGTGGCCATTACCGTAAATCTCCGAGTTTGAATCAGGGCAAACTCGGAAGAACTCTTGGAATGAACTCGTTCCGTGGGACAGGGGTTTAACTCAGCAAGTCAGTCAGCATCTGTGGAGGGAATGGATAGGTGACATTTCCAGCATCTGTTGTTCCTTGTGTCTCCATTTTATAATGGAGATATTTAGGAAGCTTTCTGTTTTGTCAATTGAGCTGGCACAATCTTTGCTTGTTAATATTGCTTCATTTTCTGCATTAGTTGTGTCATTTTTACCAACATGTTAAGAGTTACCTGGAAAGTATCGATTTCAAAAGTGCTGCCTTTGGAAAATAATTCAATGTTGAGAAGACCTTGGGATGACAAATGGCCATTGGAATCGATGACCATTGGTCCTCTGAAAGCTGGTGTTACAAGTCTTTGGGACTAACATGGCGCTGCTTATTTAATGAGCATCTCCACAGCTCAGCCCCATAAAGATGTGAGATTCTGCTCACAGTCCAAATCTTATCTGTTAAAAGTGTCCTGAGATTTCAGTCTGGTGAAGCAGGCATTTTGGCACCAGGGGTTGGCATGTGTGTGTATGGAGGAACTGCAGATGCTGGTTTACACCGAAGATAGACACAAAATTCTGGAGCAATTCAGCAGGACAGGCAGCATCTCTGGAGCCAGGGAATAGGTGACACTTCAGGTTGAGAGTCTGGGGAGAGGGAGTCTTGAGATATGTGGAAGGGTAAGGTGTGAAAATGACAGATCAAAGCAGATGATGATCAAGGAAATGTAGAATGGTTCATTGTTGGCTGAGGGGAAGGTGATAACGAGGTATACAACCAGTAAAATTAATCAGGAGGACAGTGAAACTAGTCAGAGAACTAGGGAAGGAGGAGGGGATAGAGAGGGAGGGAAAGCAAGGGTTACTTGAAGTTAGAGAATGTTCATACCGCTGGGGTGTAAGCTACCCAATCGAAATATGAGATGCTGTTCCTCCAATTAGCGCTGGGCCTCACTCTGGCAATGGAGGAGGCCCAGGACAGAAAGGTCAGTGTGGGAATGGGAGGGGGCGTTAAAGTGTTTCGCAACCAGGAGATCGGGTAGGCCTTGTCGGACTGAGCGGACGTGTTCAGCAAAACGATCGCTGATCCTATTTTTGGTCTCGCCCGATATATAAGAATCCACACCTGTATGTGAATGTGTAATTCCATTCAAACTGTTTTCCTACCTTAACCTTTTGAAGTGAAGTAATCTTGTGTAACTATTGACATTGTGTTTTATCACCTGATATGCAATTCAGGACTGTAACATGGTAGCACTTTCAATATTGCATCAAGCAGCAGACACATGCTGGAGAGGAATGAGGGAAGGGAGCTGGAGCCTGATTGCTGTGGCCAAGGGGATATGCAAGTGTGAAACTTCATGTGGGATCACACCAAAAGCTGCATGAACAGTTGTGCGTGGCAAGTGGGATTTTACCATGAAAGTAAGAATTCGTGGCTAATACGATATTTTTTAATTGAAGGGTGGTTTGTGCTGTCGCTAGGAATCAGGGCTCATCAGATTGTAATATAGCATTCTAATGCTACATTAAGGGGACTAATTTATCCGTCACAAGTGTAGATCCTGAGTCAGGGTCTCTGCATTGCCAGCAGTAATTCAATCCATGACCTGTGGTAAACTTCATGACGGTGGAAGACACTAGAGGTCTCTGAAGGACTGGAGAGTAGGTCATGTTTTTCCTTTATTTAAGAAGGGAAGTAGAGAGAATTATATAGATGTGAGCCTCACATACATGGCAGGGAAACTATTGGCGAGGATTCTTCAGGATAGGATCTACACCCATTTTGAAGGAAATGTATTAATTAGCGACAGTCAGCATGGCTTTGTACACGGCTTACGAACCTGGTTGGGTTTCTTGAGGAGGTGACGAAGGTGATTGATGAGGGTGGGGCAGTGGATGTTGTCTACATTGATAAAGTTCTCCATGGTAGGCTGATCCAGAAATTAAGATGCACGGGATTAAAAAACTGTTGATTATATTCAGAATTCAGAACTGGCTTTAATGGTAGAAGACAGAGGTTTGTGGCGGAAGAGTGGGCAATACTCAGGATGGAGGTCTGTGACCAGTGGAGTTCCGCAGGGATTTATGCTGGGACCGATGCTGTTTGTGATATATATATATATAAATGACTTGGACGTAAATGTAGACAGTTGATTAGTAAGTTTGCAGATGGCACCAAGATTGCTGGGGACATAGACTATGAGGAAGATGTCAGAGCATACAGCAGGATAGCGATCAGCCACAGAAATGGGTGGAGAAATGGCAGATGGAGTTTAATCCGAGCAAGTGTGTGAGGTGTTGTTCTTTGGGTGGTCAAATGTATGGGGAAAATGTACAATTAATGGCATGAAGCTCAACAGCTTTGATGTATAGAGGGATCATGGGGTCCGTCCATAACTCCCTGAAAGTGGCAACACAAGCAGATTGAGTGGTAAATAAGATATATGGTATGTCTACGAAGAAGGGTCTCGATCCGAAACGTTACCTATTCCTTTTCTTCAAAGATGCTGTCTGACCCATTGAGTTACTCCAGCTTTTTATGTCTATCTTCGGTTTAAACCAACATCTGCAGTTCCTTCCTACACATTGGTCCTTGGGTTTATGGAATATTATGCTACACATACAGAAGACATACATATATACATATACACATATACACCCACACACACACATATATATATACATATATACACACATATGCATATACACACATACATATACACACATACATATACACACATACATATACACACATACATATACACACATACATATACACACATACATATACACACACATACATATACATATACCCATACATATACACACATATACACATACACACACATATATATACATATTTACATACATACATCCATACATCCACATATACATACACATATACATATATGTGTGTGTACAGTATATATAGTGCAGAAACCATTGTTTACACCAATGACTATTGTAGAGGAAGGCCCAGTTAAGGCCTTCTTGCTCAGTACTAACTTTGCCTGAAGTGTCACACAATGTCATACATCAAAAAATGTTAGATCTGTAGAATCATTGTACTTTGATTCCAAAAATAAAATGCAGACAAGTTATGATTGATTCTAAAATCGACAAAACTGGGGGGAAAATAAGTGGACGCGAATATAGTGTATGCTCGGAGCATGATTGGAGGGAGGCAACTGGGATCTGTTTATTTTAACTGAGTGAATCCTGACTTAAAATAGCACTCAAGAGAATGTGTTGTGAGGATGATAGATTTTTAAATCCTACAACATATTCATAACATCCATGGAGTTTAGAATTTTGAAAAAATGAAACAACATGAAATGAACTAGGAATAATCCGGAAATAAATGCCCATTTTTTGAAACATTGTCATTCCATACCCACCACCTGAATACAGTACTACACAAACACAGAATCTGTTGCATCTGTCAATATACGTAATCCACCAGGGTGGATTAACGGGTGGCATGGTGGCACAGCGGTAGAGTTGCTGCCTTTCAGCGCTTGCAGCACTGGAGACCTGGTTCAATTCCGACTATGGGTGCAGTCTGAACGGCGTTTTCACATCATCCCCGTGACTTCCTTGGTTTGTCTCTGAGATCTTGGCTTTCCTCCTACACTCCAAAGAGGTACAGGTTTGTAGGTTAATTGGCTTGGTATAATTGTAAATTGTTCCTAGTGTGTGCAATAAATTGTTAATGTGCAGGGGTCGTTGGTAGGGGTGGACTCGGTGGGCCGAAGGGCCTGTTTCTGTGCTGTATCTCTAAACTAAACTAAACTGGTTTGACAGCACTGGGCCTCTACTCACTGGAGTTTGGAAGGTTGAGGGGGTCCTCATTGACATTTACAGAATAATGAAAGGCATAGATAGAGGGGATGTGGAAAGGATGTTTCCACAGGTGGGAGAGTCTAGGACCACAGCCTCAGAATTAAAGGCGCTCTTTTAGAAAGGACGTGAGAGGAATTTCTTAAATCAGAGGGTAGTTAATCTGTGGAACTCATTGCCACAGAGGCAGGGCCGGATTTACCTATAAGCTAGACAAGCTTAAGTTTAGGGCCTCGAGGTCTAGGGGGGCCTCCAGCCAAGGCAGGACACCTACCATTCAACTTTGGGCGAGCCCCCCCTCTATCTCTCTCTCTCCATCTCCCCCCGCTCTCCGTGTTCGGGCCGCCGGGCTCCGCTCGCTCCTCATCCGCCGGCACGGCAGGCCGCCTTGCACATGCGCACTGCAGCGGCCTACACGTCCTCCCCCCTGCACATGCGCACAGCCACGGCCAGCACATCATCGGCCGCCCTGCGCATGCGCACTGCAACGGCAACTGGGCAGCGCTGGGCACTTTCTACCTCGCTTTGAATTGTGGGAGATTTGGCCGCCATGGCTGTGCTAAAAACCAATGCGGAGGGGGCCTCACAAGTGGAACAGCGTAGGGCCTCTCTTCATCTAAATCCGGCCCTGCAGAGGGCCGTGGAGGTGTCAAAGTATGTGGGGAGAAGGCAGGAAAATGGGATTAGGAGGCAGAGATCAGCCATGATTGAATGGCGGAGTAGACTCGATGGGCCGAATGGCCTAATTCTACTCGTATAATCTGTGAATTTGTGAACTTGTAAACTAAACCACCACTCTCTGCTTCCCAGTATTTGCCACAGATGTTGAAACCAGGCTGTGTGATAGTTCACTATTTAGGGAAACTATGCTCCCCTATAGCTCACAGCTGTCAAGTCAGCTGAAGAAGTTTGCAGAATGATTCAGTGAGTTGAAATAACAAGATGTGCCCTGAACAGACAACAATCAGTTCCAGGCTGTGCATTCACAGCAGAAAACAGTTTCGAAGAGGCAGCTTTATAATTAGAAACCAGAGACATGTTGATAAAATCTAGTAAATGACTATTGTGTTACACTGAAAGCTTTGCACAGACATTATCACATGCCAGTTAATGTTGATGCAAGCTGTTTTATGAATGCTACATTTTTGAAAGATAAAAGCTTTTACTGGGAGACCCTGTATTCCAGGAACATTAGAACCATTTGTTCAAATGCAAGAAAAATATGCTCAGTTTTCTTGGTTTATTATGCAAAGTTTTAGGTGCTCAGCAATGTATATTTATTAACCACATAATATTATAATATTCTTGTTCATAAGTGATAAGAGCAGAATTAGGCCATTCGGCCCATCAAGTCTACTCTGCCATTCAATCATGGCTGATCTATCTCTCCCTCCTAACCCCATTCTCCTTCCTTCTCCCCTTAACACCCATACTAATCAAGAATCTATCTATCTCTACCGTAAATATATCCATTGACAGCCTCCGCAGCCTTCTATGGCAATGAATTCCACAGATTCACCACCCTCTGACTAAAGAAATTCCTCCTCATCTCCTTCCTAAAGGAATGTCCTTTAAATTTTGAGGCTATGACCTCTGGTCCTAGACTCTCCCACGAGTGGAATCATCCTCTCCACATCTGGCTCCCTTTAAATGAACGTGATTGCGTACCTGCCTTGAGGAATCACTAGTACAGCTCTAGCAATAAACAGCATTGGTCAGTAGCTGAAAGAGCACTGATGGGCATTGTGTTGTCCACTGATGAACGAGCAACTTTATCTCCAGGTGCCAGCAGCTGCGGGAAATTCAGTAAGACAGCAAGACAGTGTGTGACGGAGCACTGGAACATTGCCTGTTCAATAGCAATGTTCCTGATTAGTTTAATTGACTTTAGAGATACAGCGCGGAAACAGGCCCTTCGGCCCACCGAGTCTGCAATCACCGACCATCGATCCCCGCACACTAACACTCTCCTGCACACACTAGGGACAACTTTACACTTAAACCAACCCAATTAACCTGCAAACCTGCACGTCTTTGGAGTGTGGGACGAAACTGAAGATCTCGGAGAACACCCACTCAGGTCACAGTACAGAATGTACAGACTCTATACAGACAGCAACCGTAGTCAGGATCTAACCTGGGTCGCTGGTGCTGTAAGGCAGCAACTCTACTGCTGCACCACCCGTAGAACTTTTGAAAACAGCAGTAAGGAGATGTGCGACTGCGATTTAATGCCAAAAGGCAATATTTTCCAAATTCTTCTGGAAACCAAAAAAATAAATCAACAACGAGCATTCATCCTGATAAAATATCCCACGGCACTTGGTAGAAGCCTTATCAAAAAGTCACGTAGAATTAAGAATTTCCCCTCAACTGCTCTTCAAATACTTTTTTTACTCGCGGGCATTTTTCAGCATGCCAAAATAACCGCCTCAACCTAACTGAGGCCTCGAGTACGTGGGGACTACTCTCGAGCATGAGGAAGAGTTACAAAGACCTCCTAGGACCTCGTGTCTACATGCTACGTGTGAGTCGAGGGCAAACTCTTCTAAACTCGCAGTGGGACAGCTCCTTAAAGGGTTAATATCAAGACTTGTGTGATTTATCTGTGGTTTCCACACTGTCAAGGAAGGAGAGTGCCTTGGATGGTACTAGTGTTTGGCAACAATTCCTTCACCTTCTCTAAACTATTTAATGAAGATCTGTTTAACCAAAGCAGATTGCTTCCATGTGGGACCATGTTTACCAGCTATCTGTATCCACAGGCACTTGGAGTCTCTTTAGGTATGTGAGATAACACTGCCATGAGATGCTATTGCGTGTTATGTTAATTGAAATGCTGATCATCTGCTGCCCTATTACCATGTATGCTCCATTCACAACAAGATGTATGATGATTTTGACTAGTAAGATGTGCTTAATATTCCATTCCTACCAGTTAAATGCCATTGAAAGGTTGTGCGTTTGTACTACATTTACTTCCCTCTTGAAAATGATCCAAGGTTTCTTGGAGTCAAAATGATTCAAGACACCAATGGAAGTCATTTAGACCAGTGACTATGTGCCAGTTGAAAAGCAGTACCTACCCTAATCCTTGATCAACAGGCCGTTTCCAGATGATGAAGGGTGACCTAAGGCTCACACGTTCTTGCTAGGACTCTCACATTTCCATCATCTCTACTATACCTCTATTCTGGCACTGCCTCCAGAAATTCTCTGTCTTAATTATTTATTATTATGCTCTGTTTAAGCATAATTGACAAGTGCCTCATTATTGGAACCAGAGTGGTAGGTCAGAAATTGAAAGGAGTGATGAGAAGGTGGACATCAGGACCAGTAAGTCTTAAAGGAAGGACACAAAAAGCTGGAGTAACTCAGCGGGTCAGACAGCTTCTCTGGAGAGAAGGAATAGGTGAGGTTTCGGATCGAGAACCTTCTGTAGACCTCAGACAGGCAGGGAGAAGTGAGGAAATATGCTGAAACTGATGGGCTATCTCTTTCAATGCAAGGAGTATTGTGGAGATAACTGATCAACGCAGAGCTTCGATCAGTGCTTGGGACTAAGGTGATGTGGTTATTGCAGAAACGTGGCTGCAAGAGGGACAAGAGCATCTCAATGTACTGTTTTGATGTTTCAGACGTGATAGAAAGGGAGGGGAAAGAAGTGGGGGACTTGCTCGACTAATCAGAACGTCTTTGAAATGTACAGAATAGTGAAAGGCTTGGATAGAGTGGATGTGGAGAGGAGATATCCACTAGTGGGAGAGTCTAGGACTTGAGGCCATAGCCTCAGAATTGAAAGACGTTCTTTTAGGAAGGAGATGAGGAGAAATGTCTCTAGTCAGAGGGTGGTGAATCTGTGGAATTCTTTGCCACAGAAGGCTGTGGAGGCAAAGTCAGTGGATATATTTAAGGCAGAAATAGATAGATTCGTGATAAGTACAGGTGTCAGAGGTTATGGGGAGAAGGCAGGAGAATGGTGTTAGGAGGGAGAGACAGATCAGCCTTGATTGAATGACGGAGTGAGCTTTATGGGCCAAATGGCCTAATTCTACTCCTATCACTTTATGAATCAGGGAGAATGTCAGGGCATCACTCAAAGAGGACACACTGCAGGGTTAGTTCACTGAGGCAATACAATTAGAGTTTAAAATGAAGAAAGGTGCAAGCCAGCGGGAAGAAGAGGAACAGATATGTTGACAGATTATCGAAAGTCGCCAAAGCATGAGGGTAGTCTTAAGGGCCTGTCCCACTTGCTGATTTTTTTCGGCGACTGCCGGCATCATATCAGTGTCGCCAAAAGATTTTGAACATTTCAAAATCTAGCGGCGACAAAAATATGTTGTGACACTTGAAAAAACACCGCTCGTAAATACGTCATCACGCCGTGTCACTCCGCAAAATTTTCAGTGACCTGGTACGTCAGTCAATGGTGCCGGCAGTCGCCAAAAAAATCGCCAAGTGGGACAGGCCCTTTAGTGCATAACTTTAACTTCCCCAACATTGACTGGGAATTGCTCAGCGCTACAAGCTTAGATGGGGCAGAATTTGTTTGGTGTCTCCAAGAAGGTTTTCTTAAAAGGTAAGTGGAAAGTTCAACTGTGGAGGAAACATACTGCACCTTGTGTTGGGATACGAGCCTGGGAAGGTGGCTGGTGTTTCAGTGCAAGTGAATTTTGGGGACAGTGATCAGAAATCCATTAGTTTCATAATCCTCCAACATTTTTGCCACCTCCCAGGGGCGGAAAACCTGGCTGGCTCGAAGCAGTGCTGGCTCGAAGAGTCGAATGGCCTCCCCCTGCACCTATTTGCTATGTTTCTTATATATCTGCGAGACCAAGCGCAGACTGGGTGATCTTTTCGCTGAAACCCTTGGCTCAGTCTTCCTTGACCTACACAATCTCACAGTTGCCAAACACTTCAACTCCGATGGTAGACAAAAGTGCTGGAGAAACTCAGCGGGTGCAGCAGCATCTATGGAGCGAAGGAAATAGGCAACGTTTCGGGCCGAAACCCATCTTCATACTCATTCCCATTCAGGAATTCAGACTCATTCCCATTCAGACTCTTCAGACATCAACTCCCATTCCCATTCCCATTCCCATACTGCCCTATCTGTCCTTGGCCTCCACCACTGTCAGAGTGAGGATCAGCGCAAATTGGAGGAACAGCAACTCATATTTAACTTGGGCAGCTTACAAGTAAGTGGATAATATGCCATTGCAGTAATGTCTTGTGGGTGCTAGAAGATGGAATGCATTGTTACAGCCGAAAGTGTGTCACATGTTATAGAATATGCACCATCTGACCAGGCTCTTGTATCCATGATATTTGTGTGACATCATCTGGTCCCCAGGGTGCTAATGGTGTAGGCTTTGACAATAAGTGCCAATCACTCTTTTTTGGAAATGGTAATTTTCTAGTATTTTTAAGGCAAAACTATTTATTGACTACAGCCTGCCTTGTGGCCAAATGTTATGAAGATGTAACTTAGAGAGGCAAGAAAATGTTTGACCAAAGAGCAAAAAACATAATGCATTCTCACATGAATATATTTGCAACGATAAAGCTTTATTCTTGGTTTTCTTGCCCCTTCTAAATACGCAGCCCTGAAGACTTCAGTGAGTTGACATGACAAATAGTTTTTAGCTCTATCTTTAAAATGTGTGCTTTTTGAATTGCTGATAATCAACCTGGCAGTGATTAAGGGATTTACTCGTGGTTGAGTCAAATCTGATGCAGAATCCAAAAAGACAAACAATTAAATGAAATGTTAGCTCCAAATAGTTTCTCAAGTACAAGAATAGGTGTTTGCTGGACCTCAGAAGGTGCACAGAGTCCCAGGATTCAAGCTTGGACGGACTATTAAGGTGAATGCGTGCCACATGATTCTTCTCCTTCAACTTAGTCAACAATGGAGTATTTTGGATTATACTAATTGCCAATAGTCTGTTGGGACAAATGGAAATGTGGATGATGCAATCTTTTCAGAATATATATGCATTCTAGATTTAACCTGTACATATACCACCTGTAAATCCCATAAGATCTGCGATTTAAAGGCGTTTTTGTAATACAATGGTCATTATGTAGAAGCTTTTATTGAACTACATATTAATACACAAATTGACATAACCTTCCACCACTGTTTCAATAATCTCTTCTATCCTCGTAAATTCAGTTGGTGTACAACATTAGTGTATGAAAATATTTTCTAAAAGGGAGGCTGTACCAGGTTTAAGAAGGTTACTTTTGTTCCAAGGTTATACTTCAATTATAAATTTGCAACTATCTAAAAGAGTACACAAATATATTTCTATTCATAGTACTGTACAATATTTAGATTTATCAGCAGATTCAGGTTAGTTTATTGCGATGTGGGGGAGGGGGGGGGGTGGGGGGGAGTGGGGTTGTGGGGGAGTGGGGTTGTGGGGGTAGGAGAGAGCGGTATGTGGGAGGGTGGTGTGTGGGGGAGGGGTGTGTGTGGGGGAGGGGGTGTGGGGGGAGGGGATTCTCAAAATCCTCGCTCGCCATCTGCGTGACGCGCAAATGACGCCCAAGTGGGACAGCCCCTTAATTGTTTACATGTACTGGCACTCCCTATGTTAGGAAAGACCCGCCAAAGAAATATGTCTAACGCATTCTTCCATCCATTTTAAAGTATTTTTGAAGCTAATAATAATAATAACAATAATAATAATAACAACTTTTCATGGTATTCAGTAATGACAGATGCAGTACATTGGTTTAACTATGGGTAGCTATAAAAAATAGATATGTGTAGGAAGGAACTGCAGACGTTGGGGGGATAGACACTGAAGATAGACACAAAATCTCAGGATAAAAGGAATGGATGATGTTTTGGGTCGAGACCCTTCTTCAGATTGAGAGTCAGGGGAGAGGGAGAAAGATATGGAAGGGTAAGGTGTGAAAAAAATAGATGTTTGTGATTCATGGAAGTCAGCTTATGGACAGAATGAAACCATTAAAAAACCCCAGGGGCTGTCTACACTGGATCTAGTATAGCTTACTACGTACAATCACAAAGGTAGTCATCAATATCACGGTCATATTTGGTACTTTTTTCCTGTTAACTGTGTTTTTTTTAACAAACATTATCTGCTGCACTAGTACTGTCTAAAATCTGCAGCATTATTTTCCACAACAAGGCTCAGTTAGATAGCAGGTACACAAAAATGCAGGAGAAACTCAGCGGGTGCAGCCGCATCTATGGAGCGAAGGAAATAGGCAACATTTCGGGCCAAAACGTCTGAAGAAGGGTTTTGGCCCGAAATGTTGCCTATTTCCTTCGCTCCATAGATGCTGCTGCACCCGCTGAGTTTCTCCTGCATTTTTGTCTACCTTCGATTTTCCAGCATCTGCAGTTCCTTCTTAAACAGTTAGATAGCAGTTGAACAATTGTGCTGGAACATTGGGGAATGATTTATTGCCATAAAGGGTTTTTTTGAGCATCACATTTTCTTTTTAAACACTCCCATCTAATAAGGGAAATTTCTTCATTCAAACCGGTGGCAGAGGTTATGGGGTGAAGGCAGGCGAATGGGTTAGAAGGGAAAGATAGATCAGCTATGATTGAATAGCAAACTTGATGGGCCGACGGGCCTAATTTTACTTCGGAGTCACGTGAGTGACTACGTGAAGAACCCCACCAGGACGCATGCGTGTCATAGCGCTACACGCATTGCAACAAGTCACAGCGGGGGGAACGACGTTCCCCTAGCGGCAAAATTTGAAAGCCGGGAACAGCAGGGAAGGAGACTCTGCGTTCCTTCCACTTACCTTTTAGGTGGAGACGTGGACCGGATCCACGAAGGCTGCGGGAAAGCTGGCGGGGGGAGAACCGCGGAGTTGCGGGCAGCCGGCAGCAGCAGCCAAAGGCACGCAATCTCCCGTAATGGGAACAGCTGTGCCCGACTTTCGCTCCCGACTTCGCTCCCGCGCCGGCCCCGGCCGGTCGGGAGAGGTAAGCAACTAACAGAGTCGTTGACTCCGAGGAGTCCGACTCTGAATAGCCGCGAGCGGCCAGTGCCCGTGCGCACGGGAGCCGGTTTGAGCGGCTGGGAGCGGGGAACTATGCAGCCGCGAGCGACCAGTGCCCGTGTGCATGGGGGTCGGTTTGAGCGGCTGCAGGAGAACTTAAGCAGCCGCGAGCGACCAGTGCCCGTGAGCACCGGGGTCGGTTGTAGCGGCTGCAGCATGCAGGATAACGAGCAGCCGGGAGCGGCCAGTGCCCGAGAGCATTGGAGCCGGTTGGACCGGCTGCAGGAGCAGTACCCCTTGTGGGGCTGCAGAGTGAAAATACTCCAAAGTGGCAAAGCCACAGTGGGCAACTAATAAGCCCCACAGCAGTACCCCTTGTGGGGCTGCACAGTGTTTCTCTCTCATCAGAGGAGAGCACGGAGGATCCACCCTGGTCTGACCCTGAAGGAGGCAAGGATCAACATACCCCCAGTATGCCTGGGGTGAAAGAAAACATGCTGGACATGGTGTCCCAGTTTATCCAATCAGGCTAAACTGGCCAAGACCTGGAGCCGAAAATCGGGGTAAGCATTGACTATATGTCATTTAACCAACTGCAGGCACTGGCACTATCAGACACCATGGCACGACATTTACCTCCAGGGAACTGCAAGTAGCTAAATGTTCCCAGAGTAAACCAGTGCATCTGGAAACATGTAGGGGCATCTATTAGAACCAGGGACTTAACAAATCAGAAAGTCCTACAAGTCCTAATGGCAGCGATTACAGCTTTTGCCCGCACATTAAGGAGCAAAACATGACCCTAGACCACCTAGATGCACTGGCTTTACTCTGCTAATCACAATATGAGTCGAACATCAGGGGAAGTACTATCCAACCAGCTTTAGACCCCAAATTCCCGGCCTCTGTAAACCTGGAACCTCCAAACCATATTGGAGGGGACTTACCAAAACGAGTCAAAGAACTTGATGAAGAGGCGAAATCACTGGGGCTCATAAAAGCAGAACCCCTACGGACCCCAGCCGGGCAACGCAACCGGAGCAAGTGCTAAACCAGGAACACCCAACATCGGTATTTTAGGCCATAGCCCAGACCGACCGTCCTGGAAAATGCGCAAGCCTTTCAACACAAACCCAACAACAGTGGTGATAGGTGCGTCTGGTTCCTTTAGAATTAAGGAAGCACGAAAGTTGGGGGAGAAACGATATTATTTGGATGCAGGGACCAGGGTTATATCATAGAATATACAAAAACATAACCTCCAGTACAGCATGTACCGAACCGAATGTTCATGCTCACAAGCATAGGGAAATCCTAAGCACATGCTGAACTACAGCGGCTATATAAAAAGGAGTAATTGAACAAACCCAACACGAATCACAGGAATTCGTGTCCAATATCTTATAAAATCAAAGAATATGGTGGTGGCCGCATCATCATCGATTGACTACTTTAAATACCTTTGTACAATATATTCATTCAAGATGGGAACCTTTGTCACTGCAAAGCAATTGATTTCCAAAGACTACTACATGGCGAGCATCAATGTTAAAAGATGCTTACAATACAGTACCCATAAGAGTTGACCACAGATGTTATTTAAAATTTAACTGGATGGGTCAGCTCTGGGTAGACAGGGCACTACCTTATGGACTTACAGCAGCCCAGATTATTCACAAAAAATTTGAAATCAGTCCTAGCATTACTGCAAAAACTAAAACTCATGGTAATGGCATATCTAGATGACATATTTATTGTTGGCAAAACAGCCACAAAACAATTGTTTGAAGAACTGGGATTTATCATCCATCCAGTTAAGTCTAATTAACACCTTCAACAAAAAATGGATTATCTGGGGTTCACCATTAATTCAGTTCTCATGTCAAGGGACTTTGCCGAAAGAAAAGGTTGCAGCCTTTATGGAGGCTTGCAGGAAACTAAACTATCCATCAGACTGGTAGTAGGATTGGCATTAGTGGCTGTGTTCCAGCCATATAAATCGGACCATTACATAATCAAGTTACTGAGCGCAATCATGCGTCACTCTAAATTTATGGGGGGTTCATTCTGACAGACCTATGAAGCTACCAACAGAGGCCACTATGGTACAAAAATGGTGGAGACATAACATAAGGCATTGTTCCAATCCAAACATTAACAGTTACCCGTCTCATGGGCCTTGGATTGGGATGCTACTAAATCCATCTCCAGCTGTGGGGAGGGAGATGGAATGTACAGGAGCATCATTACTAACGCTGGGCATATATACCTGGGGGGGTAGTGCATGCCTTGGCTTTAAGTCATATTGTTCTGGGTTATATCACCAGTATGTTAGACTACATATTGACTACACCACCGTGGTAGCATATGTCAACCATATGGGTAGGAACGTATCGACCTCATATGACTATCTGGCCAACACTATTTGGCAATAGTGTATCCAGATAGAATTTGGATATCAGCTACCAACTTACCAGGGAACTGCATTTAGTGGCAGACAACAGGTCACGCTAAGACTAGAAACACTGTATGGATGTTGGATAAAATATGTATTGCTGGAACAGCACGGTATGGAACACCAGATGACGACCTATTCACATCCATACTCTTACCAGTTATCAAATTATGTCTTGGGAACCAGAACCTGGGGCAGTGGTTCAGATGCATCTTGGCTGCTTGGGGGATCATTTATGCATCCCTCCGCCTCATCAGTCGGGTATTTAGGAAGAAACTATAGACTCCGCGTCTCGTATTTTGATAATACCTGATTGGCCTACTCAACCATGGGTCCTGGTGACATCAACATGGTTTTAGAACCATACATCACCATCCATCATAGACCTAACTTACTGGTTCTTCCCGCAACAAGGGGAGTTACCCATGTCACAATTATATATAAACCTATTAATTTAGAGTGGAAAGCACCTCTTCTACACCTGGGACTGACGAACCGAATGCGGCATTATTTCAGCGGGCCACAGACAGCCCACCTAAATCAGTACTTGGTGTCATCAAGAATGGGAGTACTGTCACAAACTATAATCATCACCCACAGATCTATGAACATCCCGTCTGTTCTGGAATTCCTGGCAAGCCTCCATTACGATGAGAGGCTCAGTCATAGTACCATCAACTGCGCCAGAAGTGCTCTGTCAACATACCTGTCGCAAGGAACAGAGCGGCATTCTGTTGGGACACACCCTGGCAACCTAACTCATGAGGGGCAGTTTAATATTAATCCCCAAGAACCAGGTACTCCCAAATATGGGATGGGAGCATTGTACTGACCATGTTAACAAACTGGTCTTCAGCTCTGTCCCTACAGAAACTGACTATGAAAACAGTCATGCTGATGGCCTTGGTCACGGTACAAAGGGTCCAGTCACTACAGAAAATAAGGTTGGACAACATGATTATTTCATCTGGAAATTTTACTTTTCACATCAATGTGATAGTCATACAGAACAGACAGGGGTCAGCAGGCGTAAAAAAAAAAAAAAAAAACAGAATTCAGGGCCTACCCTACAGATGGTCGTCTCTGTATTGTAACACACATACTATCATATATGAAGAATGCTAAGATCATCAGAGGGAAAAAATGTCACTTTAATCAGCTACTAACAGCCACTCTAAACAGTGACAGACCAGACCATCACTAGATGGCTAAAACAGGTCCTAACTAAGGCTGGAGTGCTCACTAGCATTTTAAATCACACTCCACCAGGGCTGCAGCTACATCGGCAGCTATGAAGTTGGACGTACCTATGGACCAAATCCTCAAGACAGCAGGATGGTCAACGGAGGAAACTTTCCAACGACTTTATAACAAACCAGTCATTGAACCTGGAACATTTGCAGAAACAACTTAAGTTCTGTAATATAATTTACCCCATAAATAGGGGCAATAATTGGTGTTAATATTTTTACCATTGGGTTTCAATATTATATTGATGTCTAATGATGTTAACTCTATTCTCCCCATAATCAAGGCAGATGTGATGCATGGACTCGTTCCACGGCATGAAATCACAGAGCTTTAAAATCTTCACGTAGTCACTCACGTGACTCCGAAGTAAAATAGTAAGTTTAAACGAGAACTTACCAGTTTGAAGTTTGATCTTTATTTTATGAGGAGGAACGTTGAGGGAATACGTGCCCTCTGCTCCCACCCTTGATCATATCCTGAACTGGTATCTCTTCTCTAATCTTACTATGTTTAGTCATTACAGTTATCTGTGATTTCACACCGCTGCTTTGAAGAATGACACGCATGCGTCCTGGCGGGGTTCTTCACGTATTCCCTCAACGTTCCTCCTCATAAAATAAAGATCAAACTTCAAACTGGTAAGTTCTCGTTTAATCTTACTAATCTACTCCTATCCCTTATGACCTTATGACATAAATTCTCATTTGATAACCTGTTTGTTATTGGAAGTAGTTTTGTCAATGTAGCTAATGGCTCCAATGAGATAGGGTTTCCCAGGATGACACGCAAGGGAAATACTGGGGTGAATGTAAGTCTTTGCTGGCACCCCTTAAGACCAATGATCATATAGAGTTGTTTACAAACTAAACTTTGTGCTAACAATGGAGCTTTCTTTCTGTAGGACTGCATGGAACTTCTCCTGTGGTTAGAGAAGATCTCCATCACATTGCAGCAGCATGGTGGTGCAGCAGTAGAGCTGCAACAACCTGGTTCAGGAATAGCTACATCCCCACAGCCATCAGGCTTTTAAACCTGGCTCGGACAAAACTCTGATTATTAATTGTGTTTAAGAAGGAACTGCAGATGCTGGAAAATCGAAGGTAGACAAAAAAGCTGGAGAAACTCAGCGGGTGCAGCAGCATCTATGGAGCGAAGGAAAAAGGCAACGTTTCGAGCCGAAACCCTTCTTCAGACTGATCGGGGGTGGGGGGGCGGGGAGAAGAAAGGAAAAAGGAGGAGCCCGAAGGCTGGGGGATGGGAGGAGACAGCAGGAGGTCTGAGGAAGGGGACTAGGCAGCAAGGACTAACAAAATTGGGAGAATTCAATGTTCATGCCTCCAGGATGCAGACTCCCCAAGTGGAATATGAGGTGCTGTTCCTCCAATTTCCGGTGTTGCTCACTCTGGCCATGGAGGAGACCCAGGACAGAGCCGTCGGATACGGAGTGGGAGGGGGAGTTGAAGTGCTGAGCCACCGGGAGGACAGGATGGTTATTGCGGACAAGTGTTGCATTTCTTGCGGTTGTAAGGGAAAGTGCCCGGGGAAGGGGTGGAGCGGGAGGGAAGGGAAGAATTGACAAGGGAGTTATGGAGGGAGCGGTCTTTGCGGAAGGCAGATATGGGGGGAGATGGTAAGGTGTGGCGAGTGGTGGGGTCACGTTGGAGGTGGCGGAAATTGACGGTGGATTACTTGATGTATGTGACGGCTGGTGGGGTGAAAGGTGAGGACTAGGGGGACTCTGCCCTTGTTGCGAGTGGGGGGATGGGGAGAGAGAGCAGTGTTGCGGGGTATGGAAGAGAGGGCCTAGAGAATGGAATGCGCGGAGAATGCGTGGAATCCGGGCATTCCATTCTCTAGGCCCTCACCTCCTCATCTTCACCATGGACGTCACTCTACACCTCCATCCCCCACCAGGATGGTCTCAAAGCCCTCCGGTTCTTCCTCGACCAGAGAAGCAACCTATACCCAGCCACTGACACTCTCCTCCGCATAGCGGAGCTGGTCCTTACCCTCAATAACTTCACGTTTGACTCCTCCCATTTCCTTCAAACACAAGGCGTAGCTATGGGCACACGCATGGGCCCCAGCTACGCCTGCCTCTTTGTCGGTTACGTCGAGCAATCCTTGTTCAATACGTACCAAGGCCCCATCCCCGGTCTCTACCTCCGTTACATCGACGACTGCTTTGGTGCAACCTCCTGCACCCACACACAACTGACTGACTTCATCCACTTCACTACTAACTTCCATCCGGCACTCAAATACACCTGGACCATTTCCGACACTTCCCTACCATTCCTTGACCTCACTATCTCCATTGCAGGTGATAGACTTCTGACCGACATCCACTATAAATCTACTGATTCCTATGGCTATCTGGACTACACTTCTTCCCACCCTGCTTCCTGTAAGGACTCCATCCCCTACTCCCAATTCCTCAGTCTACGCCGCATCTGCTCCCAGGATGAGGTGTTCCACGCCAGGGCATCTGAAATGTCTTCATTCTTCAGGGAACGGGGGTTCCCCTCCTCCACCATAGATGAGGCTCGCACTAGGGTCTCTTCCATACCCCGCAACACTGCTCTCTCTCCCCATCCCACCACGCGCAACAAGGGCAGAGTCCCCCTAGTCCTCACCTTTCACCCACCAGCCGTCACATACAACAAGTAATCCTCCGTCAGTTTCGCCACCTCAAACGTGACCCCACCACTCGCCACATCTTCCCATCTCCCCCCATATCTGCCTTCCACAAAGACCGCTCCCTCCGCAACTGTCTTGTCAATTCTTCCCTTCCCTCCCGCACCACCCCCTCCCCGGGCACTTTCCTTTGCAACACTTGTCCCTTTACTTCCCCCCTCGACTCCATTCAAGGACCCAAGCAGTTGTTCCAGGTGCGACAGAGGTTTACCTGCATCTCCTCCAACCTCATCTATTGTATCCGCTGCTCTAGATGTCAGCAGATCTATATTGGTGAGACCAAGCGGAGGTTGGGCGATCGTTTCGCCGAACACCTCCGCTCGGTCCGCAATAACCATCCTGACCTCCCGGTGGCTCAGCACTTCAACTCCCCCTCCCACTCCGTATCCGACCTCTCTGTCCTGGGTCTCAACCATGGCCAGAGGGAGCAACACCGGAAATTGGAGGAACAGCACCTCATATTCCGCTTGGGGAGTCTGCATCCTGGGGGCATGAACATTGAATTCTCCCAATTTTGTTAGTCCTTGCTGCCTCCTCCCCTTCCTCAGCCCTCCTGCTGTCTCCTCCCATCCCCCAGCCTTCGGGCTCCTCCTCCTTTTTCCTTTCTTCTCCCCGCCCCCCCACCTCCGATCAGTCTGAAGAAGGGTTTCGGCCCGAAACGTTGCCTTTTTCCTTCGCTCCATAGATGCTGCTGCACCCAGTTTCTCCAGCTTTTTTGTGTACCTCTGATTATTAATAACCCATTATCTGTTATTTGCACTTTATCAGTTTATTTATTCATGTGTGTATATATTTATATTATGGTATATGGACACACTGATCCGTTTTGTGGTAAATGCCTACTATATTCTGTGTTCTGAAGCAAAGCAAGAATTTCATTGTCCTATCAGGGACACATGACAATAAACTCACTTGAACTTGAACTTGCTGCCTTACAGCACCAGAGACCCATGTTCGATCCTGACCATGGGTGCTGTCTGCACGGAGTTTGTACGTTCTTTCCGTGACCTGCGTGGGTTTTCTCCAGGTGCACTGGTTTCCTCACACACTCCGAGGATGTACAAATTTGTAGGTTATTTGGCTTCGGTAAAATTGTAGATTGTCCCCAGTGTGTGTAGGATAGTGTTAATTATGCAGGGATCACTGGTCGGCACGGACGGTTGACCGAAGTGCCTGTTTTCAATCTGTATCTCTAAACTAAACTAATCAACCAATTTATATCTTGTGCCATGTGTGATCTTCAAATGCATGGTTGATCTGAAGTCACATTTGGAGCAACAATGCGCATATGCATTTACATGCATATTTATCCATTGTTGTTACATTTATCTCACAGCATGAATAATCAAGATTCAGGTGAATGCATTGTCATATTATGCTGCTGATGAAAGAGTTGGAGTAGGATATGAGTTGGATATTATAAGTGGTTGGACATGACAAGAGAAACAACTTATTTTCCTTAACCGAGAAAGAATTGAAAATGAATGAATGAATGAATGAATGAATAAGTTTATTGACCAAGTATTCTTATACAAGGAATTTGCCTTGTTGCTCCACCCACAAGTGACAACATGACATACAGTGACAGTTAGGAATGACACATAAAACATTAAACATTGATAATAAAACATTGTTGATTAAACATGTGAATTAAATTAAATACCAGAGCAAAAGGAGGTTACAGATTTTTGGTTATTGATGGAAAAAAGTTATTTTTATGTCTGGCTGTGGCAGCTTTTATGTGTGGTCAGGGTGAGAGGGGTCAGAGATGATCTTACCTGCTCACATCCTGGCCCTTGCAGTGCACAGTCCGTCAATGGAGGGAAGGTTGCAGCCAATAACCTTCTCAGCTGATCGGACGATTCATTGCAGCCTCCGGATATCCTGCTTGGTGGCTGAGCCAAACCAGACCATGATGGACCAGGCCAAACCAGACCATGATGGACCAGACCAAACCAGACCATGATGGACCAGACCATGATGGACCAGGCCAAAATGTAACTGAGGTTAATTCAGAAGTTATGGTAAAAAATGTTATTTCTCCGGGAGTGATAAGGTCTGAAACACAGTGCCTAAAATAGTGGTGGAGATGAAGCCCTCACAATATCTAAGAACAAGCATTTTAAGAATCATTGCTTGCAGGGCTAGTGACCAAAGGTATTTGCTTAAAACCTGACATGGACATGATGGGCCAAATGGCCTCCTCCTTTACTGCAGTTTGCAATGAATCAATAATATTGACAATGGAAAATCCAAAGTAAAAGAAGTCAAAGGAAAGTTATCCTGTAATATCGTTATCAAAGCAATGTGAGGTGACCACTTAGCTTGCCATGTTGGTGCCAACCTCTCTGTTCAACACAGGAGATGACCACAGCTTGCCATGTTGGTGCCAACCTCCCCACAACCACACCTATTTTCTTGTTATGCTCCTTCACAGTTTGTGTTCAAACTTCCAATGCATAAATCCACCAGCTGGAACTGCACTTTATCCAGAGCTTTGCATTCAATGGGTTTTACATGTAACATGTAACCTCTAAGTTGGAGGTGGTAGACACAAAATGCTGGAGTAACTCAGCGGGGCAGGCAGCATCCTTCGATGGAAGGAATGGGTGACGTTTTGGGTCGAGACCCTTCTTCAGACTGAGAGTCAGGGGAGAGGGAGACACAGAGATAAGGAAGGGCAAGGTGCGAAAATGAGACATCAAACGAGATACAGATCACGGAAAATGTGGGATAGATCATTGTGTTCAAGAAGGAACTGCAGATGCTGGAAGATCGAAGGTACACAAAATTGCTGGAGAAACTCAGCGGGTGCAGCAGCATCTATGGAGCGAAGGAAATAGGCGACGTTTCGGGCCGAAACCCTTCTTCATTGTTAGCTTGGAGAAGGTGACAACAAAGCAAACAGATAAAATGTAATCGGGGACAGTCAGACTGATCGGATAACTGACAAGGGGGAGGGATGGACAGAGAGGGAAAGCAAGGGCTGCTTGAAGTTAGAAAAGTCAATGTTCATACCGCTGGGGTGTACGCTGCCCAAGCAAAATATGAGGTGCTGTTCCTCCAATTTGTGCTGGGCCTCACCCTGACACTGGAGGTGGTGTGACTTGTTACATGACAGACATTCTGTGAGCAGCACAGTTGCAGCGCTTGTCTCAAAGATGTTTCTTTGCAGTGGTTCAGCAAGAGTTAATATCCCACTGTCAGAAGCAAATCCAAAGCTCTGAGCAATAAGTGAGTCAGAGATAGCATTTGAATCCTCCCAGACCTCAGGGAGGCTGCAGAGAACTGTTGCAATCTGTCCACAACAGCTGCGTCATACCTCATCAGTGAACGTTCCCACCGTTCACAGCAAGCAGCTAAACGCAGGGGATTAGCAAACTCTGGAGGCACGGATCCTGCCCAGGGGAATGGGACAATTACATGTAAGGGAAGAATAAAATTACATCTTTTTAATGGTCAGTGATGTGATCAATGAATCAACTGAATAAAATGTACAATAACTTACAGAAAACCAGTAATAATGTTGAATTTAAACAGTTATGTCAAAGCGCGGTGACTTTTTGCACGCTGTTCCCAGAAGGGGATCTATTGTCATCTAAAACAGTTGCCCTACCCTTTCCGAATCACTTTTCTACCTGTAAATCTATACCCATTCTACTTGAGTGAAGACACAAAAAGCTGGACTAACTCAGCGGTTAAAGCAGCATCTCTGGAGAAGAGGAATAGGTGACGTTTCGTGGTCGAGACCCTTCTACAGAACCGAAACATCACACGTTCCTTTTCTCCAGAGGTACTGTCTGATCCAAAGACCGCTATAGGATCTTTGGTCTGATCTACTGAGTTACTCCAGCTTTTTGTGTCTATGTTCGGTGTAAACCAGCATCTGCAGTTCCTTCCAACAACTATTGTACTTGAGTTTTCTTGATGGTATTTTCTGATTTGACAGGATAGCATGCAAAACACAGCTTTTCACTGTACCTCAATACACATAACAGTAATAACCCTAAACCTATATCCCCTTATTTCATCACACAAGTCCCCATTGTTATTCCCAGAGTTCCTGCTGCTCCACAGATGCCTCAGCTCTTTAAAGCCTTAAAGTGGAAAAATAAAGGATGCATTCGGGTGTCGGGGGTTTTGGGGAGAAGGCAGGAGAATGGGGTTAGGAGGGAGAGATAGATCAGCCATGATTGAATGGCGGAGTAGACTTGATGGGCTGAATGGCCTAATTCTGCTCCTATCACATGAATTTATGAACTTATGAATTCTTGAAAGATTAGGTGACCTTTGAACTGGTGTCAAAGTAGACATTGTAGCCCCCCCCCCAAAACTGCAAGGCACCATTCAAAGATCAAATACTGTAACTAACCACTCAGTTATGCTTGCAAACTTCTCTCAACAACAGAAAGTCTATCAAGTGCCTGAACAAATCTGATGCATTAACATTGTTTACTGAAGACCTCAGGTGTTGCAAATTGGCGCCAAGGGAACATTTTCTGGCCCAAGTGAAGTTTCTTTGGGTTTGTGTCAGGAGATAAACAGAGTTTTTAAATTGGTTCTTTGTGACTTCTGATCTCTGAAGAAGAGCTCATCTTTTATTTCACAAGCAAAATCTCCGACATTTTGTTTATCAGCATCTCTTGTCTTTCCCGATTCAGATTTGAGGCTACATCACTCACCCCATCAGAAAGTTCACTGATCATAAACCATTATAACACTCCTGATCATTCAGCCCTGTGCTTGTGATCAAAGAGCAAATTAAGTATGTACCTATAACCATCCCATACTGAGACAAACGTCAACGGCTGCTGGAGTGCTAACACGGTGAATGACACACTTTGATATTCAAGGAACATGTTGGTCTTCCAATGTTAGGACTTGTACACAAGCAAATGCTGCCGACTGGCACATTTCCAAAGTGTGGAAAGGGCAGCACGGTGGCGCAGTGGTAGAGTTGCTGCCTTACAGCCTCCGGTTTCCTCCCACACTCCAAAGACGTACAGGTTTGTAGGTTAATTAGTTTGGCATCAGTGTAAATTGTCCCCGTTGTGTGTTGGATAGTGTTAATGTGCGGGGATTGCTGGTCTGCATAGACTTGGTGGGCCGAAGGGCCTGTTTACGAGCGGTAGCTCTAAACTAAGCTAAACTAAACTAAACTAAACTACATGGGGAGGGATGCATTGAAGCTCAGTGCAACCATCACAAAGGCTTTGTTGTGAAGGACTGCAGCCTAAGATGCTGTCGTGTTGGACACTGGGCCTGTGTAACAGCCTCTCAAACACTTTGCATTGTTGAAGGAGGACATATTTGTAAGCGAATGTACGCAATGATTGTAAAATGAATGTAGGGAAAGGCGTGACCCAATTGTATTTATTGTATATATTATGAATAATGTATATTTTTGACATTTAAAAAATGAGCTGAAGCCAGGCTCCCATAACATTGGTCTCAACATCATCTACCCATCATTTGTATGATCAGCCCATGGGACAAAGGTAGACAAAAGTGCTATAGGAACTCAGCGGGTGAGGCAGCATCTATGGACAGGGGACAAATTCACTTTGCTCATGGCAGATTACGCCTTCGCTCCATAGATGCTGCCGCACCCGCTGAGTTTCTCCAGCACCTTTGTCTACCTTCATTCAAGGCAATGGAGGTTTCTAAATAATGATGGGAAGATGGCGGCGCCCTGGTTGGCTGCGGCTGCTTTGACTCTCGTTAGGGATAGCGGTAAGTTTTCTAAGGTTCGGCTTCATAACTTGCAGCGGGCAGGCTGCAAGTTAATGTACGATCATGGGGCATTACTGAGATTATATATATTTATTTTACAGAACCATGCACATGAGGCATTTTTATGGACGCACCTAGCACTTTTACCTTTACTATTTACCTGATTGGAGAGTCAAATGCAACAAAATTTCGTTCAAGGTGCACTGTGTCTAGGTGTATATCTGAATGACAATAAAGTTTTCATTCATTCATTCATTCATTCATTCATTCATTCATTCATTCATTCATATCACAAATTATTGGTGTTTTTACTGCACTGATTTTACTGGCTCTTCATTTCTGCTTCTTTTCTCTCTGATGCACTAAGACAGCCTGGTTCAATTGGTAACAATCTTATCTCTGAATTATGATAGAGAAATAAAGAGCAACGGATAGAGTGAAGGGGAGAGGGGGTTAGAAATGAAAGACGTGCATTTAACGAACTCAGTGTGGCACAAACTACTTTCATCTAAACGACCATGTTTTGCAACATTCCACAAATTGCGACGAGATTGTGATAATTTGATCGTGTTATTAATGTTGTTTGACGTTCATCTATTTGGCAGAACACCAGAGAGAGCTACTCCATTCTTTGCATAATGCCATTGGATCTTTTACATGCAGCTGAGGAGACACCAAAGACGTGTGTGCAGTGCATGTAAATTGTGGTTTCACCGTAGTACAGTGGCCCAAGATGGTGTTATCAAAAGAATGTTGTCACTGAAGAGATATTAATTCATTTCAAAGAGGTGGAGTTGAATGAGTTTCTTGAAGGAGAGAGTTGCAAAGGTGAAAGGGGTTAGAGTGGGTTTCTCAGAAGCTAAGACAAAGGCAGCTTTCGGTTGCAGAGCAATGGGACTCAGGAATATATATGAGGGCAGAGAGGCTGAGCACAAAGTTGTGGATTGACAAGTCCCATTTACAGATATGCCAATTTACATACTGGCCATGCTACAAAATATTTGGTTAAAACCCTGTCAAGCAAGCTTGACAATGACATTGAATGAAACTGGTTTTAGGCATATAATCAATACATAACTATCCTCCATTCACTGTAATTTTCTGGGAAGTTATTGCGTCATTATTAGATAAGTTCCTGAGGCTACTTTCCTCTGTTTTTAAATAAGTGGTGCTTTCTGAGTAAATTGACTTTGTTTGGCATAGAACAGGTTGTTTATCAAACCATTAATCCAATAGTTTTTAATAAGGAACTGCAGATGCTGGAAAATCGAAGATAGACAAAATTGCTGGAGAAACTCAGAGGGTGCAGCAGCATCTATGGAGCGAAGGAAATAGGCAACATTTCGGGCCGAAACCCAATAGTTGTTGCAGAGTTAGCAGTAAATACTCAGTTTCATATCTGTCAGGAATCCAATATAGATGGACACAAAATGCTGGAGTAACTTGGCGGGACAGGCAGCATCTCTGGAGAGAAGTAATGGGTGATGTTTTGGGTTGAGAACCTTCTTCAGACTGGTTAGGGATAAGGGAAACGAGAGATATAGGTGATGATGTGGAGAGATAAAGAACAATGAATTAAAGATATGCAAAAAAGTAACGATGATAAGGCAACAGGCCATTGTTGGCTGTTTGTTGGGTGAAAATGAGAAGCTGCTGCGACTTGGGTGGGGGAGGGATAGAGTGAGAGGGAATGCCAGGGCAACCTGAAGTGAGAGAAATCAATGCCGGTGCAGTCGTTCCAGGTGCGACAAAGGTTCACCTGTATCTCCTCCAACCTCATCTACTGCATCCGCTGCTCTAGATGTCAGCTGATTTACATCGGGGAGACCAAGCGTAGGTTGGGCGATCGTTTCGCCGAACACCTCCGCTCAGTCCGCAATAACCTACCTGAACTCCCGGTGGCTCAGCACTTCAACTCCCCCTCCCATTCCCAATCCGACCTCTCTGTCCTGGGTCTCCTCCATTGCCAGTGAGCAACAGCGGAAATTGGAGGAACAGCACTTCATATTCCGTCTGGGGACCTTGCGTCCGTATGGCATTAACATTGAATTCTCCCAATTTTGCTAGCCCTTGCTGTCTCCTCCCCTTCCTTAACCCTCTAGCTGTCTCCTCCCACCCTCCCATCCGCCCGCCCTCGGGCTCCTCCTCCTCCTCCCCTTTTCCTTCTTTCTCCCCGCCCCCCACCCCCCATCAGTCTGAAGAAGGGTTTCGGCCCGAAACGTCGCCTATTTCCTTCGCTCCATAGATGCTGCTGCACCCGCTGAGTTTCCCCAGCAATTTTGTGTACCTTCTGAGAGAAATCAATATTCATACCACTGGGTTGTAAGCTGCCAAGTGAAATATGAGATGCTGTTCCTCCAATTTGCATTTAGCCTCACTCTGACAATGGAGGAGACCTAGGACAGAAAGGTCTGTGTGGGAATGGGAAGGAGAATTAAAGTGTTTAACAACCGGGAGATCAGGTAGGTTCAGGTGGACTGAGCGAAGGTGTTTCGCGAAACGATCGCCCAGTCTGCGTTTGGTGTCGCCGATGTATCATGAACATCATGAACAAAGGATACGGTAGATGAGGTTGGAGGAGGTGCAAGTGAACCTCTGCCTAACCTGAAAGGACTGTCGGGGTCCGTGGACAGAGTCGAGGGGGGAGGTATAGGGACAGGTGTTGCATCTCCTGCGGTTGCAGGGGAAGGTACCTGGGGAAGGGGTGGTAAGGGTGGGAAGGGATGAGTTAACCAGGGAGTTGCAGAGGGAACGGTCTCTGAAGAAGGCAGAAAAGGGTGGAGATGGGAAAATGGGAATAGTGGTTGGATCCCGTTGGAGGTGGTGGAAATTTCGAAAGATTATGTATGTGACAGCTGATGGGGTGCAAGATAAGGATTAGGTGGACTGTCTCTGTTGCAACTAGGGAGAGGGGGAGCAAGGACGGAGCTGCAGGGTACTAAGGAGACACGAGTGAGGGCCTCATCTATGATGGAAGAGGGGAACACGCGTTCCCTAAAGAATGAGGACATCTCGGATACCCTGGTATGGAACACCTCAACTTGGGCGCAGATGCGGTGTAGACAGAGGAATTGGGAGTAGGGGATAGAGTCTTTGCAGGAAGCAGGGTGGGAAGAAGTTTAGTCGAGATAGCTGTGGGAGTCAGTGGGTTTGTAGTAGATGTCAGTTGATAGTATCTCCTGTAATGGAGACTGAGATCAAGAAAGGGGAGGGAAGTGTCTGAGATCGTCCATGTAAAGTGCAGGTTGAAAATTGGTGGTGAAGTTGATGAAGTCCATGTAGCAGAGATAGAGTTTGGGGATAGGGCCAGTGTACGTCTGGAACAGGGGTTGGTCAACGTATCCCATAAAGAGGCAGGCATAGCTGGGGCCCATGTGGGTGCCAATGGCTACGTTTTGGACTGGGAAGATTACATTCAAATGTAATCAATTGGTTACAAGGAGTTGGTATAGACGTGGTGATATTGGGTGGGACTTGCAGGGGAAGGGTGGAGTTGTACTGAGTAATTGATAATGAAATAAGTAAACTCAGGCTCCCTTTTATATTCTCCTTCCTTTCCCTGTTCTTTCCAGAATGGATTAATTAAATGATTAACAACATTCAGGCACAATTATCTCTAAACGGAGAACATGTTTGTAAGATGGTGAAATGGTGTAATTGCTCAGAACAGAGACTACAGTGTAGGAAGGAACTGCAGGTGCTGGTTTACACTGAAGATAGACACAAAATGCTGGAGTAACTCAGCGGGACAGGCAGCATCTCTGGAGAGAAGGAATGGGTGACGTTTCGGGTCGAGACCATTGTTCAGACTGATTGTAGTAGGGAGAATGGGGAAAAAAAACTGGAAGCGAAAAGAGACGACGAATCAGACTGAAGAAGGGTCTCGACCCGAAACATCACCCATTCCTTCTATCCAGATATAGAAACATAGAAACATAGAAACATAGAAATTAGGTGCAGGAGTAGGCCATTCGGCCCTTCGAGCCTGCACCGCCATTCAATATGATCATGGCTGATCATCCAACTCAGTATCCCGTACCTGCCTTCTCTCCATACCCTCTGATCCCCTTAGCCACAAGAGCCACATCTAACTCCCTCTTAAATATAGCCAATGAACTGGCCTCGACTACCCTCTGTGGCAGAGAGTTCCAGAGATTCACCACTCTCTGTGTGAAAAAAGTTCTTCTCATCTCGGTTTTAAAGGATTTCCCCCTTATCCTTAAGCTGTGACCCCTTGTCCTGGAATTCCCCAACATCGGGAGCAATCTTCCTGCATCTAGCCTGTCCAACCCCTTTTGCTATGAAAGCTAACATACCATTCGCTTTCTTCACTGCCTGCTGCACCTGCATGCCTACTTTCAATGACTTTCAATGACTGGTGTACCATGACACCCAGGTCTCGCTGCATCTCCCCTTTTCCTAGTCGGCCACCATATGCTGCCTGTCCCGCTGAGTTACTCCTGCATTTTGTGTCTATTTTCAGAGACTACAGGTATACTTTGTGGAGGTGCTTGCAAATGGCTTCGTAGGCCTCATATCATCACCATTGCTGTAATGAAATGGAACTGCAGATGCTGGTTTATACCTAAGATAGACACAAAATAATTGAATAACTCAGCAGGCCAGGCAGCATCTCTGGTGAAAATAGATACGTGATGTTTCGGGTTGCGACCCTTCTTCAGACTGATTTTAGCGAGGAGAAAAACTGGAAAACGAAAAGAGGCAGGACAAATCAGGGCTGGCAACAGGCATCTGAAGAAGGGTCTCGACCCAAAACGTATCCCAGTCCTTCTCTCCAGAGATGCTGCCTGTCCTGCTGAGTTACTATAGCATTTTGTGTTTACCTCCGATTTAAACCAGCATCTGCAGTTCTCTCCTACTCATATATTCAGGCATGTTTGTGAATCTGCTAGGGGCGGAACTGGAGGAGTGACAACAATAAGAGCAGCAGTGCTGACACTGATATAGTGCTGTGGAAGAGAACTTCTTTGTGTTATTCTCAGTACATGTTTATGACCAGGGTTGGACATATTCCACATGGGTGGCTTACAACCCAATGGTACGAACATTGAATTCTCCAATTTTAGGTAACCACATAACCCACCCTCATATAACACCCTGCCCCTTCCCCCTGTGCCCCACCTGGATTCACACCAATTTCACCCCTCTCCCTCCCCTACAGTCATAAGTTTATAGGTGTTAGGAGCAGAATTAGGCCATTCGGCACATCACGTCTACTTTACCATTCAATCATGGCTGATCTATATCTCCCTTCTAACCCCATTCTCCTGCCTTCCCCCCATTCTCCTGCCTGCCCCCCTGTTTTTAGTGCTTTTAATGTCTTTTAATTTTTAGTGTGTTTTTTATAGTCCTTCGTTTTACGGTTTTTAATGGTTTTTAATTGTTTGTAATAGCTTTTTGTTCATGATTTCTCATGTACAGCACTTTGTGGCAACTGTAGTTGTTTAAAGTGCTTTATAAATAAAGTTATTATTATTATTATTATTATTATTATTATTATTATAACCCCTGACACCCGTACGAATCAATACATTCCTTCCTCCAGCTTCACAATTTGCAACTATTCAATCCATTTCTCTCACACCCTCTGTCTTTCCATCTCTGGCCTTTATCCAACCATCTGCTCCTCACCTGTGTTAGCCTATCACCTGCCCGGCTTTGTCCTGCTCCTCCACTCCTCCAGCTTTCTGCCTATCCTCCCCCCCCCCCCCCCCCCCCCCCCACCCGTATAATCTGAAGAAGGTCCCAACCCAAAACATCTCCTATCCATATTCCCCTAAGATTGAACTAATGGTTTACTTCAATCTTCTTTTATTTCCCCGTTTCCATAAGCCATGGAAGGGTGCCATTTTGGTTTATTTCAGCTCACAGCATAATCCCATTTTCCATTCATTTTCCCTCTCGCCTATTCTCCCCAGATTCATTTCAACTTCCCTCAGATTTCAACATTCATCTGTACACCAAGGGCAATTCACAGTGGCCAAATAATCCAGCAACACGCATCTCTTTGAAATATGAGAAGAAACTGGAGACCCAGAGGGTGATTCAGAGATAGAGGGAAAATATACCTCCACAGAGGCCTCAGCTGATGTCAGGACCCGCGAACTGTCAGGCAGCAGACCGACTAGCTGTTTCCCTGTGCCACGCAGTTCCAGAAGTGTATGATTTTGCTATCAACTAACAAAGTCTTATTAAATGGCTCTATTTTCCTCAAACTGATTCCATGCAGCTACTGAAACGAGGAGCACAGCAGGGTGAGGTGTGCGTTAACCTGCGCCAGGATTGTGTGAAGCAATTAAGATGGAGTGGATATGAACAACCTGGCAATATTTCACCCTCTCCTGATGGGAAACAGGTCGGCTCAGTCCACTGCCCACCGAAATGGGTTTCCAACTCTGCAATAAGAAACCATTGAAGCATGGTTGCATAGAATCAGCAAAAGTGATGGTTTCAGCTGTTCCGTGAGCTCTCTAACCTGCTGATTAAGGATGGAATCATTAAAGCTGTACTCCTGGCAACTGGATAACTAATTGGTGGGTGTATAAACCCCAGGATTTGCCAGCACTTTAAGGGCCTGTCCCACTTATGTGATTTTTTCAGCGGTTTGCCGGCACCCGTCATAGTCGCAGCAGGTTGCCGAAAATGTTCAAAATGTTCAAAATCCAGCGGTGACCAGAAAAAGGTACGGCTCTTTCGGCGACCACTCATGACCATGTCGCGGGGTGATGCTACATATTATCCCTCCTTTGGGTTACATATTACCTTCTCTAATGAAAGATTTATTTAATTATGTTCTAAGCCAGAAGGTTGTAGTTCCTAGCCTTACTCCAAAGACATAGATCCCAATCGGGTCTGTTTTTTTTGGTGCATAATCAGCAGAAATCTGCACTGCCAGAGATGTTGTCCTTTATTTGAGATTATATCTCTTAGCGCATAAAAGGGGGGCCAATTGGCCCACCAAGTCTGTGCTGGTATTTGGAGGGGCACAGTGACACAGCAGTAGAGTTACTACCTTACAGCGCCGGAGCCTCGGGTTCGATCCCAACTACGAATGCTGTCTGTTCATTTGTGGAATTCCCTGCCACAGAGGGCAGTGGAGGCCAAATCACTGGATGGAGTTAGATCGAGCTCTAGGGGCTAGTGGAATCACGGGATATGGGGAGAAGGTAGGCACGGGTTATTGATTGGGGACGATCAGCCATTATCACAATGAATGGCAGTGCTGGCTCGAAGGGCCGAATGGCCTCCTCCAGCACCTATTTTCTATGTTTCTACGTACGGAGTTTGTACGTAATTCCAGTGACTGTGTGAGTTTTCTCCAAAGACGTACAGGTTTGTAGGTTAATTGGCTTGGTATAATTGTAAATTGTTCCCAGTGTGTGTAGGATGGTGTTAATGTGCGGGGATCGGGGGGGACTCGGTGGGCTCAAGGGCCTGTTTCTTCACTGCATCTCTAATCTAAACTAAATTCAATTCAATTCAATTCAACTTTATTGTCATTGCACAGATACAAGTATGGGTACAACGAAATGCAGTTTAGCGTCTGTCCGTAGTAATAGTGCAATATAGAAATAAAAATACAGAATAAGCAAACAATGTGGACGGAGAGACTGGAGAAATCTATCGGCGGGACTCCGAGTTCAGCAATGTGATAGTGTTGTTGTAGAAGCTGTTCCTCATCCTACTTGTATGAGACCTGAGGCTTCTGTACCGCCTCCCTGATGGGAGGAGGGCAAACAGTCCATGGTTAGGGTGGGAGGGGTCTTTGATGATCTTCCCGGCCCGTCTCAGACACCGTTTTCGGTGGAGGGCATCCATGGCAGGGAGCGGGGCACCGATGAGCGGTTTTCACCACCCATTGTAGTGCCTTCCTGTCAGCTACGGTGCAGCTGCTGTACCATACCGTGAAGCAGGTGGTCAGGATGCTTTCGATGGTACAGTGGTAAAAGTTGGTCAGGATCTGGGGGGACAAACTAACCTGGTTTACAGAGCAATCCCATTACACTACTAACTTCCCATGAATTCTAATCTCATCAGCTCGCTCTGATTCAACCATTGACTATCAGACCAGGAGCAAATTGCAATGCCCAATGACCCTACCCCATGTCTTTGATATATGTGATGTACCTGGAGCTCCTGGGGGAAACTTACATGGTCATGGAGAGAATGTGCAAACTGAACACAGACTGAATTGGACAAAAATGCTGGAGAAACTCAGCGGGTGAGGCAGCATCTATGGAGTGAAGGCCAAAGTGTTGCCTATTTCTTTCGCTCCATAGATGCTGCCCCACGTACTGAGTTTCTCCAGCATTTTTGTCTATCTTCGATTTTCCAGCATCTGCAGTTCCTTCTTAAATAGACTGAATTGGAGCCCAGGTTGGAGCCAGGTCATGAGTGTTATAAGGCAGCAACCGCTCTGATTGTGCTTCAGTACCATCCAGTGTTAAACACTGCCTTGTACCTTCACTAATTAAATAGTCATTAGAGATGCCATGTTATTTTTCAATATTATTCTCCTGATTGACATTTATCACTCGGCCGTAAATTTTTAAATAATTGTTCTATTTCCGAAACATTGTTAAGCTTTGACAATTGTATTTCTCCACAAAGCTATGGTGATCACACTTTAAAATATTTAATTCAATACAGATCGCTTTAGGAAATCCTGATGAGCTAGGAGCTTGATAAAAACAAATTCTATAAATAGACATCTCTGATTCCAAACTCACAGAATTGCCTCAAAAGAACCTGTGCATTTAACTCCGTGCCTCTTTCAATTGGGCTGTTGAAAGTTTAGTTTTGTTTGGAGATACAGTGGAAACAGGTCCGTTAACCCACCAAGTCTGTGCCGACCAGCGAGCCCCGTAAGCTAGCACTACCCTACACACACTAGAGACAATTTACTATTTTACCAAAGCCAATTAACCTACAGAAATGTACATCTTTGGAGTGTGGGAGGAAACCGGGGCACTCAGAGAAAACTCACGCAGGTTACGGGGGAGAACGTACAAACTCCGTACAGACAGCACCGGTGGTCAGGATCGAACCCGGGTCTCTGGTCTGTAAGGCAGCAAATCTACCACTGAACCAACGTGATACACTTTGTTAAAATTGCAAAATACAACCTCCACCTGGGGCTCACAGGATACGGTAACAATAAACACAGAAAGATATATGAGGTTCTTGTGTTTAGCAGTAACTCTGTTTAAAATGAATCTTATTGGTAACAATATTGTGGGAGATTTGAAGAACCATAATAAATCCCCTTTTCTTCTAGTGAAAAGTCATATAAATTATTGGTACAATTATGGGCCATCTATACATTGGCTGGTCAGATAAGTTAAATCAAATGTGGTCTGGGGAAGGAGGATATTTCATATCCCTTCTCACATTGAAGGCTAATCAATCAGCCTGTTGAGTCTATGCCAGGTGACAGAGCAATCCCATCAATTTGATTCCCTCATCAATCTCCCTGTAACTTGTTCTCTGCATATTCCCATCAATTCTACCACCCAATTAGACTTGAGACAATTTACAGTGCCCAATTAAACCCACGAACCTGCATGTCTCTGGGATGTGGAGGCAACAGCAATGCTAAAATAGCATTCTTTAATCCAATGCTAATGCTTACAGAGAGTGGTGAGTGTGTAATTCTCTGCCTCAGAGGGCGGTGGAGGCCGGTTCTCTGGATGCTTTCAAGACAGGGCTAGATAGGGCTCTTAAAAATATCGGAGTCAGGGGATATGGGGAGAAGGCAGGAACGGGGTACTGACTGGGGATGATCAGCCATGATCACATTGAATGGCGGTGCTGGCTCGAAGGGCCGAATGGCCTACTCCTGCACCTATTGTCTATTGTCTATTGAAACCCACGCTGTCACAGGGAGAAGGTGCAACTGCACACAGACAGCAGCAGAGATTCAGAATGAAACTGGGTCACTGGGACGATGGGGGCTGCATTCTTCCACCTGTACAACATGGTTGTCCTCATTTAAGTAATTGGATCCCAAATCAGCTCAGTATCAGGAAGCAAAGTTTGACAGGTTTATTGTGACTGGCTGACAGTTACCAAGCAGTAAAACATATATATAAATGATTCAGTTCTAAAAATATCGGGACTAATAAAGGGGTCTGAAGAAGGGTCTCGGCCCGAAACATAGCCTATTTCCTTCGCTCCATAGATGCTGCCTCACCCGCTGAGTTTCTCCAGCATTTTTGTCTACCTTTGGGCCTAATAAAGAAGTCTGCAGATGATATATTACATATCTGTGTTGTTGACAGTGACGAGGAAAGGTTTATAATGCATGGACGATGAATCAGTTGGGCAGGAAAATAGCAAGTGAAATGTAATCCGGGGAAGTGTGCAATAATGCAATGGGGTGGGTGGCACTGGTTGCAAGAAGGAGAGGAATATGTAATGAGTACAGAGATATTGATAGGTATGGAGGAACAGACTGACTTTGAAATGATCATCCAAAGACCCTTAGCGATAGCAGTGCAGGACAAATAGTTGTCTCAGGAGGCATATAGGATCTGAAGAAGGGTCTCGACCCAAAATGTTGCCCGTTCCTTTTCTCCAGAGATGCTGCCTGTTCCCCTGAGTTACTCCAGCTTTTTGGATCTATCTTCAGGATAATATTAGCTCATTTGAGGCATAATATAAAACAGGGAAGTAATGCTAATACTGTGTGTTTTAAACTGTTATTTATCTGGTGTTTAAGAGTAGCACAGCGGTGCAGCGGTAGAGCTGCTACCTTACAGCGCCAGAGACCCGAGTTTGATCCTGACTATGGGTGCTGTCTGTACGGAGTTTGTATGTTCTGTCAGTGACCTACGTGGGCTTTCTCTGAGTACTTTGGTTTCCTTCCATACTTAAAAGACGTACAGGTTTGTAAGTTAATTGGCTTGGCATAAATGTAAATTTTCCCTAGTGTGTGCAGCATAGTGTTAGTGTGCGGGGATCGCTGATCAGTGTGGACTCGGTGGGCCAAAGTGCCTGTGTCTGCGCTGCATCTTTAAACTAGAATTATGCATCTGGAGTTTGCTCATGCAACAGGCAGAATTTTCTCAGGATTCTTTGCAATTTCATACAATTTTTATAAAATGTAAGTTTGAATTTGATTTCAAGTTTTATCAAAATCAACATGAATATAAATGTTTCAGTTTGTCTATTTGTATCCATAGGGGGAGTGCAGTTATAGGCTGATAAGGATCCACTTTGAAAGAGGGTTTGATTGGATTTATTACATTAAAACTGTTTATTCTTAAACTGTAGATTTATAGTGTAAAATATGATTATTTAAAAGAGTATGTAAATGGCATACACTTTAGGAATTTACTCAGCGTGTGTAGTGCAGAGTAATATATTTCTTGAGCAATTCTCTACAACTGGCATTGGTTTAGTTTAGTTTGGAGTTACAGCGCTGCTGAGTCTACACTGACCAACGATCACCCGCCATCATCATCATCGGTGGTCACTCGAAACGAGTATGACTGTCCTCTCCTCTCCATAGGGTCGTCTATTTGTGAGTCTGCAGATGTCTGTAGAGGCTGATCCATGATCCACACACCTTGGTGCAACGTGGGCGGTGATGACTGGCGGTGGTTGGTAGTCGTCGAGCCCCCTTCTCTCTCTCCTTACAGTGCTGTCGCTTTGTCTCTGCGACACGGCGTAGTTCCATTCCGTGACATCCAGCTCCTTCCTGCACGGATTTCCTCCAGGAGCGCCTGTCCAGTGCAGTGTGCTCCCAGTTGCTCGATGTGATGTGGAATATCTTCAGACTGGTTTTGATGTTGTCCTTGGCCCGCCGGGGGCTCGCCGTCATTCCTTCAATTGAGAGTACAGGATCTGTTTAGGGAGACGTGTGTTGGACGTGTGCATGACATGGCCAGTCCATCGAAGTTGCTGCTGCATTATTGTGGTGGTGATGCTGATCATGTTGGCTTTCTCCAAAAGGCTGATGTTGGTGCATTTGTCCTCCCAGCTGCTCCTCAGAATATTTCGTAAGGATCTTTGATGGTATTGTTCCTGGGCTCTCAGGTGCCTGCTGTAGGTGGTCTATGACTCGGCTCCATACAACAGGGTGGGGAGGACAATGGTTCTGTAGACCAGCAGTTTTGTTTGAGCCTTTAGGTCTCGCTCTTCAAAGACTCTTTTCCTGAGTCTGGTGTAGGCTCCGCTGGTACAACTCAGGCGATGGTTGGCCTCCGAGTCGATGTCAGCTTTTGAGGAAAGAATGCTGCCAAGGTAGGGGAAGTGGTCAACGTTTTTAAGAGTGGTGTCGTCCACTTTTATAGTGGGCTGGGTAGACGGCTGGTTGGGTGGAGGTTGATGTAGGACCTGGGTCTTCTTGATGTTTAAGGCTAGGCCCATGGCTCTGTATGCCTTGGCAAAGGCATTCAGGATGCCCTGGAGGTCTTCTACAGAGTGTGTTGCAATGGAACCAGTCGTCCGCGTACCGCAGCTCCATGATGGCGGTGTTACTGACTTTGTTCTTGGCCTTCAACCTATTAAGGTTGTGGAGCCCACCGTCAGTTCTGTAGAGGATTGGGATCCCCTTGTGGCAACTCTTCACCAATGCGGTGATGTTTGGCAGCAATGAAGATGATAAACAGGGTGGGTGCGATGATGCATCCCTGTTTGACCCCCGTTTCCACAGTGAAGGGCTCAGACTCAGAGCCACAGTTGCAGGAGGAACAGCACCTTATTTTTCACTTGGGCAACTTACAACCCAGTGGTATGAATATTGATTTCTCTAACTTCAAATGACCCTTGCTTTCCCTCTCTCTCCGCCCCTCCAACATCCTCGTTCTTCGACTAGTTTCACTATCCTCCTGATTAAACTTTACTGATTGTAAATTTTACTGATTGTATGCTTCATTGTCACTTTCCCCAGCTGAAAATGACTCATTCTACATTTCCTTATCATCGTCTGCTTTGATCTGTTGTTTTCACACCTTATCCTTCCATACCTAAATGGCACACTCTCCACGGTTGTCCATGGTGCAGCATTATGCCTGGGTGACCCCAGTTGCAGAGTGACTGACTATTGCTGGGCGACTGGAGAGACTAGGTCTGTTTTCCTTGCAGTCAAAGTGGTCAAGAGGGGTCATGATTGAGATGTTTTATATCATGGGGGATATAGAAAGGATATACCCAATACCAGAGGCAGTTAGTAGATTTAATGAAGCTCACAGAGGGCAGCACACTGACACAGATGGTAGAGCTGCTGCCTCATAGCACCAGAGACCTGGGTTCGATCCTGATCTTGGGTGCTGTCTGTGTAAAGCTTGCATGTGCCCCCTGTGACCGTGTGAGTTTTGTCCGCGTGCTCAGATGTTCTCCCACAAATAACGCGTGGATTAGAAAGCCTGATATCGGTAGTGGGGAAGTTGCTGGAGTCAACCATTAAAGATGTTATAGCAGCGCATTTGGAAAGCAGCGACAGGATCGGTCAAAGTCAGCATGGTTTTATGAAAGGGAAATCATGCTTGACGAATCATCTGGAATTTTTTGAGGATGTAACAAGTAGAATGGATATAAGGGAGAGCCAGCTGATGTGGTGTATCTGGACTTTCAAAAAGCCTTTGACTAGGTCCCACACAAGAGATTAGTGTGTAAAATTAGAGCACATGGTATTGGGGGTAGGGAATTGACATGGATAGAGAACTGGTTGGCGGACAGGGAGCAAAGAGTAGGAATTAACGTATCCTTTTCAGAATGGCAGGCAGTGACTAGTGGGGTGCCGCAAGGCTCGGTGCGGACAGTGGCGAACTGGCCAGGGTGTCAGCTTGACTGATGGCAAGTGGGCCCCTGATGAAGTGGGCCCCCTATATCAAGTGGGCCCCTGATGAAGTGGGCCCCCTATATCAAGTGGGCCCCTGATGAAGTGGGCCCCCTTTGTCTCCTGGCAACCAATATTTTTAGACTCAGTCCGCCACTGGGTGCGGGGACCCCAGCTGTTTACAATATATATTAACGATTTAGGCAGAGGATTTAAATGTAACATCTCCAATGATGTTGCAGATGACACAAAGCTGGGTGGCAGTGTGAGCTACGAGGAGGATGCTATGAGGCTGCAGGGTGACTTGGATAGGTTGGGTTGAGTGGGCAGTTGCATGGCAGACGCAGTATCATGTGGATAAACGTGACCTTTTCAACACAACCTCCAAATAAGCTCTGAACTACACATTGGGGGCATCATTTTTTTTTCTGTTTGCACTATTATTGTTTGTTTTTATGTGTATATCTGTATATATATATATATGTATATATATAGATAATATATATATACATATATTCGGCAGTTGTGTTTTAAAAGGGCATTAACATAAGTGTACCATTTGGATTAAGTGCTGCTTCACGACTCGTACACACACACACACACACACACATATATATATATATAATTATAACAAATACAAAATTATGATATATTTATACATTTGATGTGTAAATGCGTTAGATCGATAACAATCTGTTCTATATATAAATGTATATGTTTCTATGCTGCGTCTTTATATAAAAGTTCTATATTTAGGTATGTTGCAAAGCCTACCTGAAGCGTCGCTGAAAATCTGTTGCTGCGGGTGTGCGCGATTTTGGCGCCGTTTAGAGGGGGGCGGGTTTAAAACGCGATTTTCTCTAGGCTGTTCAAATCGAAGATGTTCAGCCTAGTTAATTATTAACGAAAAATCGCTGGAAGACCCCGTCGCAAAAGCTATTATTAGTTTTAAAGGCCACGTATAATAGTTATAGTAGTTTAAAAATCAATCTCTAAACCCGCGAACACCAGCAACCGCAGGGTCTCATAAAGCAAATAGCAGAAGGTAGGCTGTATATTTTTACATTAAAAAGGGCTTCTAAAGATCCCTTTATACAAAGTTTAATGTTGCGAGTAGCTCATTTTGGGCCCATTATATCCCGCAGTATTTTTCTGGACATTTGGGGCACAAATCTACCGCAATGTGAACGTTCTAAACCAGCGCGTTCACAGGAACCCACTAGAAAGCTGATTTAAATGGACTTTAATTTACAGCAATTAAACACTAAATTCCTTCCATTTGGTCTATAAATTAATGTAAATGAGATTTAAAAATCATGTTTTATTGTGAATTATTTGTGAATATTATTTGGACATTTAGGCTATTTAAAAATGTTAATCATTTATTAAGAAATGGATAGATGTTTAGATCTAGTAATTGAAGTCTGAAATTAGCTACAATTAGGTAACTAACTAATTATATGCTTTAATTTCAGGTCATCCAAGCAAGATAATTTTATATTTGTTTCAGAATGCTTCAATCTATGATAACTGAAAATTTCATTCAGTTCTCTTAATTTTTAAGAAAGTTATGGGCTTTTGACTGTTCACGATCACAGCTTTTTTGTTATGTCCATAGAAAATCAATAGGGAACAAGATGCTCATTTCCCAGTATGAAAATGGCCATAACTTTTTAAATACTTGAGATATGAAAGTGAATTAGGTGTCAAATTAAACTTATGTTTATGCTTTATCTGATGGGATAAATTGCAGACTTGATTTTTTAAATCTCAAAATTTTGTAACATTGCTACTATATTAAAATAATAAATTAATATATATAAAAACATACCATTATATGTAGACCAGGTAGTTATCGATCTGACACATTTGCACAAATCAAATGTATAAATTTCTCATTATTTTTCACTGCACAGCTGAAATTATACATTTTTACTATTTAGATATATCTATGTGTGCGAGGACACACAAATAAATAGAAAGAAGATAGGCACAAAAGTGCTGCAGTGAAGCAGATGGCCTGTTCCCGTACTGTAATTGTTATATGGTTATATGGTTAACTCAGTGAGTCAGTCGCTGCCTGAGTTTTGTCCAGCATTTTGTGTCAAGCTTCGGTGTAAAGCAGGATCTTCCCAGTTTGCACACACACAAATAAACAATGTCAGACGCAGGGAGGATGTGTTCGTGTGTATTGCAGCCATATGCCGGTGTCGAGGCTACAGCACTTGGACAAACAAAGTCTGACGCCAGCTGAGCCTGTGCTTTCATCATTGTATCTGAATGTGGGTGGAGCGCCGGCTGTTTGCTCCAATGGTCTTGAAACACGTTGGTTAAAATTGCCCGAGGAGCAGGGGGCGAGAGCAGAGTGAGTGCGGATAATCTGTGAGTGATCGGCTCAAGGAGCTCCGGATCGCAGCCTTACCCCCACGACCAGGCCAGTGCAGCATGGTGGCGGTCAGCTCCAAGCTGCTGCTTATCCCGGGAGAGCAGCCGACGGGGCTGGATGTGGGGCGGCATATGTCGCTGGTTTACCCGGCACAGGGTGGCCCACTACTCGCCCCCTCGCCCGCTATCAGCCACACGCAACGCAAACGGCAGCGGCTCACACACCTCAGCCCCGAGGAGAAGGCGATGCGCAGGTAAGCTTCTTCCCAGTCTATAGATACAGCGCGGAAACAGGCCCTTCGGCCCACCAGGTCCGTGCCGACCAACACTCACACACACTAGGGACAATTTACATTTATAGTACCAACATTTACATCTATGCCGTGTCTCGCCCAATTGCTAGACGATCCTGGCTAAAGTCACCGCTTTCCTGCTAGACTTGGCCTGAAGAAGGGTCTCGACTCCATTCCTTGCCTCCAGCGATGCTACATGTCCCGCTGGGTTAGTCCAGCATTTTGCCTCGGGTTCGATCCCTACTACGGCTGCTGTCCGTACAGACGGGATAGTTAGTGTTAATGTGCGGGGATCGCTGGTCGGTATGGACTCGGTGGGCCGAAGGGCCTGTTTCTGCGCTGTATCTCTAAACTACACCATGTCTGCCTGCGTGGCAACAACGCCCTCTCAAACCATGTCTGCCTCCGTTGTCCCACCGGCGTCTCCAGAATTGTATCCTTGCCAACCGATTCTTAAGACGTATTAAGCGTTTTTTCCCCCGAGCGATTCGTATTTTTGTTTCTCCCTCCCCCCCCCCCCACACACACACACACACACACACACACACACACACACACACAAAGTTGATGATAGTTTTGTTGTTCCCCTCTGTAAAAAGGAAGCTGAAAAACCGAGTGGCGGCGCAGACAGCCCGGGACAGGAAAAAAGCTCGCATGTCCGAGCTGGAGGATCAGGTGTCGGAGATGGAGTCGGAGGTGAGGGCTCAGCACTACTGTCGCTACCGTCCACAGTGGCTCTCAGGGGGCTGCCCACTCCCCCCCGCCGCCCAGCGACACGCTACACAGTGTGTACACACACACACATACACACACGCACACACACACACATACACACCCCGCTCCAGTTCATGGGTTTAAAAATACTCTCTTTCGCCACTTGTGTTTGTCAGTTGTGGTTTAACTTCGGTTTAAAATTCGCTGACGTTTAACACACACAAAAAGCTGGAGTAACTGGGGAAAAGATTTAATGGGAATCTGAGGGGTGACTTTTTCACACACAAAGGGTGGTGGGTGTATGGAACAAGCTGCCAGAGGAGGTATACAATTGTGAGGAATAGATCGGGTAGATGCACAGTCTCTTGCCCAGAGTTGGGAGGGAATCGAGGACCAGAGGACACGGGGTCAAGGTGAAGGGGAAAAGATTTAATAGGAATCTGAGGGGTATCTTTTTCACACAGGAATCTGAGGGGTATCTTTTTCACACAAAGGGTGGTGGGTGTATGGAACAAGCTGCCAGAGGAGGTAGTTAAGGCTGGGACTAGCCCAATGTTTAAGAAACGGGTAGATGGACAGGACAAGTTTGGAGGGGTATGGACCAAAGGCAGACAGCTGGGACATGTTGTGCTGAAGGGAATATTTCCACGCTGTATCACTATGGCTAACTCAACGGGTCAGACGGCATCTCTGGAGAAAAGGAATTGGTGATGTTTCGGGTCGAGACCGTTCTTCAGACCTGAAACATCACCCATTCCTTTTCTCTGGAAATGCTGACTAACCCGCTGAGTTACTCCAGCTTTTTGTGTTTTATCTTTGGTTTGAATCCACATCTGCAGTTCCTTCCTACACACACCAGCGTTTTAAGGTCTATTGGGGTTGTACGGGTGACCCCAATTCTAATGTAGTCATATTTGAATGAGTTCTGATCAAGGCTTCTGAAACCTAAAAGTCACACACTTCTTAAGGCTGCTCATAGTGTGATTTTTTTTGATTTGATCTGTCATTACTTTTTGTCTTTACAGAATCAGAAACTACAAATTGAGAACAGACTTCTGCATGAGAAGACCCACAGCCTAATGACAGAGAATCAGGAACTCCGACAGAGGCTGGGGATGGAAGCTCTGGATACAGAAAAAGAGAAGGTACTTAGAGCTTCTGTACCAGCTGGCAGCCCCTGCCTGGTTCCTACTTCAGGTGTAGCTGGAGCTTATTGCATGGGGTGCTGTGGCCCAGTGTTGGAAGAAGATGGGTATAGAAGTTGCAAGGTCATGTTGCAGTTGCATAAGACGTTGGTGAGACCGCATTTGGAATATTGTGTTCAGTGCTGGGCACCGTGTTATAGGAAAGATGTCAAGCTTGAAAGGGTTCAGAGAAGATTTATGAGGGTGTTGCCAGGACTAGAGGGTCTGAGCTATAGGGAGAGGTTGAGTAGGCTGGGTCTCTATTCCTTGGAGCGCAGGAGGATGAGGGGTGATCTTGGAGAGATATAAAATCGTGAGAGGAATAGATCGGGTAGATGCACAGAAACTCTTGCCCAGAGTTGGGGAATCGAGGACATGGGTTCAAGTTGAAGGGGAAAAGATTTAATAGGAATCTGAGGGGTAACTTTTTTACACAAAGGGTGGTGGGTGTATGGAACAAGCTGCCAGAGGAGGTAGTTGAGGTGGGGATTATATCAACGTTTAAGAAACAGTTAGACAGATACATGGATAGGACAGGTTTGGAGGAATATGGGCCAAATGCAGGCAGGTGTGACTAGCTGGGATATGTGGGCAAGTTGGGCCGAAGGGCCTGTTCCCACTGTATCACACTATGACCTTGACCTCTCATTCAGCTGCATCTGGTCCAAAGGAGGTGGGTCTTTAGCTGCCTCCATTCTGAAGAGATGGTCAAATAAGTTACTGAAATTTAATAACTGTCAATAGGACAGGTGATCTGTGGCAACCAGGAAGCTGGGATTTGCATATCCGTGTTTGAGTCTAATTGTGTGTTTCGTTCCTGTGGTTTGGCTTCATGCCATCTTTCTAAGTGCATCATTTGCATAAACTACCGTTTAAGTTCCTTTTAAAAGTCAATGGTTTTGGACCAATCTGGTTGAAATATTGATTACGTCCCAGCAACTTTGACAAAATAGATGGTAAGAAAGTTGATCAATGTTTTGGTCAGTTGTAACAATGTAGTAATAACAGCATTATAGTTTGGGTTGTGTTAATAACCATGTAGTTATAACAATAACAGTGATAGAAGAAGAATTAGGCCATTTGGCCCATTAAGTCTACCCTGTCTTTCAATCATGGCTGATTTTCCTGCAAACTCTTTTAGCCTGTCAACTCCATCGTGGTATCTTTCTGATAGGCCATTCCACATGCCAAAGATAGGTACAAAATGCCGGAGTAACTCAGCGGGATGGGCAGCATCTCTGGAGAGAAGGAATGGGTGAGATTTCTGGTCTTGACCCCCCCCTTCAGAGTTCTCGACTTGAAAAGTCACCCATTCCATCTCTCCAGAGACGCTGTTATTCCAGCAGGTTGTGTCTATCTTCAGTTTAAACCAGCATCTGCAGTTCCTTCCTACACATTCTATATGCCAGATGGGCTTTGATCTTCTGACCGTATATTTTTCCCAATAAGGTTGGTGGTTTAGGTGTCCCAAAGTCCTAACAACATTCATTCCATTCAAAACATGAAAATCCTCAGAAATTGTTATATTTTAATGTCAGTGCCTAATATTTTCAAAACTGCATTGTGTGTGCGCGCACATGTGTAGCCATTTTTATGACAAACTAGACCAAGTTGGGTCCCGTTCCCCCAACGCAATATTCCACCAAACTGTGCATAGGCTGATGACGGGCCCGCACTGCGCAGGCGCGACTGCCGCGTTCCAAGTTAAATTAAGTTAAAGTGTATAGAGGACCCGTGGAGTCGTTTGTAAAATAGAACAAAACTTACCCGTGGAGCCATTAGGTCCATGTTGTGGGGCCAGGCAATTACACGCAAAAAAACAAAAATGTTGCTCTGAAAACGAGAATGGCCCCAACTGTGCACGCGTGGATACTGGGCCCACTGCGCGAGCTGGGAGACAACATCATTTTACATCACTGCTGCCATTTTCAATTGTGACGCGGCTGACGGGCCTCCCCCAATTGCGCAGACACGGCCAGCAAGTGGGGGTGCTGTTTTACGTTAATATAAGTTTCAAATGTCAATAACTTGAAAAATATAACATCAATCTGAATGAAACTTGGCTAAGGCACATCACAGGACAATAGTGAGTAAGGTGGGCTAAAATTGTTGCGCTATCGTGTACCGTTTTTAGTGGAGTTTTGGAAACATATATAGTTACAAACGAATATACAAACAAGATGATAGTTCTGGTTATATATGATAGATATGATAGATATTTAAAATTGATTGCTTGGAGACCATTGAACTAAAGTGTTGTTCTACGCCCACTAGAGTATTAGATACAGAGTGTCAAAAGGAATGTATAGATCTTAGATGAGACTAAATGTTGTCATGCAGCATGGAAACCAACTCTTTGGCACATCTTGTCCGTGCCAACCAAGGAACACCATCTACATTAGTCCCATCTGTTCATGTTTGGCCCATATCTCTCTAAACGTTTCCTAGCCAGGTACTTATCAAAATATATTTTGAATGTGGTTCTAGCATCTGCTGCAACTACTGTATCTCCCCTGGCAGCTCAATCCATACCTGCCACCCTCTCTTGAAAATGATACCCCTCAGATTCCTATTGAATTTTTCCCATATCACCTTAACCCTATGTCCTCTAGTTCTTCATTTTCCCCTTACTCTGGGTAAAAGACTGTGCATCTACCCGATCTATTCCTATCTGTGCAAGTTGTTAAGAGGACTGCAGGTTAGCCAAGACAACTTTGGGCGAGTCTAGGGCCACTATTTGTTCACCATTGTGGGTATAACATTTCTACTGAACAATAATGAGAACAAATCATTTGAAACCAGCAATCCAATGGCACACTGCATGAGCAGAAGTGTTAAATAACCTATTCTGATCAGCCAAAAACTGTGCTTTGGGATGCCTTGGTTAAGGATCATATCCCTATTCATTATTCTACTTTGTGGTGACTATAACCACAACTAAAGGAACAAGATTCATACATTTGCCTAAACCTCTTGCATCTCAATCTCTCAAACAAAATCTCTCTATTTTTGCCCATTAATTTAGTTCCCAGTCCTAATACACCCTTGTGTACTTTGGCAGCAAATTTTAATTTTCCACAAGGTGGTTGAGATTTTTTTGGGATTGCCATAACGAAAGCTGGTTGTTAAGATGTTGTCCTTTCTTGTGTGCAGGTACTTCTACAGGCCAGGGTGGATGAAATGAGCCTGGCGGCCGGGTCCGCTGAGTCCGCAGTACTCAGACTACGTGTGCCTCTGCAGCAGGTGCAGGCCCAGCCGCTGGCCAGGCTGATAACTTCCACATGGATACTGACAGCATTGACTCTTCAGACTCTGAGGTAAGTCTTGGGTTGACTCAGGTGGGCAACACGATTGCTGGGTGTAATTGATATTAAAATGCCCCAAATCTCAATGCCTTAAAGCATGGGCATATGGGTGTATTATCCTGGGCATTTTTGTAAGCCATCTCTGTCTAAATATTTGTCCAACCAAAACAATATTTTAATAAAATGTTTTATTCTTCTGAGCAGCTTTCTAATGCAGGGAAAGTAATGATAGCAATTATTTCAGAGGCTAAATGTGACCCATGTAATAAACATCCTCTCACAGTGGGGATAATTCGTACTTTGTTGCTAATTTTGGAAGTGGAAAATAGAAGGCTGCCATTCAGTTCATTTTACTGTCACGTGTTCCGAGGTTCAGTGAAAAGCTTTTAGAAACATAGAAACATAAAAAATAGGTGCAGGCGAAGGCCATTCAGCCCTTCGAGCCAGCACTGCCATTCATTGTGATCATGGCTGATCGTCCCCAATCAATAACCCGTGCCTGCATTCTCCCCATATCTCTTGATTCCACTAGCCTATCTAACTCTCTCTTAAATCCATCCAGTGACTTGGCCCCCACTGCCCTCTGTGGCAGGGAATTCCACAAATTCACAACTCTCTGGGTGAAAACTTTTTTTTCTCACCTCGGTCTTAAATGACCTCCCCTTTATTCTCAGACTTTGGCCCCTGGTTCTGGACTCGCCCAACATTGGGAACATTTTTCCTGCATCTAGCTTGTCCAGTCCTTTTATAATTTTATATGTTTCTATAAGATACCCCCTCATCCTTCTAAACTCTAGTGAATACAAGCCTAGTCTTATCAATCTTTCCTCATATGACTGTCCCGCCATCCCAGGGATCAATCTCGTGAACCTACACTGCACTGCCTCAATCACAAGGATGTCCTTCTTCAAATTAAGAGACCAAAACTGTACACAATACTCCAGATGTGGTCTCACCAGAGCCCTATACAACTGCACAAGAACCTCTTTACTCCTATACTGAAATCCTCTTGTTGCACATTATCCAGTCAGGGGAAAGACCATGTGATTACAATTGAGCCATTTACAGTGCATATAGGACATGATAAGGGAATAACATTTAGTGCAAGGTAAAGTCAACAAAGTCCAATCTAAGGTAGTCCAAGGTGCTATTGGCCAAAGAACCGTGAGCAACAATGGAGCATTTGGTTTAAGGAAATGGCTTGATAATGTGTAAGGAGCCAGGCTGTACAATGGGAATTTGAGGGTTTTTATAGCTTCTGCCAAAGGGAGTTGCAAGACTTTATTTCCTGGTCCAATTATGGAGAATTGGCATCAGGGAACCAGCCATATTGGGTCTAATTGCAAGTTAGGATCACTATGCACTTTTTATGCATTACTTGGAGCCTGGATAATATACTTATATGCACTTGCTGTAATTAACCAACTTGCAGAAGGGACTGTCCACATATCAATGTGGCAAATATCCTTGCCCAAATAGGACAAAGTCTAGTCGATGGAATTCTGATTTGGTTTTGGAGTCAAAAGGTCAGAGTTGCATTCAATTTGTATTGGATCTTGATCTTGAACGTGGTTCTGTTCTGACTACTCTGTTTTAACTCGGTAGGACTACATTTCCATTTTTTTTCAGGCTAGACTGACATGATTTTAATTCTTAAAACTTAAGAACCAAAAGCCCCTATCTGAAAGAAGCTGGCCTTAGTTTGGATAGAATCTAACTGGTTAAAAGCCTAATTTTTAATTTGTTTATTGCTCTCTGTAGCATGCATGAATTGGTCTCAAATTATTTATGGTTAAGTGTAAACAATAACACTGAAGTCATCATGTGTATGAACTTTTAAAATCTCCTTTCCCCTACCATGAGAAACTCATCAATGAGGTTGACATATTTAATATGTAATAAGACACTAAGTGCAATTATTCAGCAGCTTCCTTTCATTTTATATTCCTGGGTATACTGTTGTACAGTATTTAGACAGATCTAATGGTCAGTTTAAAGTCTATTCCAGAAATCTAACCGATTTTTATTTCCTTGCAGTCTGATCTCTTCCTGGGCATTCTGGACTATTTTGACCCAGAAACCTTGCTCCGATTCACTGAAGGGTGCAGGCCCTTTGAGCTGGGAGAATGTGCCTACGGTGAAAATGTTGGTTCCTTACCAGCCTCCACCTCTGTGTCTCTGGGGGCCCCATCAACAAAGCTGGAAGCCATTAATGAAATGATCCACTCTGACCACTTCTACCACAAGCCATTGGCCGAGGCCAGCCTTGTCCAGAGCAGTGAAACTGGCGTCAAAATTGAGCAAGCATCTTTTGGTGGCACCAATGAAGTAATTGCAGAAGAAGCCCCTTTGCCAATGGAGCTCAAAGAGGAACCTTTGGAAGATAAGCTCATCGCTGAACTGCGACTTGCAAACAACCTTTCATCCAGGCAGTGTCAAGAAAAGCCCTTGTGTCCCTTAGATTATCACGATTCTGACTATGAAGGATCCTCGTCCCCTCTAAGTGACATGTCCTCCCCACTAACTCTGGGCAACAGCTGGGAAGATGCTTTCACTAGCGAACTCTTTCCCCAATTAATTGCAGTTTGATAAACATGGTCGCTCCTCAAACATTATTCAGCTGGAGCTGTATTTGGTCTTGAGTTCAAGGCAGGTTGCGTGCTATGGCTAGGATGTGGCTAGCAAGCTGCCTTGTTTGCACGGTAGCATGAAAGCTATCTGAACCTTGTGTAACCATAAAACTCCATTCTTTAGGTGAATTTGTCTTTAAGGCAAATTGTGAAATCTAGTAATATTTCGACCATCACTTCTGAAGATGCCACCAAAAGGATTCTCATTGGAAAATTGTTAATATAATAACTTTTATCATTTGCAATCGTTGTATACCTTGTATATGGATAACTGATGTCGATGTTGAGTAATCATTGCTTTGTGTCTAAAACTTGTCATCAATTAGACATATTGGAGTGTGACAAAGTACTGCAGATGGTTCATTTCCCTCCCTTTCAAAATATAGTACCTGCTTGTATAGAGTTGCATACTATACTAGATCTGCTGTCATTTACCATGTAAATGCATATGACAGCCTGTGTTTCTTTTTGCCGTTGCCTGGATGTAATTAAAGATGCTTTCTCAATTTTAATATTTAAATCTTGTGCAATTTAAAAAAAAAAGTGCAATGAATGGCTAATGTTCTGGTCTATTTATTAATGCACCACTGTGTAGTGACAATCTAACCGGGAACCCAGGGAATATCACCTGTTTCAGCCCACTTTTTCTTTCCTTAAAGCCCACCCTTAGCTACCCCACCTTTTCCTTCTGTTGTCAAAGCAAAGTCTCTGGTATCCATTGCAGTGTGTGGCAGGTTTGGAATTGGATATTGGCATCTGTATGCTATAACAGTCTGTCTTTAGAGTCATGCAGCTATACATAACACACACAGGCCCCTTAGCCCAGTATGTCTGCTGACTAAGATGCCCCATCTAAGGTCTCTGGTTTGCTGATCCTTTCATATTCATTTAAATGTCCAAGTGTCTGGGAAAGAGAGCATCTTAGTTTATTTCGTTTGGAGGTACAGCATGGAAACAGGCCCTTTGGTCCGCAGCGATCCTTGCCTATTAAAACTGTGCTACACACACTACAGCCAATTTTTACATTTACCAAACCAATTTACCTACATCTCTATACGGCTTCATAGTGTGAGAGGAAACGGAAGAGCTCGGAGAAGACCCACAAACTGTTGGGATTGAACGCGGGTCTCCAGCGCTATAAGGTGGCAACTCCACTGTTGTGCAGCTGTGCTGCCCGTCTAGGGCATGTGAGGTTGTTGGGGATTAATTGTGGTAGTATAAGTGGTGAGGCCTCTTAACGCCCCCCCCCCCCCCCCATCGTGCATTTGATTGCTCTATGTACGGCTCTGACGCGTGATTTACGTCAAGCTATTATTCAATTATGATGGGGGGGTGATGACCAATTAACTAGGAGGTCCTGCACTCTTCCCTATCATTGGTGATGGTGGTGCTGACCTGGAGACTCAGGGCTTGCAGCCTTTATGCCATCATTCAGCAGAGCTAAAACTAACGTGCTCAAGTAACAACGGGTCAAGCAGCATCCCTGGTGAACATGAACAGATGATGTTTAGGGTCATAGAAACATAGAACATAGGTGCAGGAGGTCATTCGGCCCTTCGAGCCAGCACCGCCATTCATTGTGATTATGGCTGATCGTCCTCAATCAATGACCCGTGCCTGCCTTCTCCCCATATCCCTTGACTCCACTAGCCCCTAGAGCTCTATCTAACTCTCTTAAATTCATCCAGTGATTTAGCCTCCAATTCCCTCTGTGGCAGGGAATTCCACAAATTCACAACTCTCTGCGTGAAAACATTTTTTTTCACCTCAGTCTTAAATGGCCTCCCCCTTATTCTAAGACTAGCCCCTGGTTCTGGACTCGCCCAACATTCAAAACATTTTCCTGCATCTAGCTTGTCCAGTTCTTTTATAATTTTATATGTTTCTATAAGATCCCCCCTCATCCATCTAAATTCCAGTGAATACAAGCCTAGTCTTTTCAATCTTTCCTCATATGACAGTCCCGCCATCCCAGGGATCAATCTCGTGAACCTACGCTGCACTGCCTCAATCACAAGGATGTCTTTCCTCAAATTAGGAGACCAAAACTACACAATACTCCAGATGTGGCCTTACCAGAGCCCGATACAATTGCAGAAGAACCTCTTTACTCCTATACTGAAATCCTCGTTATGAAGGACAACATGCCATTAGCTTTCTTCACTGCCTGCTGTACCTGCACACCAACTTTCAGTGACCGGTGTACAAGGACTCCCTGGTCTCGCTGTACCTCCCCCTTACCTAACCTAACCCCATTGAGATAATAATCTGCCCCCTTGTTTTTGCCACCAAAGTGGATAACCTCACATTTATCTATATTATACTGCATCTGCCACTGTCGTTGGGACCCTTCAGACTGCAGAAGGTTTCAGACCCAAAATGTCACCTATCTGTTCTCTAGAGATGTGTGATGTGCTGAGTTACTCCTGCACTTGGAAACCAGCAGCTACAGTTCCATGTTGCTTTGGCAGAGCTAAGTTAGAGATCTATGTGGGGGGGGGGTTCCTGAGCTCCAGGTATCAGGCAATTCAACCTGCAGCTTGCGTCATTATATGGCTGGGTGTAGCTAAGGTTCTGGACTTCAGCTTGACGGCTGTTGTGCAGTTTATAACCGTGACGTCTGATGCAATCTGGAAAACCAGCAGCTGCTGTTTGCACAACCCAGTAACAATCCAGCCTAGGTATTACTACATTTAAAACATCAAAAAGGTGGAAAATGTCATTAGCAGTGTCTATGAAATGGCACTTGAATCAATACTTGCTCGATAATAAATTAAACCCAAAGTACTGGCGTGACGCAGTGGATCATGCACTATCTCTGGAATGGACAGGTGATGTTTCATTCCCAGAGGATCTAGCTGAAGAAAGCAAATGGTATGTTGGCATTCATATCAAAAGGATTTGAGTATAAGAGCAGGGAGGTTCTACTGCAGTTGTACAGGGTCTTGGTGAGACCACACCTGGAGTATTGCGTACAGTTTTGGTCTCCTAATCTGAGGAAAGACATTCTTGCCCTAGAGGGAGTACAGAGAAGGTTCACCAGACTGATTCCTGGGATGGCAGGACTTTCATATGAAGAAAGACTGGATAGTACACGCTAGAATTTAGAAGATTGAGGGGGGATCTTACAGAAACTTACAAAATTCTTAAAGGGTTGGACAGGCTAGATGCAGGAAGATTATTCCCGATGTTGGGGAAGTCTAGAACTAGGGGTCACAGTTTAAGGATAAGAGGGAAGTCTTTTAGGACTGAGATGAGAAAATCATTTTTTACACAGAGAGTGGTGAATCTCTGGAATTCTCTGCCATAGAAGGTAGTTGAGGCCAGTTCATTGGCTATATTTAAGAGGAATTAGATGTGGCCCTTGTGGCTAAAGGGATCAGGGGGTATGGAGAGAAGGCAGGGATGGGATACTGAGTTGGATGATCAGCCATGATCAAATTGAATGGCGGTGCAGGCTCGAAGGGTCGAATGGCCTACTACTGCACCTATTTTCTATGTTTCTATGTTAGCTTGAAACATGGCCTGCCCATTCCTGCCATGGGTGCTCCAGCACTTTGTGCTGTACTCAAGATCCCAGCATCTGCAGTTTCTTGTCTCCAGTTGCTCAATCATTTTTGCCAGGAGCACTTGACTCTCGACTCCATTACAGTCTTGGCTCAAAGAGTTGAATACCAGAGAGTGACTGCCCTCAGCATCAATGCAGCATTTGATCAAGAGTGACACCACAAGCCTTGGAAAAACCGAAGATAGACAAAATGCTGGAATAACTCAACAGGACAGGCAGCATCTCTGGAGAGATGGAACGGGTGACGTTTTGGGTTGAGACCCTTCAGATAGAAAGCTGAAGTTAGATGGGCATCAAGGGAAAACACTAAATATTGAATAAATGAAACTAAGTTTAGTTTAGTTTCGAAATACAGCGCTGAAACAGGCCCTTCTGCCCACCAGGTTCATGCCGACCAGCGATCCCAGCACATTACTTGTTTGCTTGTTTGAGGTCTAACATGGATGCTTCAGAGACCCAACGTCCTAGACACAGCCATCTCTAGCTACTTCATCTATATTAAGGACAGACGTAGGGATGTACACAGATTGTTGTACAATGTCAATGTCAAATTCCAATTTTCATTTTATTTTTATTTCAAAATAGACTTTACTTGAGAAATAAATATATACAATACATGATCTTTACGAATCTCCATCCGACATTCTCGGAGGCTATGCATACATACAATACAGTTTCCCCAAATCACAATTTTACCCCCCACCCTTGCCACTCATGGGCCCACTGGCATGGAATCCTCATCGCCAGCTTGTTGGTGAGTTCTGGCGAAGAGGCATTTTGCCAGACAAGCTGGGCAGTCTGCTCTGGGAACCATACGACAGAATCCATGGAGTAATTTCCCTGCAGTGCCTGCAGGATGTTCCGTGCTGACCACTGCCCAATGGACTTGTGGTCAAAGGTGTTGGTCCGGGAGAACCTTTCCACAGACGACAGATGGGGCGGCAATGTCCAGCTGACTGGAACATTGCGTGGCATCTGCACCAGGCCCATCCTTCGCTACACCGGGGATAGGTAGAACCTCAGCAAGTAGCGACACTTGGTGCCCACGTGCCTTGACTCTACGCTCCGCCTGATGCAGCCACACACGCTCTGTAGGACTGGGTGGGCCCAGACCTGCAGAAAGTGTACAACGACATGCTTCTAGCTGTCAAATTCCATTTTCTACTCAGCAAACGAAGCAGCTCATGGCTGCAAGTTGCAAAATCTACATAACAGGTAGCAGCTGATACGTGGCAAGTTACTTCAAAACCAGAAAAGTCCCAGAAAACAACCACCTCCCACATGACATTCCCAAATCTTCAGAAGGCATTTGATAAAGGTTACTGTGGAAAATAAAATCTCACTTTACAGTGGCTAACACATTTGGTGCAAATAGAAGATTTGATGGCTAACAGGAAATGGGTATAAATGGGTCTTGAGTTGATTATTAAGATGCAATTAGTGATATTACACAGGGATTGATTCTGTGTCCTTATCATGTATATAAATTATTTAGATGAAGGCACTGGTTGCTAAATGTCCTAATAGCACAGAAATAGGTAGGTAAGTTGTGAAGAAGACATGAAGACGCTACAATGGGATGTAGATATGTTCACTGAATGGGGGGAAAAAGACAAATGGAGAATCTCCTGGGGAAATATGAAATTGTTCAATTTGGAAGAAAAAAATGGAGGCATATGACTACAGAGGGATCTGGGTGTCCAAATGCAAGATACAGACCAGGGTGGTATGCAAGTACGGCAGACTGGACACAGCAACATCCAGAAGCTGGTTTACCAAAAATGACACCAAATAAAAGCCCTGTCCCACGGTACGAGTTCATTCCAAGAGCTCTCCCGAGTTTGCCCTGATTCGAACTCGGAGATTTACGGTAATGGCCACTCGTCGGTACTCGGGGCTCTCGGGGCTCTCACTGATTCCTGGGATGTCAGGATTTCATATGAAGAAAGACTGGATAGACTTGGCTTATACTCACTAGAATTTAGGAGATTGAGAGGGGATCATATAGAAACGTACAAAATTCTTATGGGGTTGGACAGGCTAGATGCAGGAAGATTGTTCCCGATGTTGGGGAAGTCCAGGACAAGGGGTCACAGCTTAAGGATAAGGGGGAAATCCTTTAGGACCGAGATGAGAAGAAACTTTTTCACACAGAGAGTGGTGAATCTTTAGAACTCTCTGCCACAGAGGGTAGTTGAGGCCAGTTCATTGGCTATATTTAAGAGGGAGTTAGATGTGGCCCTTGTGGCTAAAGGGATCAGGGGGTATGGAGAGAAGGCAGGTACGGGATACTGAGTTGGATGATCAGCCATGATCATATTGAATGGCGGTGCAGGCTCGAAGGGCCGAATGGCCTACTCCTGCACCTATTTTCTATGTATCTATGTATCTATGGACATTTTTCAACATGGTGAAAAATCTTCGCGAGTCTTCCCGTGCTTACCTGCCGTTAGCGAGTCTTCCCGAGTACCTGCCGTTAGCGTTACGAGCCGCTAAGAGACGTCCCCGAGCTCCGACGTACCCACTTACGTTCATTCTCTGTGCTTACCACGAGTTTGATTTTTTTTAACCTCGGGAGAGCTCTTGGAATGAACTCGTACCGTGGGACAGGGCAATAAGTCAACAGGTCAAGCAGTATCTCTGGAGTGCATGCTAAGGCAACATTTCGAGTACAGACCCTTTTTCAGACTGATTGTTGTGGGGGATGCTGGGGGGGGGGGGGGGGGGAGGGGAGAGAATGCAAGAAGAAAGATGGGGAAAGACAAAGCCTGGCAAGTGATAGGTGGATACAGGTAAGGGGGGATTTGTTTCGCAGATGGTTGGACAAAAGCCGGAGATGAAAATGCAAAAAGTGTGAGATAAGGAGACGAGGGTAGAACTGTGAAGCCAGAGGAAGGAATGTACATGGAAGGAGATGAGGGAAAGGGACAAATAGGAGCACATCCAGGTGAGGCACAGCGAGAAGAAAGGTGGTGGTGGTGTGTGGGGGGGCAGGAGGGATTGCTTGCCGATTAGTTACTTAAAATTACTTTAGTGTCCACACCTTCGGGCTGTAAGCCTACCAGATGGTGTATGAGGTGCTGTTCCTCCAGTTTGCATGTGGCCACACAGGCAAAGGAGAAAGCCCAGGACGCGAAATTCTGTATAGGAATGGGAAAGGGAGTTAAAATGTTTGACAACTGGGAGATCCAGCAGGCACTGGTGGACCGAGTACAAGTGTTTGGCTAAACGGTCTCTAGTTTACATTTGGTTGGGCCGATGTAAAGGTGGCCACATTGGAAGCACGGAATGCAATGGAAGAGGTTAGAGGAGCTGCATGAGAACCTCCGACTCCTCAGAAATCTGCTCCCTGAGGAATTCCTGGGGAGCAGATGGTTTGAGAGGGAAAGGATGAGTGAACCACAAAGTTCAAAGGGACTGGCTCTGTGGAAAGTGAAAAGGAATAGGGATAGGAGTATGTGTCTGGTGGTAAGATCATGTTGACAATGGCAGAAATGTCAGACAATGATGCGTTGGAAGCGGAGGTTGCTGGGGTGAGTGAGGGAGAGTGAGAGCAGAACTTTGGGACACATGTGTGGGGTCCATCTGTGACAGCAGGGGAAGCCATGTTTACAGCAGAAAGAGGACATCTTCTCTCACCCTGGGCAAGATCCTGGAGGACTAGAGAATAGCTAATGTTCTTCCTATATTTAGGAAGGGAAGTAGAGAGAATCCAGGGAATTATAGACTGGAGAGCCTCATCAGTAGTCCTTTTGCAGAGGATTCTTCAGTGTAGGAATGACTCCCATTTGGTAGCGAGTGGGTTAAATTTGGACTTTGGTTTATATGGCAGGTCGTGTCTTACTAACTTTGAGTCTTTATAAGAAGTGACAGAGGTGATCGATGAGAGTTGGGTGGTGGATGTTGTCTACATGGATTTTAGTAAGACATTTGATAAAGCCCCCAAAGGTAGGCTGATCCAGAATTTTAAGATGCACGGGTTTAACTGTGGCTTGGTTGCATAGATCACGTCGCAGCGGCCTCTGCTGTCTGTCTGTCTGTCGTTTTTTTTTTTTTTTTTTTTGCTTGCGTTTGAACGTTTGAATGTAGTTTAAAGTGGGTATGTGCGTGGGGAGCTGCGGGGGGAGGGGGTGGGGGGGGGGGTGGGGGAAACTTAAAAAATCTTTCCCCTGCACGGAGAACCCGACCTTTTCCCTGTTGGGTCTCCGTTGTCGTTGGGGGCCTAGCACCGTGGAGCAGCCTCCAACTGGAACGACCTGGGGCTCCAGTGGCGGAGCCTGTGGGCTTACCCACCATCGCGGAGCTGGCCGAGTTCGGAGCGGGAGGAGCTGTGGTGGCGAGCTGCTGCGACCCGACCCCGGGGATTCGGAGGCTCCAACCGCAGGTCTGGTGGACGGTGACACCGGGAGCCCGCGGGTCCCTGGTGGGAGATCGCTTTTCGGGGCTTCCGCAACGGCAGCTTCTCCCACCCGAGTTGCGGGGTTGAAAATTACCTGGAGCGGGGCCTTACATCATCGCCCATCGCGGCTTTAAATGGCCGCGGGACTTGTTAGCGCCCGCCGGGGGCTCCAACACCAAGACCCGGAGCGCGGCCTTGCATCACCTGGCGCGGCTTTAATGGCCGCGGGACTTATTTACCATCGCCCGCCGGGGACTTTGATTCTGACATCGGGAGATGCGGTTTGCACCTCAATGAGGTTCAAATGACAACAAATAAATTGTATTGTATTGTATTGTATTGTATTGTATTGTAGATTCAGTACTGGGTTACTGATAGAAGGCTGTAGTGGAAGGACAATATTCAGGCTGGAGGTCTGTGACCAGTGGAGTTTCGCAGGGATCTGTGCTGCTGCTCTTTGTGATATTCAGGTCAGAAGAAGGGTTTCGGCCTGAAATGTTGCCTATCTCCTTCGCTCCATAGATGCTGCCGCACCCGCTGAGTTTCTCCAGCAATTTTGTCTACCTGTGATATATATAAATGACTTGGACATAAGCGTAGACACCAAAATTGCAGGGGTCGCAGACTGTGAGGAATGCTGTCAAAGTCTATTTCAGCTACAGAAATGGACAGAGAAACTTCAGATGGAGTTTAATCCAAGCATGTGTCATGGGGACAGAGAAATTAAGAGTAGATGGTGGCGTCTTTGCAAGGAACAGGATAGGAGTAAGTGTAGTCAAGATAACTATCGGAGCCAGTATAGTAGATGTCAGTTCATAGTAAGTAGTTAGTAAAGCAAACCAAATATTAACATTCATTGCAAATGGACTTAAATGCATAAATACTGAGATCGTGCTTGAGTTTTATTTTGTGGCGAAACCACATCTGGTGTGCTGTGGGCTGTATCGCTCTCCTTGTTTAAGGAAGGATGTTGCTACATTTGAAACGGTTGAGAGATGGTTTACTGAACAACTGCCTGGATTGTCTACCATGTCTTGTGAGGAAAACGTTGGGGCGATTTGGCTTGCGTCTGGCTCGAGGGGTCTTGAATGAAACAGATTAAATCTTGAGAGGTCCTGACAGAAGAATTAGAATTAAGGATAGACACAAAATGCTGGAGTAACTCAGCAGGACAGTCTGAAGAAGGACCTGGACACAATACGTCACCCATTCATCTCTCCATAGATGCTGCCTGTCCCGCTGAGTTACTCCAGCTTTTTGTGTTTATCTTCGGTACAAACCAGCATCAGCAGTTCCTTCCTACACAATTAGAATTAAGGACCAATTTTGCCCATTTCAAGGTTTCAAGGTTTCAAGGTCAGTTTATTGTCACGTGTACCAATTAAGGTTCAGTGAAATATGAATTACCATACAGCCATACTGAAAACAAAGCAACAAGACACACAACTACATAAAATTAACATAAACATCCACCACAGCAGATTCTTCATATTCCTCACTGTGATGGAAGGCAATAATGTCCAATCTCCTTCCTCTTTATTCTCCCGCGGCCGGGGCAGTCGAATCATCTGCAGTCGGGGAGATCGAAGGGATCGGAGCCCCATGGCTGGCGGTTGAAGCCCCCGCATCAGGGATGTGAATTTTTTTCATCCAAAAAGCTGTGAGTGTTTTGAAACTTCCTAAAAGGGTATTGGAAACTGTCATTACGTCAGAAATTCAGAGGAAAGTAGATGCTTCTTGATGAGCAAAGAGGTGAAGTTTACCACAGATGCATAGGAATGTGGAGTAGAGGCTAAAATGTTATTAAAGGATGGGTTAAATCATTGATGAAAGTGATTAAATCAAGATAGGCACAAAATGCTGGAGTAACTCAGCGGGACAGGCAGCATCTCAAGATAGAAGGAATCAGTGACATTTCGGGTCGAGACCCTTCTTCATACTGAGAGTCAGGGGCGAGGGAGACACAGAGATAAGGAGGTGTAAGGCGTGAAAACAAGACATCAAAGGGGAAGGGGTTCAAGGAAAATTAAGGAAAAGTAAAACCAAGAAGCAGACTGCCTTATCGCTGCTCTTAATTTGTTTATTTTAAAGTATCCCCTCCACCACACTTCCCACTAGGGCTCGATGTGTGAAGAGCTTGCATAGTATAACAAAAACAAAATATATTTGATGGTGGAAATCTGGAACAGATATGTTTTACAACGTTGAAAGACTGTGACGAGTCCAAAGTGTTTGGTTGTCATCTGTACCGATAATGCAACATGGAAATTCTTACTTGTAAAAGGGCAGAAAACGCAATGTGTTTAGCAATACAAAGAGATGCTCTGGACAGCCATGTGCAGGGTTATTCCTCTGAATGACAATAGTTGTCAGACCTATAATTGTGTCATCTCATTTTACAAAAATGTTGAGAGCAACAACAAAACGATTGCAATGCCATGAAAGAAAATCCCCCAAAATGCATAGTACTGGGAAAAAGGCAAAACCACATGCTTCAGTCTGAGGAAGGGTCTCGACCCAAAACCTCACTCGTTCCTTCTCTCCAAAGATGCGGCCTGGCCCACTGAGTTACTCCGACATTGGTATCTTGCTTCAAATCCCATATCCTTTTTCATGGTGATGTCACTTTAGGATTTACTTTGGATCCATTTTTCCATTTCTGTGCAGGGAAGTGAGACAAGATGTTCATGTAACTGGATATAAAGATGGGACTTTTCAGTGATTACTCTGCAGAGCCAATTCTAGTATTACTGGAGATAGACACAAACAGCCGGAGTAACTCAGCGGGACAGGCAACATCTGTGGAGAGAAGGAATAGGTTTGATGTTTCGGGTCCAGAGACACTTCATCATCGGCTCTGACCTCCCTACCATCGAGGGGATTTATCGCAGTCGCTGCCTCAAAAAGGCTGGCAGCATCATCAACGACCCACCCATCCTGGCCACACACTCATCTCTCCGCTACCTTCAGGTAGAAGGTACAGGAACCTGAAGACTGCAACATCCAGGATCAGAAACAGCTCTTCCCCACAGCCATCAGGCTATTGAACTCAACTCAAACAAAACTCTGAACATTAATAGTCCATTATCTGTTCATTTACACTTTATCTGTTTTATTTATTCATGTGTGTATATATTTATACAATGGTATATGGACACACTGATCTGTTCTGTATTCATGCCTTCTATATTCTGTTGTGCTGAAGCCAAGCTAGAATTTCATTGTCTTATCTGGGACACATGACAATAAACTCTCTTGAATCTTGAATGTTGAATCTTCATCAGACTTCAGACTAGTTTTACTGCTCTGTTCCCCAGCACACCAGAGTCCAGTGAATAGTTGAGTCTGGACTGAGTCTATACTCTCCCCCTGGAGGATGACATATTTTGAATGCAATGTTAAATCCAGGCATCCTCAATGCACTCAGATGGATATGAAAAATCTCGAGGCACTAATATAACGACAACAAGAGATTTCTTTAGTAATACAACTAAAATAGATTTTACTTCGGAGTCACGTGAGTGACTACGTGAAGAACCCCGCTAGGACGCATGCGTGTCATATCGCTACACGCATTGCAACGAGTCACAGCTGGGGGAACGATGTTCCCCTTAGCGGCAGAATTTAAAAGCCGGGAACAGCAGGTAAGGAGACTCTGCGTTCTTTCCACTTACTTTACAGGTGGAGGCATGGACAGATCCACGAGAATCAAGAAGGCTGCGAAAAATCTGGCGGGGGAGAACCGCGGAGTTGCGGGCAGCCAGCAGCAGCCAACGGCACACCAATCTCCCGTAATGGGAACAGCTGTGCCCGACTTCGCCCCCGCACCGGCCAAATCAACACCACGGCCGGGCGGTAAAGCGAAGCAAAAAACAGACAGAGTCGTTGACTCCGATGAGTCCGACTTTGAACAGCCGCGAGCGGCCAGTGCCCGTGAGCATTGGGGCCGGTTGGAGCTGCTTCAGGAGCAGCCGCGAGCGGCCAGTGCCCGTGAACATTGGAGCCGGTTGGAGCGGCTGGGGGAACAGGAGCAGCCGCGAGTGGCCAGTGCCCGAGAGCATAGGAGCCAGTTGGAGCGTCTGTTGGAGCAAATACTCCAAAGTGGCAAGCTCTGGGAGAGGGAGCCTAGTCACAGTGGGCAGCTAGTAAGTCCTACAGCAGTACCTCTTGTGGGGCTGCACAGTGTTTCTCCCTCATCAGAGGGGAGTACGGGGGGTCAATTCTGGGCTGACCCTGAAGAGGGGTGCAGAACATACCCCTAGTGTGCATGGGGTGCAAGAAAACCTATTGGATATGGTGTCCCAGTTTATTCAACCCGACCAAACTGGCCAAAACCTGGAGCCCAAAATAGCTGCAAGTATTGACTACATGTCATTCAACCAGCTACAAGGACAGGCATTATTGGACACCACAGCAAGACACTTACCACCAGGGAACTGCAAATCACTAAATATTCCCAGTGTCAACCAGTGTATTTGGAATCATGTCGGGGCATCAATCTGAGCCAGGGACTTGAAAATACAAAAAATTCTGAAAGTCCTAACAGCGGGAATTACGGCTTTCGCCCGCACATTGAACGAACAAGACATAGAAACATAGAAATTAGGTGCAGGAGTAGGCCATTCGGCCCTTCGAGCCTGCACCGCCATTCAATATGATCATGGCTGATCATCCAACTCAGTATCCCGTACCTGCCTTCTCTCCATACCCTCTGATCCCCTTAGCCACAAGGGCCACATCTAACTCCCTCTTAAATATAGCCAATGAACTGGCCTTGACTACCCTCTGTGGCAGAGAGTTCCAGAGATTCACCACTCTCTGTGTGAAAAAAGTTCTTCTCATCTCGGTTTTAAAGGATTTCCCCCTTATCCTTAAGCTGTGACCCCTTGTCCTGGACTTCCCCAACATCGGGAGCAATCTTCCTGCATCTAGCCTGTCCAACCCCTTAAGAATTTTATAAGTTTCTATAAGATCCCCTCTCAATCTCCTAAATTCTGGAGAGTATAAACCAAGTCTATCCAGTCTTTCTTCATAAGACAGTCCTGACATCCCAGGAATCAGTCTGGTGAACCTTCTCTGAACCTCTATGGCAATAATGTCCTTCCTCAGATTTGGAGACCAAAACTGTACGCAATACTCCAGGTGTGGTCTCACCAAGACCCTGTACAACTGCAGTAGAACCTCCCTGCTCCTATACTCAAATCCTTTTGCTATGAAAGCTAACATACCATTCGCTTTCTTCACTGCCTGCTGCACCTGCATGCCTACTTTCAATGACTGGTGTACCATGACACCAAGGTCTCGCTGCATCTCCCCTTTTCCTAGTCGGCCACCATTTAGATAATAGTCTGCTTTCCTGTTTTTGCCACCAAAATGGATAACCTCACATTTATCCACATTATACTGCATCTGCCAAACATTTGCCCACTCACCCAGCCTATCCAAGTCACCTTGCAGTCTCCTAGCATCCTCCTCACAGCTAACACTGCCCCCCAGCTTAGTGTCATCCGCAAACTTGGAGATATTGCCTTCAATTCCCTCATCCAGATCATTAATATATATTGTAAATAGCTGGGGTCCCAGCACTGAGCCTTGCGGTACCCCACTAGTCACTGCCTGCCATTGTGAAAAGGCCCCGTTTACTCCTACTCTTTGCTTCCTGTTTGCCAGCCAGTTCTCTATCCACATCAATACTGAACCCCCAATGCCGTGTGCTTTAAGTTTGTATACTAATCTCCTATGTGGGACCTTGTCGAAAGCCTTCTGGAAGTCCAGATACACCACATCCACTGGTTCTCCCCTATCCACGCTACTAGTTACATCCTCGAAAAATTCTATAAGATTCGTCAGACATGATTTACCTTTTGTAAATCCATGCTGACTTTGTCCAATGATTTCACCACTTTCCAAATGTGCTGCTATCCCATCTTTAATAACTGACTCTAGTAGTTTCCCCACTACCGATGTTAGACTAACTGGTCTGTAATTCCCCGTTTTCTCTCTCCCTCCCTTCTTAAAAAGTGGGGTTACGTTTGCTACCCGCCAATCCTCAGAAACTACTCCAGAATCTAAAGAGTTTTGAAAGATTATTACTAATGCATCCACTATTTATGGAGCTACTTCCTTAAGTACTCTGGGATGCAGCCTATGGCCCTGGGGATTTATCGGCCTTTAATCCATTCAATTTACCCAACACCACTTCCCGGCTAACCTGGATTTCACTCAATTCCTCCAACTCCTTTGACCCGCGGTCCCCTGCTATTTCCGGCAGATTATTTATGTCTTCCTTAGTGAAGACGGAACCAAAGTAGTTATTCAATTGGTCCGCCATATCCTTGTTCCCCATGATCAACTCACCTGTTTCTGACTGCAAGGGACCTACATTTGTTTTAACTAATCTCTTTCTTTTCACATATCTATAAAAACTTTTGCAGTCAGTTTTTATGTTCCCTGCCAGTTTTCTTTCATAATCTATTTTTCCTTTCCTAATTAAGCTCTTTGTCCTCTTCTGCTGGTCTCTGAATTTCTCCCAGTCCTCCGGTATGCTGCTTTTTCTGGCTAATTTGTACGCATCATCCTTCGCTTTGATACTATCCCTGATTTCCCTTGTTATCCACGGATGTACTACCTTCCCTGATTTATTCTTTTGCCAAACTGGGATGAACAATTTTTGTAGTTCATCCATGCAGTCTTTAAATGTCCATTGCATATCCACCGTCAACCCTTTTAGAATTAATTGCCAGTCAATCTTGGCCAATTCACGTCTCATACCCTCAAAGTTACCTTTCTTTAAGTTCAGAACCATTGTTTCTGAATTAACAATGTCACTCTCCATCCTAATGAAGAACTCAACCATATTATGGTCACTCTTGCCCAAGGGGGCACGTACAACAAGACTGCTAACTAACCCTTCCTCATTACTCAATACCCAGTCTAAAATAGCCTGCTCTCTCGTTGGTTCCTCTACATGTTGATTTAGATAACTATCCCGCATACATTCCAAGAAATCCTCTTGCTCAGCACCCCTGCCAATTTGATTCACCCAATCTATATGTAGATTGAAGTCACGCATTATGACGGTTTTGCCTTTGTCGCACGCATTTCTAATTTCCTGTTTGATACCATCTCCAACTTCACTACTACTGTTAGGTGGCCTGTACACAACACCCACCAGCGTTTTCTGCCCCTTAGTGTTTCGCAGCTCTACCCATACCGATTCCACATCCTCCAAACTAATGTCCTTCCTTTCCATTGCGTTAATCTCCTCTCTAATCAGCAACGCTACCCCACCTCCTTTTCCTTTCTCTCTATCCCTCCTGAATATTGAATATCCCTGGATGTTCAGCTCCCAGCCTTGGTCACCCTGGAGCCATGTCTCCGTGATCCCAACTATATCATAGTCATTAATAGCTATCTGCACATTCAACTCATCCACCTTATTACGAATGCTCCTTGCATTGAGACACAAAGCCTTCAGGCTTGTTTTTACAACACTCTTACCGCTTATACAATTATGTTGAAAAGTGGCCCTTTTTGATTTTTGCCCTGGTTTTGTCTGCCTGCCACTTTTACTTTTCACCTTGCTACCTATTGCTTCTGCCCTCATTTTACACCCCTCTGTCTCTACGCTCACACATTTAAGAAACCCTTTCCCTTTAACTCTATCCTCCACTATCCCATTTGACACCCCACCCCCCGTATTCAGTTTAAAACCACCCGTGTAGCAGTGGCAAACCTGCCTGCCAGAATGCTGGACCCACACCTGTTAAGATGCAATCCGTCTCTTTTGTACAGTTCCCCCTTACCCCAAAACAGATCCCAGTGATCTAAGAATCTAAATCCCTGCCCCGTGCACCAGTTCCTCAGCCACACGTTCAGGTCCCGTATCTCCTTGTTCCTGCTCTCGCCAGCACGAGGAACTGGAACCAAACCGGAGATAACAACCCTGGAGGTCCTGCTTTTCAGCATTTTTCCGAGCTCTCTAAAGTCACGCTGTGGAATATTCATCCCCTTCTTTCCGACATCGTTTGTGCCGACATGCACTACCACTTCCGGATGTTCACCTTCGCCCTTGAGGATTTTCTGCACTCTGTCCGTGACATCCTGGATCCTGGCACCAGGAAGGCAGCACACCATCCTCGCATCCCGTCTGTTGCCGCAGAAACCCCTGTCCGTACCTCTCACAATGGAGTCTCCTACTACAATGGCGTTGCCTGCCTTAGGCCTTTTTGGTTCTGGCTCAACAGCCCTATTCGCGTCGCAAGCCAGTCCGCCGCCCAGTGTAAACACGTCTTCTGTCCCGACAGCTTCTAAGTGGGTGAACTTGTTCACAAGAGGTACAACACCCGGGGACGTTGGCATTCCATGCTTCCCTCCCTCTCTCACTTTCTCCCACCTTCTCTCTTCCAGTACCTTAGGTGTAACAATCGTACTGTAGGACTTGTCAAGGAACGACTCCGTTTCTCGGACGAACCGGAGGTCATCCACTTGCTTCTCCAGTTCCCCAACACGGCCCTTCAGGAGCTCTACCTGGATGCACTTCTCGCATTTGTAGCAGCCAGAGGCACCAGCGGTGTCCTTGACCTCCCACATACTGCAAGCATCGCACTGAATCAGCTTGCCTGACATCTCCTTCTTTCGTCTCTACCTCTCAAGCGTATTGCGTGGTCTCCTCTCCTCAGCCTCCTCGCCGAAGACTCACACTTTTCTCACAGGGCACTTCCCTCGCAAGGCCGCTCACTCACTGCCGCTCGCTAAGAGCCGTCTTGCTTAAATTGACTGATAAATTGCCTGATTTACCAATTTACAAACCAAATTCCTCAGTTCTCAACTGTTTTCCCAGCACTGACTCACTTCTCTCCTCCCACTTGGGCTAGAGCCAATCAGTCGTATCTCTTGCTAAAGTCCTGCTGCTGTTGCTCCCAAAGCTACAGCAGTTCTGAGTAAAGTCTGCCTGTCCTTGGCCTCTACTTTAACTGTTTTCACTTCTCTCCTCCCACTTGGGCTAGAGCCAATCAGTCGTATCTCTTGCTTATCTCCTGCTGCTGTTGCTCCCAAATCTACAGCAGTTCTGAGACATGACACAAGATCACCAAGATGCACAGGCTTTATTTTGCAACTCCCAATACGAGTTAAATAGTATTAGGAAGAGTGCCATCCAACCGGCTTTTGACCTCAAGTTTGCAGGCCTCTGCAAACCTGGAACCTCCAAACCACCAATATTACTATTTGGAGGTGACTTATCCAAACAGGTAAAAGAACTTGACGAAGAGGCTAAAACCCTGGGGCTCATTAAAGCAGCGTCCAAAAACTACTTCGGCCAGAAACAGCACCTCTACGCACCCACCAGTCGGCCAAGACAAACTGGTGAAAGCTCGAAGGCCAGGAACACTCAACATCGGTCATTTTTAGGCCATGGCCCAGACTGGCCTTCCTGGAAAATGTGCAAACCCTCAACACCAACCCAACTACAGACTCAGACACCGGCGCCTCAACGTCCATGGAGGATGCCGAAAAAGTAACAAACCTACCACTGGTAACCATGGAGGTAGGTGGGTCTGGTTCCTTACGAATTGAAGGGAGCATGGAGGTTGGTGGGAGATTACACTTCTATCTGGATGCATGGAATAAGTTAACTACAGACACTTATATTTTAAGCAGTATCCAGGGTTATACCATAGAATTTATACAAAAACATAACCCTCCAGTTCAGCATGTACTGAACCGAATGTTCGTGCTTACAGGCAAAGAAAAATTAAAAGCACATGCTGAACTACAGCAGCTTTATAAAAAAGGAGTAATTGAGAAAACCCAACACGAATCACAGGAATTCGTGTCCAATATCTTTATCAAAAACAAGAAAGATGGTGGTTGCCGCATCATCATCGATTTGACTAATTTGAATACTTTCGTACAATATATTAATTTCAAGATGGAAACATTTGTTACTGCTAAGCAATTGATTTCCAAAGGTTACTACATGGCAAGCATCGATTTAAAAGATGCTTACTAAACAGTACCCATAAGAGGTGACCACAGATGTTATTTAAAATTCAACTGGATGGGTCAGCAATGGCAGTACAGGACACTACCTAATGATCTAACATCAGCCCCCAGGCTGTTCACAAAAATTTTGAAACCAGCCCTAGCGTTTCTGCGGAAACAAAAACACATGGTAATGGCATATCTAGATGACATACTTATTGTGGGCAAAACTTTGGAATTGGCTAAACAAGCGGTAACAGCCACAAAACAATTATTTGAAAAACTGGGGTTTATCATCCATCCATTTAAATCTAAATTAACGCCTTCAACCTCAATGGATTATCTGGGGTTCACCATTAACTCAGTTCACATGTCAGTGACTTTGCCAAAAGAAAAGGTTACAGCCTTAATAGAGGCTTGCAGCAAAATCGTTGACATCACTAAACCATCCATCAGACTGGTAGCAAGAATAATTGGCAAAATAGTGGCTGCGTTTCCAGCCACACAATTCGGACCTTTACATTATCGAAATTTACAGAGGGCGAAAATACGAGCACTCAAAATTATGGTGGTCATTTTGACAGACCAATGAAGCTACCAACAGAAGCCATAATGGAACTAAAATGGCGGGAAGATAACATTAGGCATTGTTCCAATCCAATCATTATCAGCAACCCGTCTATGGTATTACAAACTGATGCCAGTGCACTTGGTTGGGGTGCTACCAATTCCATCTCAAGCTGTGGAGGGAGATGGAATGCACAGGAGCCATCATTATTACAAACACTGGGCATAAACTACCTGGAGATGTTAAGTGCATGCCATGGCCTTAAGTCTTTTTGTTCTGGGTTATATCACCAGCATGTTAGACTACAAATTGACAACACCACCGTGGTAGCATATATCAACCATATAGGTGGAAACAAATCAACATCATGTGACAATCTGGCCAACACAATTTGGCAATGGTGTATCCAGAGAGATATTTGGATATCAGCTACCTACTTACCAGGTAAACTAAATTTAGTGGCAGACACCAGGTCACGCAAATTCAATGAAAACACTGAATGGATGTTGGATAAAAATGTATTTGCTGAAATTACAGCACGGTATGGAACACCAGATATCGACCTATTCGCATCCAGGCTCACACCAGCTATCGAATTATGTTCATGGGAACCAGAACCTGGGGCAGTGGCAACAGATGCATTTTCGCTGCATTGGGGGATTGTTTATTTATGCATTCCCTCCTTTCTGCCTCATCAGTCGGGTATTTAGGAATATACAGCAAGACTCCGCGTCTGGTATTTTGATAGTACCCGATTGGCCTACTCAACCATGGTTCCCGGTGATACTCGACATGGTATTAGAACCATGCATCACCATCCATCATAGACCTAATTTACTGGTTCATCCCGTAACAAGGGAAAGTCACCCATGTCATAATTATACAAACCTATTAATTTGTAGAGTTTGAAAGCACCTCTACTACACCTGGGACTGACGCACCAAACAGTGGATATTATTTCAGCGGCCCACAGACAGTCCACCAAAAAACAGTACTTGGTGTACATCAAGAAATGGGAAGTACTGTCACAACAATAACATCATCCACAGATCTATGAACATCCCGTCTGTTCTGGAATTCCTGGCAAGCCTCCATTACGATGAGGGGCTCAGTTATAGTGCCATCAACTGCGCCAGAAGTGCTCTGTCAACAAACCTGTGGCAAGGAACAGAGCGGCATTCTGTTGGGACACACCCCCTGATAACCAAACTCATGAGGGGCATTTTTAATGCTAATCCCCCAAGAACCAGGTACTCCCAAATATGGGATGTGAGCATTGTACTGACCATGTTAAGAAACTGGTCTCCACCTACAGCTCTGTCCCTACAAAAACTGACTATGAAAACAGTCATGCTGATGGCCTTGGTCACGGCACAAAGGGTCCAGTCACTTCAGAAACTAAGGCTGGACAACATGACTATTTCATCTGGAAATTTAACTTTTCACATCAATGAATTAGTCAAACAGAACAGACAGGGGTCAGCAGGCCTAAAAATAGAATTCAGGGCCTACCCGACAGATGATCGTCTCTGTATTGTAACACACTTACTATTATATATGGAGTATACTAAGATCATCAGAGGCAAAGAAATGTCACTTTTAATCAGCTACAAACAGCCACACAAAAAAATGTGACAGTCCAGACCATCTCGAGATGGCTAAAACAGGTCCTAATAAAGGCTGGAGTAGACACTAACATTTTAAAATCTCACTCCACCAGGGCTGCAGCTACATCGGCAGCTATGAAGTTGGATGTTCCTATGGACCAAATCCTCAAGACAGCAGGATGGTCAACGGAGAAAACTTTTCAACGATTTTATAACAAACCAGTCATTGAGCCTGGAACATTTGCAGAAACAATTTTAAGTTCTGTAATATGATTTTACCCCATAAATAGGTGCTATAATTTGGTGTTAATATACTTATCGTTGATTTCAATATCGTATTGATGTCAATGATGTTAACACTATTCTCCCCATAATCAAGGCAGATGTGATGCATGGACTCGTTTCCACGGCATGAAATCACAGAGCTTTAAAATCTTCACGTAGTCACTCACGTGACTCCGAAGTAAAATAGTAAGATTAAACGAGAACTTACCAGTTTGAAGTTTGATCGTTATTTTATGAGGAGTAACGTTGAGGGAATACGTGCCCTCCGCTCCCACCCTTGATCATATACTCAACTGGTATCTCTTCTCTAATCTTACTATGTTTAGTCATTACAGTTATCTGTGATTTCACACCGCTGCTTTGAAGAATGACACGCATGCGTCCTAGCGTGGTTCTTCACGTATTCCCTCAACGTTACTCCTCATAAAATAACGATCAAACTTCAAACTGGTAAGTTCTCGTTTAATCTTACTCTAGTTATTATTGAGTTTTTTATGCAAACTGCTGTGCACAAATTGTTTATCTCATTTCCTGTATTGCCACAGAACACTGCATTTCAGAAATCTCTCATTGGTTCTAAAGTTCTTTGTGAAACCCTGAGGTAACAATAGTTGCGATATAAATAGAAGTTCTCTCGTTCTGTATTGAGTCTATTTTACCGTTAATGTTTTAAATTTTCAGCCCACTCAGGCCCAACTACAAGGTGTGTGGACTTTATGAAGTTAATCAAATCTACTTGCAAACAGGGTTATTGATAAATATTATGTATGCTTCAAGATTCGCAAATATAATTACAGTGTTCCATAAATAACCTGTCTCAACATTCAAGTTGGGGTCAAATCCCTTTGCCTGCCTTTCAGGATTACTTCTGTCTGAAGATAGACACCAAATGTTGCAGTAACTCAGCAGGACAGGAAGCATCTTTGGAGAGAAGCAATGGGTGACGTTTGGATCGAGACATTTTGACATGAAACGTCACTCATTCCTTCTCTCCAGAGATGCTGCCTGTCCCGCTGAGTTACTCCAGCATTTTGTGTCTATCCTCGGTTGTTCTCAGATGTTTCTATTTGCCGTTGGTTTTCTGTTGAATAGAAGAGCTGATTTACAATAATGTCTTCCCATTCTATTCAATGGCACCTCTATACCTTCAGCCATGCCCATTTTCCCTATGTGTAGGTATGACACACCAGGGAGGTGGTGGTGGCCCGTTGGTAACGTCGATGGCGGGTTGTGCAGTTACAATTCTGGTGAGTTCTGACATGGCATGAGGAGCGAGTCATGAAGGCTGATTTTGAAGGGATATGGTAGGAAATTGCCATCATAGATTAAGTAGGCAATAACCCTTGTTACTATGAATAAACAATGGGAGGGATTCAGAAGTGTGTAGGGTGCATGGGCACGAGCATGGCTTTAATTTACTAGCTTTTGGAGAAACATTTGTCTCCTTAAAGATAGCAGTCAGGGGATATGGGGAGAAGGCAGGAACGGGGTACTAATTGGGGACGATCAGCCATGATCACGTTGAATGGCGGTGCTGGCTCGAAGGGCCGAATGGCCTACTCCTGCACCTATTGTCTATTGCCTATTGTCTATTGGCTCACAAGCTCAATTTGTGAACCGCTCACTCGAGGGCAGTTGGGGCAGATGAAGGTTCTGGGCGGCAGCCTCCCTCCTCTCCCTGGCTTTGGTAATTGGCTCTAGGCGGTGCTCCTCGAAGCTGCTGGCTGCTGTTCTTACAACGGGGCACAAGACCACAATAGCGGGGATGGTCCTTGATGCAATTTTTGTACCGCTTCCTGGGACGCCCACAGTTCCTTTGTCCCTGGGAGAGCACACCAGGGAGGTACATGTACTTGGTCAAATACTAGATGATCGCAGCTTTAATGTTAGACGAGGAAAGTTTGAAGGAGTTATGTTGGGCAAGATATTTTACGCTGAGTTATAGGTGCCTTCAAACGCACCCTAATCCTAATCCTAATGCTAACCTGAACACATGGTGGAAGCAGATATGACAGTGGCATTTAAGAGGCTGTTAAACGGACACGTGAATATGCAGGGACTGGAGGAATATGGATCACATGCAGGCAGAGGAAATTAGATTAATTTGGCATCATGATCGGCTCAGACTGATGGGCATATTTTATGGAGTGTGTAGGAAGGAACTGCAGATGCTGGTTTAAACCGAAGATAGACACAAAATGCTGAAATAACTCAGCGGGACAGGCAGGATCTCTGGAGAGAAGGAATGGGTGACGTTTTGAGTCTGAAGAAGAGTCTAGAAACGTCACCCATTGCTTCTCTCCAGAGATGCTGCCTGTCCCGTTGAGTTACTCCAGCATTTTGTGTCCATCTCCCATTTCCCCTATGCTACTGTACTCCCCACTAGATGGGTGAACTGGGGAGCAACACATTCATTTGGAATCAATAGATGGGTGAGTGAGATTTCTCATAGGCTCCATCCTCCTCATAGGCTCCAAAGCCACACTCAGCAAAATCAATAACCCCACTCTCACCATCGATGGCACCACTGTCTCCCCATCTCCCCTGGCCCGCAACCTTGGCGTGATCTTTGATTCCACCCTCTCCCTTGAGCCTCACATCCGCCATGTCATTAAAACCTCCTTCTTTCAACTCCGCAACATCGCCAAACTCAGACCCTCTCTCCGCCTGCTGCTGAAAGACTCATCCATGCCTTCATCTCCTCCCGACTGGACTATTGCAACTCACTTCTCCTTGGCATCAGCTCCACCTACATCAACCAACTCCAACTGGTCCAGAACGCAGCCGCCCGACTCATCACCCACACCAAATCCTGGCATCACATCACTCCAGTCCTCAAAATACTTCACTGGCTTCCCATCTCCCACCGGATCACCTACAAAATCCTGGTCCTCATCTACAAAGCCCTCCACCATCTGGCCCCCCCATATCTCACTGACCTCCTCTCCCCCTACCAACCCTCACGGTCCCTCAGATCCACATCAGCCGGTCTCCTCTCCATCCACAAGTCCAACCTCCGCAGTTTTGGGGACAGAGCCTTCTCCAGGGCAGCTCCCAGGCACTTGAACTCCCTCCCCCAACTGATCCACAATTTCGTGTCCCTCACCATCTTCCAGTCCCACCTCAAGACCCATCTCTTCACCTCTTCCTATCCTTAGCCCCACGTCCCCGTCCCTTTTCATCTGTGCATTAATTGCCTCATACTGTGTTTTGTATTGAATTCTGTCTTTACTTTGTGTACTAGTCATGTCTCTACTATTTATTTCATTCCCCTTACATGTTTTTCCTCTACATGCTCAATTTTTGTAAGGTGTCCTTGAGACTCTTGAAAGGCGCCCATAAATAAAATTTATTATTATTATTATTTCCACTCCATGCTAATATTCAGTTTATAAACGTATGACCTTAATTTCAGATCTACTTATTAATCTCATCCTATTTGGAGATCACCTTGACCATTTCCTCTGGCCTTGTTCTTGCTCATTTTCCACACCTGTCCAACTTGACACCTGTTTCATTATTCTGCTGGTGACCATTGTTCGGAACTTGAACTTCTCTTGGTATCTGCTCCGATTCCTTCTCTACCTCTGAGAGTGCACATAAAACACTCCTCTTCAACCTTTCTCCCACGCACCTTCCGTTGTAAGATTGTTGACATCTCTCGTCAGCAAGATCAAGTTCAGCAAATTTATTCAAGTCTTGTTTACCCTCTTTCTTTCTGTCATAAGTAAAATAGTGGTGGACACTCGGCCCTTGAAATTCCTCTGCATAAGTCTGAAATAAACCCGTTAAAAACCTGACCTGGAACAATATTGTTTCCACTTCCAGACCTCCAGCATTCAAATTTGGGATTGAACCCATCCCCGGGATAATATCAACATGAGTATTTCATCTCCAACATGATTTTTCAACTGAAAAACAATAGTTCTTATATACGAACAGAACAACTGGGTTTTAATGCAACAGCACTATTTAAAGAACCAAACTTCAACATCCATACTGAGACCTGAGACTTTTCAAGCAGCCTAACACAATGTCCTGACTGAACTCTCTGCCACAGAAGGCATTGGAGGTCAATTCACTGGGTGTTTTCAAGAAAATGTTAGATAAAGCTCTTAGGGCTAACGGAATCAAGGGATATGGGGAGAAAACAGGAACGGGGTACTGAATTTGGATGATCAGCCATGATCATATTGAATGGCGGTGCTGGCTCGAAGGACGAATGGCCGACTCGTGCACCTATTTTCTATGTTTCATGACTGCTTATCTCAATGAGGTCAAGCACACTATCGTCTTCAGGATCATTCCCAGCATCAGGGTCATTCAAGAATACGAAGGTAGACAAAAATGCTGGAGAAACTCAGCGGGTGCAGCAGCATCTGTGGAGCGAAGGAAATAGAAACTCTTCTTCAGACGTTTCGGTCCAAAACGTTGCCATAGATGCTGCTGCAACCGCTGAGTTTCTCCAGCATTTTTGTCTACCTTCGATTTTCCAGCATCTGCAGTTCCTTCTTAATCATTCAAGACTACTCCTGACACACTTTTCCACGTCTCACATTTTGTTACCCATTGCTACATTAGGACTTTGCATGAAGCTCAGTGCTCAAAATAGAGGATTCAATGACTATTAAATGGGTCGAGAGTAGTTTCAGATGAACATGATGTTTGTCACTGGTATCAGTTTTGCCTTTGCGCGCTTGCCTTTAGCAAATGGAAGATATAAACCATATGTCAGTCAGAGTAACAGTTCTCTTTTTCTATGTTAGTATCATCAGACTTAGTATCATCAGACAGGGGAATTTTAATAAATGAGTCGTTTCTTGAGGCTTGCCACTCCTTTATAATGCTCTCTGGATTGTTCAACACAATTTTTGTGCTCTGGTCTTTGAAGTGAGACTTGAACACAAGACCCACCGAACTGAGGGAAATTGATAATGTCAACTAAACAACCGATGAAACTAGGAACTAGAAATCTTATTGGGCTTTACAGATTGACAACTTATTATATATTATGCAACAAGAGTGCCTCAGTTTACTAAGTTTCCATAATAATAATAATGAGGTGGCACAGTGGCGCAGTGGTAGCGTTGGTGCTTTACAGCGCTTGCAGCGCTGGAGTCCCAGGTTCGAATTCTGTCTGTATGGAGTTTGTATGAATAAATCTGAAGAAGGGTCTCGACCCGAAACGTCACCTATTTCCTTCGCTTCATAGATGCTGCCTCACCCGCTGAGTTTCTCCAGCATTTTTGTCTATCCTCTAAATACATTGATCACTTTGTAGTTAAAAAATGTCAGCTAATCCACAACTTCAAGTACTTTAAATAAGTAAGAACATTTGATGTATTTTCCAAAAATGAAACATGTGATGTTATTCACATCATATAAACCATATAACCGTATAACAATTACAGCACGGAAACAGGCCATCTCGACCCTTCTAGTCCGTGCCGAACACGTATTCTCCCCTAGTCCCATATACCTGCGCTCAGACCATAACCCTCCATTCCTTTCCAGTCCATATAACTATCCAATTTATTTTTAAATGATAAAATCGAACCTGCCTCCACCACCTTCCCTGGAAGTTCATTCCACACAGCCACCACTCTCTGAGTAAAGAAGTTCCCCCTCATGTTACCCCTAAACTTCTGTCCTTCTACACTCCTTTACAGACAATTAATTAACTCAAATGTCACTGTACCTTAATTGGTTAAGTGAAAATAAATGCAAATTCAGCTCAGAGCCCAAAGGAGATGATTTGCACAGTGACAAGTTAGTGGTTCGGGTATTCTGTATTGGTGGTTCTGCTTCAAGGGTTAATTCTATGCAGGAAACCAGAATTTAAAAAAAAGAGTTTAAAGAATTTGCATTTGTCGTTTGACATCTTCATCACAGAACAACATGTTCAATAGTGTAGGAAGGCTGGTGAATCTGCAGAAATCTTGGCCACAAAAGGCTGTAGAGGCCAAGTTAGTGGATAAATTTA